>NC_056054.1:71833294-72136324 GCF_016772045.2 Ovis aries | reverse complement strand
TTTCTCGTTTCCCTCCCCCCGAATCATTGGGTAAAACTTACATTTTTAGGCTGGCTTTTCCTCTTTGGTAGTTTGCTTTTCAGTGGTTTCTTTTCCTCCTGGCCTCCTGGTGTAATTCTTATGTTTTGTAGCATGAATATAGCAAAGCCTCCTGGTCGTGGATTTCTTTTTCTAGTGTTAGAAAAATCAGCTGTGGAAAGCTTATCACTTCTCTACATGGAGCATGACATTTGAGATTCCACTTATACCAGGAGATGTAAGCCAAGTACCTTACCTTCCAAGGGTCCTTGCTTGCTACAGGATGAAAAGGGCAAACTCTGATTTTCTCTAAGACACATGGACAAATAATTATAAAAATATTCTTCCAAAGGACCTTATAATCAGGGATGAGGAAACTTATGACTACCCTAGATTTACTGAGAAAAATGAATAAAACCCTAAAAATTTCAAACACTGCTGTGGCTTACAGAATAAGATATTTTAGCATTATTGCTTAGAGTGGTGAAAAGGGCCCAATTAGGTTAGAGAGCTTGAGAGCTCTCTTAAAAATAGCAAGACATCACCTGCTGATAAGACCTCTAAATTATAGAAAGAACATATCATGACTGATCATTCCTTTTAAGAAATGTGAATAGCAGATTTATAAGTTTCATATGGTTATGATGTCAAAATTTCCATATTCTGCCATAAAGAATGAAATCTGCAGAGGGATCATCTGTAAAACTGCAACGGGCAGCAAATTCCATTTGTGAGCAGAATACCGTTTTGCATTCTTGGTTTTCCTGAAGTCACACTCAAGCCATTTATGCAAATCTTTGACAAAGCAACTTTTAAAAAATGTTTATAGTTGACAGTTTGTGAAAACACATTTGTGCTTATGGGCTAAATAATTACTTTTCTCTAAAGACAGGTGTCTCATGCTCACATCAGTTGTGTCCACATCTTAAAAGCTCCAGATGCTATATTTCAAAAGATTTGCTTACACAATACAGTCTTTTGCAGATAAGTCTTGTTAGTGAAGTCAGAGCCCAGGGCTCAGGGGACTTTGTTGCTGTTTTATTATTCCCAAGCCAGCTTTCCTGTTTCAGCTTTTCAAGGAGCCATGATTCATCTCTGTGAAGTCACACAAGGAGAAGAAAAAAAAAAAAAAAAAAACCCTAACTGCTCAGTAGGCACAGGGAACAGAATTGGGGTGGGTGTGGGTGGAGGTGTGTATTTCCCTCCTCTCTAGGAGAACTGGGTGAGACTTGTGCATGGCAGACTTCCAGTCTTCAGGTCACAGAATAGTTCATTTTTGTTCTATAGCTTTCATCAAGAATTTGTTCTGAATATTTGCTTTACATTTTTTTCTTCCACATCATTGTTTTCCACATTATTGTTTTCTCTGGCTTGCACCCATTATACCTTGGTTTTGGTACAGGAGGAAATATGCCACACTGGGAATCAGGAGGCTTTGGGTTTACTCTCAGCCTTGTGAATAATTAGGCATGTGACTCGAAGCTAATCAGTTACCTGTCTGAGCTTAGCCTCTCTTCCCGATCAAATGGGAATAATAAGTAGACAGAGCACAGATGTCAGATCCACTTGCTTTTGAACAGGCCGCTCCCTCTGCCAGGAAGGTGATGGATTCCCTGCCACTTAAAACCACTAACTCCTGCTCTGTTCACCTCCTGTCTGAATGACTGATGGCTCCTTGAAGCTCCTGCACCTTGCAGTATCTTAGATATAGTGGATGCCCAAAACATGTTTTTTTTTAATTGTGATGACTTACTTCTGAGAACATTTCTGTGGTTCCTCATAGTTTATTTGCAGAACACCTGTCACCTATACACATGCATTCGAATGCTTGGCTGCCCCTCTACTGCCCTGCCCTATAGAGCAGCCTTCCCTCTTCTGTCTCTTTCTATACCTTGGCCGTTCTTTCTCTGTCTTCTGCTTTCTCACTCATACCTCTGACCTCCCGTTGGGATTCATGTTGAAAGCCCCGTAGTTTTGCCTTTACTTTTCTACAGCTGTCTTGATCACCTTCTACTGCAGGAATTCTTCTTCCCTTAGCTCTCTTGGGAGATAGAATTTAATTTTAATTTTCCACAGTTCTCCCAGTTTTTTGTGCCAGGTGAGTGTCCCTGGCACACTCACCTTTGTTTTAAGAGCTCTCTTCCCCTTGACTATAGGAAGCAGATAGGTACTGACAAAAATTGTAAGCATTATTAGAGTTAGACATGTAAGAGCTTATCCTTTAGTGATAGACTTTATCCAAATAAAACAGCAAAGGTCTTTCTCAATGCCTTTTCTTTGCCTACTTCAACAAGGGCCCCCCTTTTTTTTTCAATGTTTAGGACTAGGTCTTCTGCATTTCTTTTTTATCAGCTAATTCTGAAGCAAACTGATCAGCACTGGATCACCCGCGGATACAAACGTGTTTTGTCTAACTCACCTAGCTAGCTGGCATTTTTTCCCACATGGTGGTTCCAGGTGTTTCATGGTGCACAAAAACCCATATTTCTGAGTCTGTTTGAGGGATTGGAAGAGCAGGTGACTGCAGGGAGGCATCAGCCAGAGCTGCGTAGTGACTGTCCTGTCTGGGGCACATACTCTCTTACCTCTGGCCGTCTCATTTATGTAGGCTCCCTGAGCAGGGTGTGCTTGTGTTCAGCCTTCATACCTCTCTTGGCAACCAGAGTGGATGGTAGCAGCTCAGCACAGTGGTTTGTAGGCCTCATACACTCAGGGGACTAAATGCAGGCCATGCAAGTGAGAGCAGTGGGCTCAGTGTACTCAGTAGCAAGACAGACCTGCTATCCCTGAACCCTTACTCCTTAAAATCCCAGAGCTGCCACTGCTTTTGTGACAGAACTGTTTATTTATAGCCTGGTGGATTTCTGTATTACAGAGATCAGTATGTGTCCTCATATTCCTCCCTCCTCTTTTAATTAGAACAGTCATAGTAAGTCATTCCCTGGTGGGGAATCTACTTGTACACTTAGACTCGTAAATGTTCACAGATGATGCAGTTGTTTAATCCTACATCTTCTTTTTAAAGTTTAGATTATAAAGCCAAAAGGGGGCTTGCCTTGTATTGTCTTAGAACTAATAGCAAAGCATGGTTGACAAACCCCATTCTTCTCACTCCCACCTCCAGGCTCGACTCTAGACCACACTAGAAATGAAACATGGATTTCCTTCCTCTCTAAGGGCATCCCTGGTAGCTCAGATGGTAAGGAATCTGGCTGAAGTGCAGGAGATCTAGATTCAACCTCTGAGTTGGAAAGATACCCTGGAGAAGGGAATGGCTACCCACTCCAGTATTCTTGCCTGGAGAATCCCATGAACAGAGGAGCCTGGTGGGCTATAGTCCACAGGGTCACAAAGAGTCAGACATGACTGAGCAACTAATACTTAGGGCATCCAAGTGTATATTCTCAAATGGGCTTTGGGTAGCAGGTATACGAAGGTTCAGGATCTAGGTATGCCATTCTAGTATATGGGCAAGCTTAAGTGAGCTGTTTGATATCCATAAACTTCCTTTTCCTCTGTAGAACAGAGACCATGATACATACTTCTTAGTCTTATGTGAATATAACTAGTGTATACATGAGGAGCCTCCATGGTATATTCCTAGGTCCTCTTCACCCCTTTTTTTTTAAAATGTTAAGTTTGTTTTTTTATAAATGATTGAAAATTTTTGATGACTTACAAAACCAATTTTTAGGGAGAGAGCAATAACAGGAGAACAATAAAAACCTTATGCACATAATTTAAAAATAATGCCTTTTGTATACATTAATGTTGAGAAGAAATTTTGCAAATTACTGATTTTGGTAAAAAGCTATTAGGTAAATAAACATAATAAAATATATTTATAAAGCAGCATACTTTGTTAATTTATTTTTACAAGTATAATTGAGTTTTAATTATTTATGAGTTTTCCACATGAGGTAAGTGGACTGTGATGTAACTTTTAAAGACCATGAAATATTTATTCTTATCAATTCATGTCAGTATCCTATTACTGAGATTATTCCTTCAAAAGGGAACCAGAATACCAGATGTGTTTGTTAAATATATTGTGTTTGGAGCGTAATCAATTTGGCAGGAATTCAGTATAGAATTATCATATGACTTAATGAGAAACATAATGCTATTTATTAAAATATTCCTCTTTAGTTATCTTATATTAGAGGAAAAAGATAAATAATTCATTGTATGATGCTATTATACACAATCACTTCACAAAAGTCACTTTGTCAAATTTATTTAAAAATCATATTTCAAAAAATATTTATATAATCTTATCTTTAAAACTACATCTAAAAGCATAGTGATCAATCACTAACTCATGATCTGGAACAAAATATTTGATCAGACTGATATGCGTAATTCAGTGCTTCTCATCCCTTTATCGTCAGGTTAAATATTCTCTTCCAAAAATTGAAAGGCTAACAAGGAGTTAATAAATATTTTTAAACTTAGGCCAAGGAATGCCTGCATGGTGCCCAGCTTGGATGATGTGATGCGTCTGTTTTCATGTTGATTTTCATGCCACAGTGAGCCCCTTCAGGCGTGAAAACAACTGAGGATTATTTGCTTCTCATTCTTTCTTTTTCGGCCCTCTTGTGTTTTCATCACTGACTCCAGCCCTTCCAAAGCAGTCTGTCAGGGTTCTCTCTCCTGCCGGGCCACCAGCAACATCCTTCTGAATCTGCCCCTCTCTAGGAGTTCATCTGCATGGGCCTGATTCTCAGTTGCACTGTTCCTTTACTCAGTTTCTGGAAGCTTCTTCTTAGCTGCGTCTTGCACTGTCACTCCATCCAGATCTTTCCCACCCGTGAACTCCTAGGGCTTATAGGTTAGCATTTCACCATTCTCTGGTCATCTCTCTTCCATGCGTTTTCCCCTTCCCCAGATTACATTATGAGTGCTTTAAGGGCCAGAAACAAAATCTCCTGACTGTATTATTATCACCCAGGGAGCTTAGCAATGTGTGGGTGCTTATAGAGGTCTCTGATTAATAACTGGATCATGAGGAACTGGAAGACAGCATGGCAAAAATTAGCTCCTGATCCCGTCTCTTCTCAGCACACCACACTGTCTTCCTTCTCTGCCAGTTATTAATGATTTTTCCTCCCCGGCTACCTCCCTCTTTTCCTTCTTAGGTGCCACTCAATGGTAGGGAGTGACATTCAGAGGACCCTTCAGCTGCCCCATGGGTCACCTTTATCCTTGAGACTCTTTCCCCCCTGCTAGCCAGGTGTGCCCTGTACTCCTAGTTATCAGAGATCATGGGAACTTGGACCTCCCCTTTCTCTAACAGCAAACCATGACAAGTCTAAAACTATGCAGGGCTCCCTTCAAACTGAAAGTTTAGGAAAGATAACCAAACCTGAGAAACTCAGTTCTTCCTCTGCTGCCATTCCCCCCAAATACCCACTTGATTCTTAAGGAAGATGCTACTCATTTAATTAGTCTTTATTTTTTTAAGAGGACCTGAAACTGTCAATGTAAAAATTGTTTTCTGATGCCACTTCTTAGGATTGTAAAACCTGGGTTTCAGTTCAGTTCAGTCGCTTAGTCATGTCCGACTCTTTGCGACCCAGCACGCCAGGCCTCCCTGTCCATCACAAATTCCCAGAGTTCACTCAGACTCACGTCCATCGAGTCGGTGATGCCATCCAGCCATCTCATCCTCTGTTATCCCCTTTTCCTCCTGCCCCCAATCCCTCCCAGCATCTGAGTCTTTTCCAATGAGTCAGCTCTTCTCATGAGGTGGCCAAAGTACTGGAGTTTCAGCTTTAGCATCATTCCTTCCAAAGAAATCCCAGGGCTGATCTCCTTCAGAATGGACTGGTTGGATCTCCTTGCAGTCCAAGGGACTCTCAAGTGTCTTCTCCATCACCACAGTTCAAACACATCAATTCTTCGGTGCTCAGCCTTCTTCACAGTCCAACTCTCACATCCATACATGACCACTGGAAAAACCATATCCTTGACTAGATGGACCTTTGTTGGCAAAGTAATGTCTCTGCTTTTCGATATGCTATCTAGGTTGTTCCTAACTTTTCTTCCAAGGAGTAAGCGTCTTTTAATTTCATGGCTGCAGTCACCATCTGCAGTGATTTTGGAGCCCCCCAAAATAAAGTCTGACACTGTTTCCACTATTTCCCTATCTATTTCCCATGAAGTGATGGGACCAGATGCCATGATCTTCGTTTTCTGAATGTTGAGCTTTAAGCCAACTTTTTCACTCTCCTCTTTCACTTTCATCAAGAGGCTTTTTAGTTCCTCCTCACTTTCTGCCATAAGGGTGGTGTCATCTGCATATCTGAGGTTATTGATATTTCAGAGCAAGCTTTACTGATTATAATCTGAATCTCTATCCTTTGAAGTCATTTATTCCTGAATTTGTTATTTTATAAACTTATTATTTACAAATAAAAATTATCTGTAAATAAATTGATGAAAACTTGTAATTTATTTGTAAATTAATTATAAATAAGTAAATTATTTACCCTGGTGTTATTATTTTACATTAAATAACTGCTGTGAGCTGAGACCTGAGCTGGCCACCATGAAAGGTGGAGTGAGCGCGAGATGTGGGTGGCATTCATGCTCAGAAGAGTCTATAGTCTTAGAGACAGGCCCTGCCCCAAGTCCTGAGTTAGTAAGATCCTGTGGACTGGAAATTGAACTGACCTGCCTCAGGGTTTAAAACAGAAATACCAGGGTGATTATTTGGAGGTGTTTTAAATCCCAGACCCTCTTTTGGAGGTGAGAGCTGATTAATGAGCCATTATCCCATCATTCACAAACTACACAGTGAAGAATAGGCATAAGGCTTCAGGATGTCTGACAGAACAGTTCCAGAATGCAGGAGCAGCAAATGTACTTCAAAGGACCCAGAACAAATAGCCCTTTGGGTCAGTTTTTAAATCAATAACAGATCGGGCGCTACAAGAGGAAGCCTGTTTCCCAGCCAGTGAACAATGCTAAAAGCCCCAGCTCCCACAGTCTCCGGGGAGTAATTAGAACTTGTTCAGTAATCAGCCAATTTGGATTTCTGAGAATGATTCTAAATATAAAATGATAAAAGTTGAATACACTAAACTCTTGCTTCACCATTTAATTTCATAATTCAATTAGAGAATCATAAAGTTAGAAATGCTGGAGGGTTTTTTTGGTTTTTTTTTGTTTTTTTAAGGAAAAGTGATTTAAAGGCAATGCTATTTTTAAAAAAGAAAAGTAACTCAAGGCTAAAAATATATGCTGAAGCATTTTATCTCATTGGGGACCTGAAAACAGTAAAATATCTAAGTTGGAGCCTAGTCTTCATTAGACCAATAAGTTAGTTTGTGAACTTTGAAATAACTGCTTGATTTCTTTTGTCTATAAAGTCGGTACAGATTAGGTGGATTGTTTGTTTTAATTGTTGGCAAAACACTGTAAACAGCCAGGTTCTGGTTGCTGTATTTTTATTATAAAGCACAGGAAACTTCCATCAGAAGCAGTAGAGTGTTAGGATAAATTGTAAATAAACAATAGCTTTTGGTCAACTTCAGATACAGCCTGTTACTTATCCTACACTGGAAAAATGAGGCAATTCTTCATTTTCTATGATTATATGTATATGTGGCAACTCTGGTATTTTTGATGAGAGGGAAAGATTCTTCTGGATTGTTTTTTTGTTGTTTAATCAATGGTACAAACCCATAAAAGAGTTGAACAACATCTTGCCAAGTTATACTTTTCCCTTTGATATCACTTTTGATCTTTGAGGTTCCTTCCAGCTTTAAGAGTCTTTAATTCACTGATTCTAATGATATTCTAGGGAATTCTACCAAAGCAGGGCTGCTTGGAACAGGCCCTGTTGGCCCTGGAGTATAGATGTTCTCCAGGGGAAACCCAATGTATGATGATGTAAGTGTGACTGACCTGCAGAGGACTGCCTGATTAGAGGTACCTCAGAACTTCACCTAATGCTGCCAGCGTAGCCTTGGTGACCAGCAAATGTAGCATGTGTATTTCTTAGTAACAGATATGGAGAATTCATTATTACTTAATGAGCAGCAAAATCTTACTGGGCTGTACTATAATAACTTCATAGCTTTCTCTAATAAGACAAAACAACTGGAAAATAGTTCTGTAAGTTTAGTTCCAATTCCACTTCTCATTGGGTTGGAATCTAAACTAGAGATTGTGGATTACCATGACATTCACCAAAAGATCCAAACCATGTTTACATGGAAGTCCATGTGATGCAATAATTGAAATTCACTTTTTATCACTTTTGCTCATTAAAAGACAAGACTAAAACAATTATCAGATTTACTTTTTGAATTTCAATAACAAGGAATAATAGAATGCTAATCCTGCTTTACATGAAAGGATTGGATTGGCCAAAAAAGTTTGTTCAAGTTTTTCTGCAACATCTTATAGAAAAACCCAAACATACCCTTTGGCCAACCCAGCAATTGGAATCTTTAGGTTTCCAGGCTAATTTAGATTCCGCCCCACTCATTCTTTTCTGAGATGGCTTTATGATCATAGTGCAGCCAGAGAGGCGCACAGTATTCTAAGTATATGATAAGAACAGTTCCCCTGATGTTATTCAGTTTCTTTATTTACATAAAGAAGAATGTGCTTGTTTATATTTCTGCTAGGTCCTGTTGGAATTTTCTCTTCCAATTTCATAGAACTTTTCACTAAGTATGGGATGATATGCTAATATCATTTTCACTTCCAGTCAGTAAGAACTTTCTTTTCTTTGCAGACCTTAGGAATGGGGAAAAGAACTAACTCATTTCTTGTGGTATTTCCTAAATCCATACTAAACAAATGAATAGTCACATGGCTGACAGAAATAACAGTATACGGTAACTTGTTTCTTTCTCTCTTTTTTTAAAGTAGGTTTTATTCTAAAGTAGATTTTATTTTAGAGCCATTTTAGATTTACAGCAAAATTTAGCAGAAGGTACAGAGAGTGCCCATGTACCCTCTGCCCCACACAGGCATCACATCCCCCATTAGCAATATCCCTCACCAGAATGGTACACTGATTATATTTGACGAACCTGCATTGATACACCAGTATCATCCAAGGCCCAGATATTTACATTATTATTCACTCTTGGTGTTAACACATTCAATAGATTTTGAGAAATATATAATGACATGTATCAATGGTAAAGAATCTGCCTGCCAATGCAGGAAACACAAGTTCAGGATCTTCCCTGGGTCAGGAAGATCCCCTGGAGGAGGAAATGGCAACCCACTCCAATATTCTTGCCTAGAGAATTCTATGGACAGAGAGCCTGGTGGGCTACAGTTCATGAGGTCACAAAAAGTTGGAAATGACTTAGCAACTGAATAACAACAACAGTGGGTATGTACTGGTATCTTGTTTTAATTTGCATTTTTCTAATAATGTGTGATGTGGGGCATCTTTTCACATGCTTATTTGCTATTGGTGAAGTGTTGGTAAAGATCTGGCCCATTTCTTAGTCAATTTGTTCGTTTTCTCAGTTTTGAGTTTTTAAAGTTCTTTGTGTATTTTGGATAATAGCTCTTTGTCTGATATGTCTTTTGCAAATATTTTCTCCCAGTCTGTAACTCGTCTTCATTTTCTTGATAAAGTCTTTTAAATAACAGATTTTTTATTTTAACTAAGTCCAAATTATCAATTATTTCTTCTGGATTGTGCCTTTGGTATTAAATCTAAAAAGTCATCACCAAACCCATAGTCATCCATTAATAGATTTTCTGTGTTATCATCTAGGAATTTCATAGGTTTGCATGTTATGTTTAGGTCTGTGATCTACTTTGAATTACTTTTAGTTAAGGGTATAAGATCTGTGTAAGAAAGAATCTGTGTCTTTTTTTTCTTTGGGGCATATGGACATCCAGTTGTTCTAAGACCATTTGTTAAAAAGGCTATCTCTGTTCCATTGTGTTGCCTTCACTCTATATAGTCAACTGTCAGTTGACTATAGTTATATGGTTCTATTTCTGGCTTTCTGTTATGCTCTTTTGTTATACTTGTCTGTTCTTTCACCAATATCTCACTGTCTTGATATTGTAACTCTACAGTAAAACAAAGTCAGTACTTACTTACTGAAGTCAGGTAGTGTCAGTCGTCCAACTTTGTTCTTCAATATTATGTTGTCTGTTCTATGTCTTTTGCCTCTCCATATAAATATTAAAGGTGGCACTAGATCAGAGACATGGGTTCGGTCCCTGGGTTGGGAAGATCCCCTGGAGGAGGGCATGGTAACCCACTCCAGTATTCTTGTCTTAAGAATCCCATGGACAGAAGAGCCTGGTGAGCTGCGGGCCTTAGGGTCACAAAGAGTCAGACATGACTGAAGCGACTTAGCACACATAAATATTAAAATCAATTTGTTGATATCCACAAAATAATTTGCTGAGGCTTTGAGTGGGATTGTATTGAATCTATCGGTCAAATTGGGAAGAACTGAAATCTTGGTAGTATGGAGTCTTCCTATCCATGAACATGGAATATATATTTCATTCTGCCTTGATTTTGTTTTTCAGATCTGTAGTTTTCCTCTTATAGAGCTTATACATATTTTATTAGATTTATATCTAAGTGTTTCATGGTTTGGGGTGCTAATATAAATGGTTATATGTTTTTAATTGAAATTTTCAATTGTTCAATAGAAAAGTGATTGACTTTTGTATATTAACCTTATGTCCTATAACCTTGCTATAATCACTTACTACTTCCGGGAATGTTTTGTTCATTTCTTTCAGATCATGCCATCTACAAACAAAGACAGTTTTATTTCTTCCTTCCCAATTAGTACACCTTTTATTTCCTTTTCTCATCTCACTTACGTTAGCTAGGATGTATAGCATAACATTGAAAAGGAGTGATGAAAGTGGACGTCCCTCCCTTGTTCCTGATATTAGTGGAAAAACTCCTGGCTTCTCACCAATAACTATGATGTTAGCTATAGGCTTTTCATAAATTTTTTTTTTCTCAAATTGAGGAAATTTCCCTCTATCCCTAGTTTATAAGAGTTTTTTCTAAATCATGAATTGATTTGGATTTTATCAAATACTTTTTTCTCCAATAACTAATATGATAATATGATTTTTCTTCTCTATCCTGTTGCTGTGATAGATTACATGAATTGATTTTCAAATGTTGAACCTGGCTTGCATACATGGAATAAATCCCACTTGATTGTAGTGTATAATTATTTTCAAACATTCTTGGATTTGATTTGCCAGTATTTTGTTGAGAATTTTTGCATCTATGTTTGTGAAAGATATTGGCTTATGAAAGTGAAAGTTGCTCAGTCTTGTCCAACTCTTTGTGACACCATGGACTATACAGTCCATGGAATTCTCCAGGCCAGAACACTGGAGTGGCTACCCTTTCCCTTCTCCAGGGGACCTTCCCAGCCCAGGGATCAAACCCAGGTCTCCCACATCACAGGCGGATTCTTTACCAGCTGAGCCACAAGAGAAGCCCAAGAATACTAGAGTGGGTACCCTATCCCTTCTCCAGCAGATCTTCCTGACCCAGGAATCAAACCAGGGTCTCCTGCATTGCAGGAGGCTTCTTTACCAACTGAGCTATAATTCATCTCTAGTTTTCTTCTCATGTCTTTGTCAGTTTTTGGAATTAGGGTAATTCTGGACTCATGGAATGAGTTAGGAAGTATTCTCTCCAGTTATATCCTCTGAAAAAGATAGTGTAGAGAATTGGTATAATTTCTTTAAAATATGGACTGCTTTTTATTTTGCAGTCATTTTAGGCTTACACAAAAGTTGCAAAAATAGTAGAGAATTCATGTGTATCATTCATCCAGCTTTCACTGGTTTTAATATCTTTTAAAACTGTGCTATAGTTACCTAAACCAAAATATTAACACTGGTATAGTAACCATTAACAATTAAATTACAGCCTTCATTTGGATGTTGTCAGTTTTTCCGTCACTGTACTTTTTCTGTTCAAGATCCAATCTGAGATTCCTATCCTAGTTATTTACCAGGCCTCAGTAGTTTCTTCTAATCTGTGACATTTCTCCAGTCTTTCCTTCTCTTTCATAACATTTACGCTTTAGAAGCAAACTGGTCAGTTATTTTGCATACAGAGTTTACAGTTGTATGATACATAGTGGGATTCACTGTGTCTTTATTTTTAAATGAAAGTCTGAGTTTTCTAAAGGTTTTATTTCATGTTTGTGAAAATCCTGGTGTTTACATTTTGTTGTTAGTTTAGTTGCTAAGTCATATCCAACTCTTTTGTAACCCCATGAACTGTAGCCTACCCAACTCCTCTGTTCATGGAATTTTCTAGGAAATGCTGGAGAGTGGGTTGCCATTTCCTGCTCCAGGGGATCTTCCTGACCCAGGGATTGAACATTTGTCTACTGCATTGGCAAGCAGATTCTTTACCAATGAGCCACCAGAGAAGCCCCGTTTACATTTTGCTGTTGTTCAGTTGCTCAGTCGTGTCTGACTCTTTGTGACCCCATGAACTGCAGCACGCCAGCCTTCCCTGTCCTTCCACCATCTCCCAGAGCTTGCTGAAACTCATGTCCATTGGATCGGTGATGCCATCCAACCATCTCATCCTCTGTTGTCCCCTTCTCCTCCTGCCTTCAGTCTTTCCCAGCATCAGAGTCTTTTCCAATGAGTCGGGTCTTCACATCAGGTGGCCAAAGTATTGGAGTGTCAGCTTCAGCATCAGTCCTTTCAATGAATATTCAGGACTGATATCCTTTAGGTTGACTGGTTTGATCTTGCAGTGCAAGGGACTCTCAACAATCTTCTCCAACACCACAGTTCAAAAGCATCAGTTCTTCAGTGCTCAGCCTTCTTTACGGTCCAACTCTCACATCCATTCATGACTACTGGAAAAACCTTTCCAGTAATCCTACTAGATGGACCTTTACCAGGTTGCAGTTATTTGTCATATCTTACCTTCTTGGGGATCTATAGTTATTTGAAAATTCCTCCTTCAGTATAAGGAAATGATGTATCCTCAGTTCTTTTCACTGAAGCAGTCTCTCTGTCTCCAGAAATAATATGTGAAGTATCATGTGAGGAATTAATGCAGAATATAGTTACTAAATTAATAAATTTTATTTTATAAATTATCTTTAAGAGCCTTATATTGGTTCCTCAAAAAATTAAGCATAGAATTACCATATGATCCACCAGTTTCACTCCTGGTTTTAACCCCAAATGACTCAAATAATTGAGTCATTGATTTATTTGTACACTGATGCCCATAGCACACTAGCCACAGTCAAAAGAGGAAAACAACACAGGTGTCCTTCAAGAGATGAATACATAACACCATGTGGTATATGGAATAGCATTATTCAGCCATAAAAAGGAATAAAATTCTGATATATGCTGTAACATCTATTTGAAAACATTATGCTAAGTGAAATAAACCAGACCCCCCAAAAGACATATTTTTTCATTCTGGTTATATGATGTACCTAGCTGATAGAGAGTAGAATAGAGATTACCAGGGGCTGGGAGGAGGTGATATGGGGAGTTATTATTGGGTACAGAGTTTCTGTTTGGTATGATACAAAAGTTCTAGAGACAGTAAATGGTGAGGTTGCACAACAATACTTAAAAGTGGTTTAAGGGTAAATTTTATGTTACATGTAGTTTTTAGTTTTTTAATTAATTTCATTTTGGCCACAGTGGGTCTTTTTGATGCACAGGCTTTCTCTAGTTGCAGCGAGTGGAGGCTCCTTCTATTGTGGTGCACAGGCTTCTCATTGCAGTGGCTTCTCTTGTGGAACACAGGCTCAAGGGTGTGAGGGCTTCAGTAGTTGCCGTGTGTTGCCTCAGTAGTTGTGGTGCTTGGGCTTAGTCTTCCCACAGCATGTAGAGTCTTCCCAGACCAGTGATTGAATGCACCTCCCCTGCAATGGCAGGCAGATTCTTAAGTACTGGACCACAGGGAAGTCCTGTGTTATGTATATTTTACCACAGGTTTTAAAACGTCTTATTCAACTATCCCTTTCCTTCCCATCCCCACCCCTTACTGGGTCATTGTAATCCAGTATGTAATTTTTTTCCATATTTCACAGGTTAATAACACTGTCTTCCCACTCCCCACTTATTGGGTCATTTTAATCCTGTATGCATTTTTGCCATGTTTCACAGATTATTTTTTTCTGAGAAACCTTAAATAGTATCATCATGGTAAAGTTGACCTTATAAAAGCTGTATTTCTTCCATCATTATACGTTTGAAAAAGTTTCACCCCAAATTTATTTCAATGTAAGATATATCCTGAGACTAGTATTTGATTAGTTACAAAGATGAACAATATTAGAAACATAAGCTTATTCTCACTAGAGATAGATTTTATCTTGTTGCCTTGGGTTTTGTGATGGAGAGTCACATAAAGTTTAGCCTCTGAATGATCTACCTGCAAAATGTACCACTCACATTCATCAAACCTCCTGACACTGTGCCTTGATTCTCCAGACGTAGGAAGGAGTACCAATACCTGCTTAAACTGTAGGGAATCTAGGGGCTAGGGATATGCAGATTAATAAGCTCCGTACTCATAACACCGTTTACTAGCTTGTTCAGTCTCATTATTGGCAGCACCATCAAGAAGCAGTTCACAAAAGAAGGGAATACTGGGCAAAACAAAGAGAGATGTCTGCTACATCAGGTCATTTCATTAATTCATTCGGCAAATATTTGTTGAGCAGTATGAACACTGTTCTGAGGGCTTGGGGTACATCAACTAACAGACAAA
Organism: Ovis aries; assembly: GCF_016772045.2. Lineage (NCBI taxonomy): Eukaryota > Metazoa > Chordata > Mammalia > Artiodactyla > Bovidae > Ovis > Ovis aries. The sequence goes on along the minus strand of NC_056054.1, from coordinate 72,121,557 downwards.
TAACCCAGCCCTCACCTAGCTTACCTTTGAGCTGGTCTGGTCCACTGCAAAAGCATATTGAGACACGGGCAGCCAGTTGATGTGACATTAAGGGCTTAAATTTCTGAGGCTAACCAGTCCCCTATTTGTTGATCAATCCATTGAAGTCTTTGCATTCAGGGCAGATAGGAAGCTAGTGTTTCTATCAGAGTGATGTTCTTCTACAGAGTTCTGCGTAGCTTCCAAAGACTCAGACCAGTGGATGGTGTACTGGGATTCAAGAGTCCTTATACCTACAATGAGGAGATGAACTGGTGCTGTTTCAGTCCCAAGGGACAGCATGGTAAGAGCCAGTTAAGTTATTGCAGGACTTCAGTCTCAGACCAAAATGGGATGAAAAATCAGAAGTCTGAATAGAATTATGTATGGTAGGGCTCAAGCTGACATTCACTAGACATACAGGAATGCAGGGGCTTTCTGCACACACCAGATCCATGCTTAATGCAAAACTGCTGATTCCAACTTACAGGCCAAGCCCCTAGAATGGGTGGCATACTTGCCAGTCTTTGATAGACTTGGGACATGGGCAGACAAGAAATGACTGCAGGAGGGTGGTAAACAGATGCTATTGGCAAATACAAATAAATGTTAGTATTTATTAGCCAAACCCACATTTTCATTTGATCCTCAAGACAAAAACAAACTAGGGAGAAAAAATAGCTCTAAGATCTGTACTGTCTTTGTGACTATTAAAAATTGAGATTTAACTTGTTTAAACAAAAGAGAGGAAAAATTTTTTTCAATACTGGTGATATATTGAGGATTAAGATCTTCCCTGTTCCCTCCCCCATCCTGATCTCACTGTGTGGAGCAACAACACTTTCCCCTTTTGGGGGGGATATTAGGAAATATAATTATGTATTTCAGTGCTGGAAACCACATTCAGTTCTAGGCACCACACTTCTAAAGGGCCACTAACAAATTGGAGCATGTTCAGAGGAAAATGGCCTAGATGGTAAGGGAATATGAAACTAAGTTATATGAGAAACACTTGGAGGAAGTATGGAGATTTTGCCGAAAGAAGAGAAGATTAACTAGAAAGTATTACAGAGACCACAGTTTTCAGTTTCTGGAAGAGGCGCTAAGGATGGGCTAAGGCTTCATCATGCTTTGCCTACTAGAGCCTCCAAGAACAAGGGTCATTGAGGGGAGATACAGGAAGAACATCATCAAAAAGAACTTGATAAAAATCAAAGGCATATCAAAAGGGATGGATATCACTGGAGACAGATACCAAGCCCCACATCTCTGAAATTATTCTCACAGAGGCTGTCAGTCTGTGCCTGCTCACATCACACCTACACCGTGGGCCTTCCCGGGACCCCCAGCCAATAGCATCTCTTCCCTTTGTTCCCCCTTTGTACTCTTACCTCTCTGAAGTACTGCCATGGTTTCGCTTGTGCTTTAATTCTGTTTATACTTGTCTGTCTCTCACTAGTGATTCTCAGCTTTCAACCTGATTGTATTCTTTTTATGGTTTCCCTTGTGGCTCAGCTGGTAAAGAATCCACCTGCAGTGCGGGAGACCTGGGTTCAATCCCTGCGTTGGGAGGATCCCCTGGAGAAGGGAAAGGCTACCCACTCTGGTAATTCTGGCCTGGAGAATTCCATGGACTGTACAGTCCATGGGGTCGCAAAGAGTCGGACCTAAGTATTCTTTCAAACTAATTGTATTCTCTTTATAACAAGTATATATAAATCGTAACAAATACATGTGGTTTAGTCACTAAGTTATGTCTGACTCTTGCGACCCTATGGACTATAACCTGCCAGACTCCTCTGTCTATGGGATTCTCCAGGCAAGAATACTGGAGTGTGTTGCCATTTCCTTCTCCAGGGAATCTTCCCAACCCAGGAACTGAACCCGAGTCTCCTACATTGCAGGCAGATTCTTTACTGACTCAGCTATAAGGGTAGCCCTTTAATATAATACATATAAATATACATAAAATATAATATATAGTTTCACATTTAACTATGTGAAATCCGTAATTAATATAACCCACCTGTGCAGCACATAATTCCAAAAATATACTGTAATGCCCTCATATTGTGCTTAGTCGCTCAGTCGTGTCCAACTCTTTGCGACCCCATGGACTGTATAGCCCACCAGGCTCTTCTATCCATGGGATTCTCCAGGCAAGAATACTGGAGTGGGTTGCCATGCCATTCTCCAGCCCTCATATTAAGGGCAATAAAAAGGAAAAAAAAATTGTATTCAAGTTACATATTTTACACAATCTCCAGGAAACACAGTAAAGTAGATGGATTTGGAATATGGGAGCAGCACTGTTAGGGCAGCTACGCTGCAGGCTGGTGTAGGCACATTGCATCAGTAACTCAAAAAAAAAAAAACTAGGCATGTGTTTGCTTCCCATGATACAGTATTCTTTTTCTTTCCTTTTTAATTTTTTTCAATTTATAACTTGTTTATTTTAAAATGTGTAGCATAAAAGGCATCGTTTTAAGCATTTTTAAGTTTACAGTTCTGTGGCACTAAGTACATTCACATTGTCGTGTAACCATCACCACCTTCCTTCTTCCAGACCTTTTCATCTCCCTCAACTTATGATGTAGTGTTCTCAAGTAATGAGTCCTCCTGGTAAAGATCCAAACAACACAACGTATAACAGTCTTCCCTCAGTTTCCTTGGTAATTCTACTTACAAGATTTCAGTGTATATATAAACTATGTAAAAAAGCTTTGTTTTTGTATGTAAAACAGAGTTAGGTTTTAAGTTCTGCTGCTGCTAAGTCGCTTCAGTTGTGTCCAACTCTGTTTGACCCCATAAACGGCAGCCCACCAGGCTCCCCCATCCCTGGGATTCTCCAGGCAAGAACACTGGAGTGGGCTGCCATTTCCTTCTCCAGTGCATGAAAGTGAAAAGTGAAAGGGAAGTCGCTCAGTTGTGTCCGACTCTTCGCGACCCAATGGACTACAGCCTACCAGGCTCCTCCATCCATGGGATTTTCCAGGCAAGAGTGCTGGACTGGGTTGCCCTTGCCTTCTCCTTCAGGTGATTGTAAATGGATCGTCACCCATCCAGATGATCAGTGGGATGGAGGACAGGGCCTTGTTGACTGAAACAGACCCAAATATTGCAGAATCTCTGCACCATTGGCACCTGTCCACTAAATGCAAGTACCACCCCTTGGTCACTGTAACAAGCAGAAACAACCCTGTTCATTCCCTTATCATTACCACCACTGAGAGCCAGACTGTACAGTACATGAACTCTAAGGCAAGACTCAGTTTTGTCCTTTTTTTAACTTCCTTAGTACCTGGTGGGGCTTCCCAGGTGGGGCTAGTGGTAAAGAACCTACCTGCCTGCTAGTGCAGGAAACATAATGAGACGTGGGTTTGATCCCTGGGTCGTGAAGATCCCCTGGAGGAGGGCATGGCAACCCGCTGCCTGTATTCTTGCCTGGAGAATCCAATGGACAGAGGAGCTTGGCGGGCTACAGTCCAGGGGTCACAAGGAGTTGGACACAACTGAAGCGACTTAGCATGCACAGTACCTGGTACAAGAGGCTCTCCGTGTTTATTAAAGTAGAGAATGTAGTAGAGAGGATGCCCACGAGTCCCTCAAGTAGCTGTAGCTCAGCTTTTCTGAAACTGAACAAGGCATCATCTTCCTCTTCTCTAGCCTCGCTCCTCAGTCTTTCCTAACCTTCTTCATTCTCAGTCTTTCCAGTGGTCCAAAAAGCTAGCTACTGTGCACATCTGGTGGGTCACAGACCATCACTTCTGCCTGTCCTAACTCAGGACCCTCTGTTTCCCCTGCTCCAACCTCCCTTACATCTTCTTCTATTATAATACCCTTGTTTTCTGGCCTCCACGATCACCATCCTTCAAAAGCACAGTGAATTTAAGCATTCCATTGACATGCCAAGCCTTCCGTTTTGGAGTAGTGTAGCCCCATTGTTGTTCAGTCTCTTAGTCGTGTTCCGACTCTTTGCAACCCCATGGACTGCAGCGTGCCAGGCTTCCCTGTCCTTCACCATCTCCTGGAGCTTGCTCAAACTCACGTCCATTGAGGCATCAATGATGCCATCCAACCATCTCATCCTCTGTTGCCCCCTTCTCCTGCCTTCACTGTTTCCCAGCATCTGGGTCTTTCCCAGTGAGTCAGCTCTTCGCATCAGATGACTAGAGTGTTGGAGCTTCAGCTTCAGCATCAGTCCTTCCAGTGAATATTCAGGACTGATTTTCTTTAGGATTGACTGGTTTGATCTCCTTACAGTCCAAGAAACTATCAAGAGTCTTCTCCAGCACCACAATTTGAAAGCATCAATTCTTCAGCGCTCAGCCTCTTTTATTGTCTAGCTCTCACATCCATACATGACTACTGGAAAAAGCATAGCTTTGACTATATGGACTTTTGTCAGCAAAGTAATGTTTCTGATTTTTAATAACACTATCTAGGTTTGTCCTAGCTTTTCTTCCAAGGAGTAAGTGTTTTTTAATTGCATGGCTGCAGTCACCATCCACAGTGATTTTGGAGCCCAAGAAAATAGTCTGTCACTGTTTCCATTGTTTCCCCATCTGTTTGTCATGAAATGATGGGACCAGATACCATGATCTTAGTGCAGCCCCTTATGCCTAGAGTAACTGTTACCTTTTTCAGCTTGAAAAATTCCTACTCATACGTGAAGACTCAGCTGAAATGTCTCCTCTGGTCCCAGATCTCAGACAGAATTACCCACTCTGTGTCTCTGTTGATATCTTTGTTGTATCATTTCTTGGGTTAAACTTTGTTCATGTGCCTGTGGCCTCTGCCAGACTGAGACTTCCTTGAATAGAAGTTAATTGCTCAGGCTTTAGCATCAATGGCTACAATTTGAATCCTGCATGACTTAGCAGTCCTGTGGTCTTGAACAAAGCCCTTCACCTCTGGAAGCCCCAGTTTTTCTTATCTGTAAAATGGGGATAATATACTGCTTACAAAGTGTTTAGAGCAAAGCTTGAAATGTTAACCCATTTTCATTGGCTTTGTATCTGTCCAGCACCTCATAAGAAGCAAAATAGAGAAGGTACTTACCAGCTGTTTTGAATGAAGGAAGCACAGACTGCTGATATTGTTAGATTTGGAGATTTTATTATTTAGTCATGTTCACACGGATGTTATATTTGGCACTTATAGATAATTTTATCATGCATAAATTTATCCATGGAAAATATTCTTGAAAGAAAAAAGGAATCTGTTTTCAGCTCTGCCTTTTTTTAGGTGTATTAAAAAGCATTCATCCTGAAACAGTAATGTGAAAACTGTTGGGCTTGTAACGTCTATGCACACTGTGGAAAATTATGTGCCTAGAAACTCCTGTGTTTTGGATTTTGACTTGTAGTTTCCATAACGTGAAGTGTGGGGAATGTCACTTTTTTCTTACTTATCTGAACAGTGAAGACCAGCGACCACCTCTAGCATCATTGAGCCAAACCCCATGACTGTCCTGCACTTGTCCCACCTTCAGTACAAAATATATATTCTTATTCAGCTTATGACTCAACTGTTTGCCTTAAAAACCCTTTAAGTGCTGCTTGCAGTGTAAGACCAAATCCTAAATTTTAAAAACTTCCATAGCTAATACTCTGCTAAATGTTTAAAGCCTGACATTTAATCTCCATGAACTGGAGTGCTCTGATTTCACTGTTTGCAGCTAGTAAATGTCACTCTGAACATTGTTGCTTTCACTCACACTTAAGCACTTTCATCTGCCGTGGATGCAGTGTGTCAGAGAAGTCTTTGTGTGCTGTTCTAGTGAGGGGAAAAAAAGACGAAACCCGGCCTTTAAACAGACTGAAAAAAACTGCTTGAAAGGCAGCGATGACCCTGTTTTTTTAATACGGTGTTTGTGAACACACAATCCTGAGTTCTACCAGATTCTCTTAAAAACTAACTCTATTCGCTCAGTCAGAACAGGGTCCCTGCTGAGCTCATGCGTGGTTGCCAGCCAAGCAGGTCCCCGCTCCTTTGTGACCGGGAGTGGGGATCGGTGGGGAGAAGGGGGAGAAGGTGCTGTCAGTCCTTTAATTTCACTTCTGCCTGCAGGAGGAGTCTTGTCATCCTCTGGCTCCCAAACTATTTTCAACCTGGGCGTTTTATTTCTTAGTTCCTGAAGGCTGCTGGCACACAGGACAGCCCTCACTTTTCATCATCTTGATGTGGAATGGAAAATCAGTTTGTGGCTATTTTCATAACAAGTGATTTACTCCTGTTCTTTTATCTGTCTCCGCTTTATACTCTTTGTTTGAACATGTTTTTATTTCCCGTCTGTGCAGCCTTTTGTTCTCTCTCTGGGACTTTTCTGTTCACTTTTCCTTCCCCTGCTCTCTCCCCACCCCCCGTCCCCCGTCCTGCTACGTCCCTGTGGGCCTTCCTCGGCTGGGTCCCCAGGCCCTTGCCCCGCCCCTCTTGTGCACATCCTGCTTCCTGCCTGGCTGCCCTCCTCTCTCCTGCCCGGCCTGTTACAGGCACTGCTGGTGCTGCCTCCACTGCTGTTCTCATCCTCGGGGTCCCTCTTCATGTCCCCGTGGGCTCAGTCCGGAATAGCCCATGCTGCAGCAGGCAGACAGACTGGACTTGTCCATGGTCACATTATAGACAGGTCGTCAGCCAAATTCTTAGGCAGATTTGTTTTTAAGGCAGTTAATGCCTATGCTAGCCTTTGTTTCCAGTTTCCTGGCAGCCATGCTAAAGCAGGAGCTGAAGCCTAGAAACAAAACACTCTACAAGAAGCACTGAAGGGGAAATTTTAGAAAACTATGGGCTTTTCTGACAGACGTGGGTTCAAGTCTCTCCTCTGCGGTTTATTAGTTTTGTGGCCTTGGACAAATTCATTCATTTGACAAACGTTTATCAAGTGCCTATTATGTGCCTTCTGCTGCTAAGTCACTTCAGTCGTGTCCGACTCTGTGCGACCCCATAGACGGCAGCCCACCAGGCTCCCCCGTCCCTGGGATTCTCCAGGCAAGAACATTGGAGTGGGTTGCCATTTCCTTCTCCACCGTGTGAAAGTGAAATGTGAAAGTGAAGTCGCTCAGTCGTGTCCGACTCCTCACGACCCCATGGACTGCAGCCTACCAGGCTCCTCCGTCCATGGGATTTTCCAGGCAAGAGTACTGGAGTGGGGTGCCATTGCCTTCTCCGATGTGCCTTCTAGGGAGCCAATTAATTGCTCTCTGTCTTCCTCTCTTATATTCCCAGCCAATTGGAAATAAGACAGTAGAAATCAAAATATCAGCTTTATCAACTGATGGAAGCTGGATTAGAGGATGTGGCTAACATATGCAGCCACCATGGGTTTACTTCTCTGCTGAGTTAGGCATTAGGCCCTCCTCTCTTCTCTACTCAGCACACAAGCCAGGTATAGAGGATGGATGCTAAAGACAGACAAGCTGAGAAGAGAGTGAAGAAATCCAGGGGCATGGTGCATCCTCATCTCCTGACCTCACCCATAGGCAGGCCACTCCTCCTTCAGGGCAGGACCTAGTGGGGAGCCTGAGAGGAGATTTCACCCCTCCCTCCTGGGACCTGGAAACTCCCTTCCCTCCAGGGAAACAGGAGGGTTGAGAGCTCGCCCTTAACTCTAAGCACTGTACCTAACCAGTGATTACCATAACAGGCAAAATAAATATTGCCAGTCTGTTTCGTCACCTATAAAATATGAATCATCATACCCATCTCTTACTGTGGCTGTGGGGACTAAGGTGAAATGAAATGCTGTTTATGAAGAATATGAGTACCTGTTAGCTGTCACCCTTTGATCAGGACCAGCCGAAAGTAGAATTTGTCATTCAGTGGCTTGATATATCTTTGTTGTCCTCTTTATCTTCTCCTTTTGAGCCCAAGTTTGGTCATTTTTCCCCTCCTCACTACTGTTTAAAAAAAAAATAGAAAATGGAAATAAAAAGCAGGAATACTGGTCCTAAAGCACAGTAAGCACAAATCTTTTCTAATCCTGGTGTACGTGTTACACAACTCATTAATCTGGAAAAAGGAAGCATTAGAGACAATTAAGTCTACTTTAGAGCTACAAAACTGGTTGTTCTTGAAGGGTCACCAAAGTACAATATATGGCTACAAGCAGGTATATTACATGGGAAATAATATTCATGAGGTTCTTTATTACTGTAGAAAATAATTCAGGTGAGCCTAGAAACCACAGTGATGAAGGAAAACAGTAAAGATAGTGAGTTTTAGGGAAAAACTTTTAATTCAGGGTACTTGGACTTCTTTTGAGGGCAGCAGGAAGCTACTGATGACAAAAGCTGAGAGGGTCAGGTTTGTACTGTAGGCGAACGCCACGTAGCAGCACTATGGGAATGAAACAGGGGAGAAGGCAGGCTGGGAGAGCAGGGAGAAGGTGAGCCAGGTGAGAGGAAATTGATTCACGCCAAGTAGCAGCACCCAGATTTAAGGGCCTTCAGAAGTAGAATTGGCAGGGTCAGGATGCCGGGGGGTGGAGGGCGGGGGAGACAAGTGTATCTGGTAAGAGGGCTCTTTTCTGAAGTTAAATAGGAATTTCCCTGGTGGTCCAGTGGCTAAGACTCCAAGGTTCCAATGGAGGAAGGGCAGGTTTGATTCCTGGTCCAGAAGCTAGATCCCACATGCCACAACTCAGACCTAAGTAGCAACTAAGGTGGCAACTAAGACCTGGCACCGCCAAATAAATAAATATTAGAGAAACTATAAAATAAAGTTAGAATAATAAGAATTCAAATGGCAGTGCTGCCAGAGGCCCTTCCCAAGCAGGATTAGAGAGTTAACATGGGAAACTCACTCAGCCTGAGAGAGACCAAGCCAAAGGAGAGATGAACTTGGCCAGTAAGAGGGACTCCCGAGAGGGAGCCCTCTGACAAGATAAAGCAGCAGGGTATGGCATGACACAGAGATATGCCTTCCGCTGATGGGGAAGAGAGAAGAAGAAAAGGAAAGGCAGAGAATTTAAGTCAGTTGGGGGCTTTGGGGCGGGGGCACTGTCAAGAATGCTGTGGAGTTGCAGATTGTCCTGCCTCTCGCATAATTATGTCAGCCATTCCCATAATAGACACATAAAGCCTTATTTCAGTTTTTCCCCCAGAAAACCAGATTTAACAAAAGCTCTTAGGTGGATACTAAGCTAGATGTTTTTTTGTTTTGTGAACAGTTTTTTTCTTTGGGGTTTTTTAATTGCATTCTGTTATTGGCTGGGATGGAGGGAATTCAGTCCTTGGAACAGGCTCTCTCCTTGTAGTCAGTTTTTATAGGATGTTACAGAACTTTTCAGTCTTAAAACAGATCTAAAAGCAGTAAACAAGAAAAGATCAATGAATACTTTTGCAAGGTGGAAGGAGAAGGAGAGAGGAATGACTTGATGGCTTTGGAACAGTCCATGATGTTCTTCTCTCACCCTTTTATATCCATGTGTGTGTGTGTGCTAAGTCGCTTCATTTGTGTCCAACTCTGTGCGACCCTGAGGACCGTAGCACGCCAGGCTCCTCTGTCTATGGGATTCTTCAGGAAAGAGTATATACTGGAGTGGGTTGCCATGCCCTCCTCCAGGGGATCTTCCTGACCCAAGGGTTGAGCCAAGACTCCTGTGTCTCTGCATCGGCAGTCAGGCTCTTTACCACTAGTGCCTCCTGAGAAGCCTTCTTACATCCATAGATTATGCTAATTCAACAGAGCACTCTGTTCCCATAATAACAGAGCAGTATTCGGCATATCTGTGGTGAACATACATTTTAGTTTTCTAAGTGGTTACATAAAACAATGGAAAACTGTTTTCTCTGTTTAAAGACTAAAGGTTTTCCTTCCATTTCATAGTTTTTAAAGGCCCAGTATTGGAGCAAGGAGTTTTTAATTAATGACATACTATTGAAGGGTTTTGTTCATATTTGTAGAGTCAGTGTATAAAGCCATTGCTTTTTCTGAAGTATTTTGATATGTTAAACAGAGTAAAACTAGAGACCCAGCAGTGAATCAGTATTTCTGCCAGCTCCCCTAAGACTTTTTTGGGCACCTGTTTTGTGCAAAGTGCTTGTTGATAAAGGCTGAATACAGTGCCACATGTCTAGATTGTAAGCTCCCCGATGGCTTACTTGTCTTCCCAAACCCAAGTGCCAAGAAGAACGCCAAGCATCATTACATTTGTTGACAGGGAAGAATGAATTGAGAAAGTATCGTTGATATATATACACTAACATGTATAGACTAGATAGCTAGTGGGAAGCTGCTGTTTAGCACAGGGAGCCCAGCCTGGTTCTCTGTGAGGAACTAGAGGGGTGGGATGGGGGAGGGGTAGGAGGGAGGCTCAAGAGGGAGGGGAGATATAACTGATTCACTTCGTTGTACAGCAAAAACCAACACAACATTGAAAGCAACTATCCTCCAATTAAAAAATAAATTAAAAAACAAAATAAAAACAATACTTGTTGACTGTAAACAAATGGACTGCCAGGTACTTCTCCAAAAGTGTGTTTACTTGGGATCGGCAAAGAATTGCCATTCGACTACTGCGACCGTAGTTTTTTGTTTTTTGTGGGTTTTTTGCGACCATAGTTTTAAAAGATGCTTGCTCCTTGGAAGAAAAGCTATGACCAACCTTGATAGCATATTAAAAAGCAGAGACATTACTTTGCCAACAAAGGTCTGTCTAGTCAAAGCTATGGTTTTTCCAGTAGTCACATATGGATGTGAGAGTTGGACCATAAAGAAAGCTGAGCACCGAAGAATTGATGCTTCTGAACTATTGTGTTGGAGAAGACTCTTGAGAGTCCCTTGGACTGCAAGGAGATCAATCCAGTCGATCGTAAAGGAAATCAATCCTGAATATTCATTGGAAGGACTGCTAATAAAACTGAAGCTCCAATTCTTTGGCCACCTGATGTGAAGAACTGACTCAGTGGAAAAGACCCTAATGCTGGGCAGGATTGAAGGCAGGAGGAGAAGGGGACGACAGAGGATGAGATGGCTGGATGGCATCACCAACTCAATGGACATGAGTTTGAGCAGGCTCCGGGAGTTGGTGGTGGACAGGGAAGCCTGGCATGCTGCAGTCCATGGGGTCACAAAGAGTCAGACATGACCGAGCGACTGAACTGAACTGAAGTGACCATGGGTGAGCCATGTGCAAATCCCTGCTGCCAGGCCACAGGAAGAGGGAACCTCTCTTAAAGAGGGGGAGAGGAAGCTGGGAGGGTGATAGTGAACAAAGAGTGTTGGAGGAATTGAGAGTTCGAAGAATAGTGGCTTTTCATTGGCTGGCTGTGAGTCCTTGCCAGGCAAGAAGAGGAGTCTGTCTTCTCCCTGTTGGGCTCTGTCTTCGTAGGGCATGAGAACCTTCTGGCCTCCCAACTCAATTTTAACTGAGGTTTCTGTTTATTAACTTTTATATACTTTACATGTGTTAACTCATTCAATTATTGCAATAACCCTATCCTATTTTTAGCCCCATTTTGCAGATAAGAAAACTGAGGCATAAGGGGGGAAAAAATTGATTTTCCCAAAGTCTGAGGGACACTAAGTGGCAGAAACAGGATCCAAATCCGGATAGCTTGAGGCTGCAGCATCTGTGCTCTCGTCACTGTACTCTGCTACCCTTCTGCTCAGGACAAAACTATTGAATTCATGAGTAAATATCCTAATGGAGTCATACGGATGAGACCATCCATTGTGACGGGCTGGTGATAGTTAATTAGAATTACAGCATGGACTTTAAACATGCTTGATTATAATTAAAATCAAATTTGAAGTTAGCGTCTATCACATGTGTGAGTGCCTGACTTCAGTTCCCCTCCAGCATTCTCATTGCCAACATTTCCCGGACCAAAGGGAGCCCGCTTTTGTTTCCACACCCAGCTCTCTTTCAAAGACTGAAACTGCGGTGGGCCGGGCCGGGGGAGGCTGAATGGGGTTAGACAGCCAGTGGGGGTGGGAGTCATGGGCAACAATGAACCAGCGGCATTAAGAGCTGCATGGCGCGCACTCTCCCTGGAAACGCTCTGCCACAGGCAGGAAGTATGATTTAATCCTGGTGAAGATAATTCCATTTTATACCCTAGAATAGACTGTCCCTGTAACAGAATTTTATTTTCAGTCTTGCCCTGGGAAGCCCTACCAGTAAGTCATCCAGTGTATGTTATTTGTCCTATTAGCTGAACTGAACAAAATAGGGCCCACCGCCTTTTCCATTAAAAGGCTCTTAAAAGAGGCTGCGAGAACCTGCTGCCCCAACAGAAGGTGCCTGGATCATGGCCCAGTGGTGCCCTGGGCAGGGTTTGCAGGAAGGGGAAGACTGCAATTTGGTCAAAAGAGCCACTGTTGATCTTGAAAGAGCATCAGCTACAGATGACGCAAGGATTCTATCCCCACTCCAGCTCTGAGACCCCTCTTTCGGTCGCTGTTGTGAAGCAGCCTTAGGCAGAGAGATTTAAAAAAATAATAATGGCAGCAGATATACACAAGGAACTTGCTGAGTTCTAAGTGCTTGGCAGACTCTGCCTCACTTAGTCATCGCTGTAACACTATGTGGAAAGCCCGACTTCAGTCCCTGTTTTACAAATGAGGAAACTGAGGTTCGGAGGGGTGAGATAACTAGCCCAGCGTCACAGGGTAGAAAGCGGTAGAGCCAGGATTCACTCTCAGGTGGTCTGGCTCCAGGATCCACGCTCTCATCACTGCCCTTTCCCTGGACTGTCAATGCCTCAGATACCACATTTTGTTGACCATAAGACAGAAACTTGTTTCAAAAACTGGGGAGAGAGCACATGTGAATGAGAAAACCCGAAGGTTTGGTCTTCTCTCCATAGTAGCTAAGAATTTCTTCTTAACAAAATCTGACTTTTGGTCAACCAAGATGTTTCAGAGATTATCTACTGGATCAAAACCTGTTGCCCTGCCCTTAAGATGACTGTGGCAAAGGACCCCCCCCTCCCCGCCCAGTGCTACTGACAGGCTGAGGCCCACCACTGAGGCTCTGCTTGTCCAGCCCACCCCCCACCCCCAAAAGACCTGGGCTGTGATGCCAAGAAGCATGAGCAACCGTTCCCCACGTCTGCAGAGACGCTCCTTCTTGGGATGGGGCCTCTTGGCAGCAAAGGTGACAGAGTGGCAGAGCTCCTTTTGCCTTCTTCCTCATCAGTGTCCCTTTCCGCCCTCCCTCAGGTGCCTTCCTTCTCTTTAGCCTGTCCTTATGCTCACCATGTTGTCCACTTATCATTTTTAAAGAGTTAGATAATTAAAGAGTTAACTTCTAGTTTCTAAGATAGGACTCCAACCAGGGGTGGCTCCCGTGTAAGGAGGTGATCTCTAAGCCTAGCCAGTGGAAGGGAAGAGGGGCGTCCTGGCAGAGCTCCTCAATTTCTGGCAGTTCTCACTGCTATTAGGAGCCTCAGGCTCACTGAAAAGCTCTTCCAGATGAGTTCAACTAGGCTGCTTGTCCCCAGAGTGGTTTCTGAGCAGGAAGAGAGAGAGAGAGTGGCCTTTGATGGCTCACCGGTCCCCGCGTTTCCTCCCCCCGCCACCCCCGCCGCCCCCGCCATGCTGTCTTCTCCTTCAGCACACTCAGACCCTTCGCAGGAAGGCAGATGAGGCAATGCTTATGTAGATTGCCAGCCCACTTCCTGCAGTGCAGAGCAGAGGTTTCCAAGCGCTAATCTGTACCAGAAACACCTGGGAGCATGTTTAAAACGCGTATTCCTGGGCCCCAGGCCCAGAGATTCTGATTTGGAAAGAATATGAATTTTTTATTCATTTTAATTCAAATATATTGGGCTTCCCTAGTGGCTCAGTTGGTAAAGAATTTGTCTGCAATGCAGGAGACCCAGGTTCAATCCCTGGTCAGGAAGATTCCCTAGAGAAGGAAGTGGCAACCCACTCCAGTATTTTGCCTGGAGAATCCCATGGACAGAGGAGCCAGGCAGGCTACACAGTCCATAGGATCACAGAGTCAGACACAACTGTGCAACTAACTTTCACTTTCACTTTAATTGAAATGTAGTTGATTTACAGTATTGTGCCTGTCTCTGCAGTAGAAAATGACTCAGTTTTACACACACATACATTCTTTTTTTAAATATTCTTTTCCATTATGGTTTATTCCAGGATATCCGGCCAGGAAGTTCAAGTTTTCTGTAAGATACCAAACCTAAATGAACTTTTTGGTCAACCCAATAGTTTGCTGTGCTCTACAGTAGGACCTTGTTGTTTATCCATTCTAAATGTAATAATTTGCATCTACTAACCCCACACAACCATTTGTAAGGCCTCCCCAGACAGCCATTTTGCTTTTTTGCATTTCTTTTCCATGGGGATGGTCTTGATCCCTGTCTCCTGCACAATGTCACGAACCTCATTCCATAGTTCATCAGGCACTCTATCTATCAGATCTAGACCCTTAAATCTACTTCTCACTTCCACTGTATAATCATAACGGATTTGATTTAGGTCATACCTGAAAGGTCTAGCAGTTTTCCCTACTTTCTTCAATTTCAGTCTGAATTTGGCAATAAGGAGTTCATGATCTGAGCCACAGTCAGCTCCCGGTCTTGTTTTTGTTGACTGTATAGAGCTTCTCCATCTTTGGCTGCAAAGAATATAATCAATCTGATTTCGGAGTTGACCATCTGGTGATGTCCATGTGTAGAATGTTCTCTTGTGTTGTTGGAAGAGGGTGTTTGCTATGACCAGTGCATTTTCTTGGCAGAACTCTATTAGTCTTTGCCCTGCTTCATTCCACATTCCAAAGCCAAATTTGCCTGTTACTCCAGGTGTTTCTTGACTTCCTACTTTTGCATTCCAGTCCCCTATAATGAAAAGGACATCTTTTTTGGGTGTTAGTTCTAAAAGGTCTTGTAGGTCTTCATAAAACCGTTCAACTTCAGTTTCTTCAGTGTTACTGGATGGGGCATAGACTTGGATAACTGTGATATTGAATGGTTTGCCTTGGATATGAAGAGATCATTCTGTCGTTTTGAGACTGCATCCAAGTACTGCATTTCAGACTCTTTTGTTGACCATGTGGCTACTCCATTTCTTCTGAGGGATTCCTGCCCGCAGTAGTAGATGTAATGGTCATCTGAGTTAAATTCACCCATTCCAGTCCATTTTAGTTCACTGATTCCTAGAATGTCGACGTTCACACTTGCCATCTCTTGTTTGACCACTTCCAATTTGCCTTGATGCATGGACCTGACATTCCAGGTTCCTATGCAATATTGCTCTTTACAGCATCAAACCTTGCTTCTATCACCAGTCACATCCACAACTGGGTATTGTTTTTGCTTTGGCTCCATCCCTTCATTCTTTCTGGAGTTATTTCTCCACTTATCTCCAATACCATATTGGGTACCTAATGACCTGGGGAGTTCCTCTTTTGGTATCCTATCATTTTGTCTTTTCCTACTGTTCATGGGGTTCTCAAGGCAAGAATACTGAAGTGGCTTGACATTCCCTTCTCCAGTGGACCACATTCTGTCAGGCCTCTCCACCATGACCCGCCCATCTTGGGTTCCAAAGAACAGCAAGAAGAGATAAGAAAGCCTTCTTCAGCGATCAATGCAAAGAAATAGAGGGAAACAACAGAATGGGAAAGACTAGAGATCTCTTCAAGAAAATTAGAGATACCAAGGGAACATTTCATGCAAAGATGGGCTCGATAAAGGACAGAAATGGTCTGGATCTAACAGAAGCAGAAGATATTAAGAAGAGGTGGCAAGAACTGTACAAACTATACAAAAAGATCTTCACGACCCAGATAATCATGATGCTGTGATCACTAATCTAGAGCCACACATCTTGGAATACGAAGTCAAGTGGGCCTTAGAAAGCATCACTATGAACAAAGCTAGTGGAGGTGATGGAATTCCAGTTGAGCTGTTTCAAATCCTGAAGGATGATGCTGTGAAAGTGCTGCACTCAATATGCCAGCAAATTTGGAAAACTCAGCAGTGGCCACAGGACTGGAAAAATCAGTTTTCATTCCAATCCCAAAGAAAGGCAATGCAAAAGAATGCTTAAACTACCGCACAATTGCACTCATCTCACATGCTAGCAAAGTAATGCTCAAAATTCTCCAAGCCAGACTTCAGCAATACGTGAACCGTGAACCTCCTGATGTTCAAGCTGGTTTTAGAAAAGGCAGAGGAACCAGAGATCAAATTGCCAACATCCGCTGGATCATGGAAAAAGCAAGAGAGTTCCAGAAAAACATCTATTTCTGCTTCATTGACTATGCCAAAGCCTTTGACTGTGTGGATCACAATCAACTGTGGAAAATTCTAAAAGAGATGGGAATACCAGACCACCTAACCTGCCTCTTGAGAAATCTGTATGCAGGTCAGGAAGCCACAGTTAGAACTGGACATGGAACAACAGACTGGTTCCAAATAGGAAAGGGAGTACGTAAAGGCTCTATATTATCACCCTGCTTATTTAACTTCTATGCAGAGTACATCATGAGAAACGCTGGGCTGGAAGAAGCACAAGCTGGAATTAAGATTGCTGGGAGAAATATCAATAACCTCAGATATGTAGATGACACCACCCTTATGGCAGAAAGTGAAAAGGAGCCTAAAAGCCTCTGGATGAAAGTGAAAGTGGAGAGTGAAAAAGTTGGCTTAAAGCTCATCATTCAGAAAACGAAGATCATGGCATCTGGTCCCATCACTTCATGGGAAATAGATGGGGAAACAGTAGAGACAGTGTCAGACTTTATTTTTGGGGCTCCAAAATCACTGCAGATGGTGACTACAGCCATGAAATTAAAAGACACTTACCCTTGGAAGAAAAGTTATGACCAACCTAGACAGTACATTCAAAAGCAGAGACATTACTTTGCTGACTAAGGTCCGTCTAGTCAAGGCTATGGTTTTTCCTGTGGTCATGTATGGATGTGAGAGTTGGACTGTGAAGAAAGCTGAGCGCCGAAGAATTGATGCGTTTGAACTGTGGTGTCAGGAGAAGACTCTTGAGAGTCCCTTGGACTGCAAGGAGATCCAACCAGTCCGTTCTGAAGGAGATCAGCCCTGGGATTTCTTTGGAAGGAATGATGCTAAAGCTGAAACTCCAGTACTTTGGCCACCTCATGCAAAGAATTGACTCATTGGAAAATACTCTGATGCTGGGAGAGATTGGGGGCAGGAGGAGAAGGGGACGACCCAGGATGAGATGGCTGGATGGCATCACGGACTTGATGGATGTGAGTCTGAGTGAACTCCGGGAGTTGGTGATGGACAGGGAGGCCTGTCGTGCTGCGATTCATGGAGTCGCAAAGAGTCGGACACGACTGAGTGACTGAACTGAACTGAACTGAACCCCACATTCCCAGTCCATCCCTCTCCCTCCCTAAAGAATCTGCATTTTTGACAAGTGCCCCTGGGCGAATGTGAAGTGGAGGGCTGTGAAATACTAACGTCGAGTCTCTTCTGTCCTTGCTGGTTTAAAGGGTCCCTCTCTGAACAGAACTGGGACAGACTCAGTGCTTCTCTCAGTTTCTACCAATACTCCTGTCCTCTCAGTCTATAATAAGAGAGAGTTGTTAGTACAGCTGAACATTCCTAAACAAGTTTAGCAAAACTCAGCCAAGCTTGAAGGCAAGAAAAACCTCCCAAAGATACTGATTTTGATAAGCAGTGTCATTCTACTCCTGCAAGTTAGCAATGGAGTCAGGGGCACCAATGCTGGGATCTAGATAGATGCGTGGTGGACAGTGAAAGAGAAATGCCTTTTGAATCTCTGACTGGACGGAATGAAGCACATAGTCTCTGGAGAACTCTGAACCTCTGATTCTAAGTGTGGAATCCAAGCTCAGCTCTAGAATACTATGTTCTTTAAGCTGCAGTAAGGTACAGCTTCCTAATGCGTCTCACTTTGTTGAATTCTGTCTTCTCGCCTCTGTTTCATTGTCTGTCTTTGAGTATTATGTCTTTCTCTGTTTTATACACACAACCAGAAACTCGCAAACAAGTGTTTCTTCTATCCTTTCAGCTTGGAATTAAGGAATTAGATAATCCTCTATAAAAGAAACTTGTAAACCTTTTTTTATTACTCTACACACAATCTGTACATAAAGGAAATTATCCAAGGAAAACTGCTGAGTAGTTTTCAGTTCAGCAAGACAGAAATTTTATACATAGGTTCATGTAAAAGAAATTAGGGAAGGATCATGAATAAAATATCACTTATCTGCCTGTGAGAGGGCCTTGACAGAAGTCAGGAGTTATATAATTGCTTTGAATTCAAGCCAGTCCTTCCTGTTTAAAAAGGATACTCCCTTTTCTTTTGAAAATGTTAACCATTTCCACCACCACCCCCCAGTTTTATCTGCTGAAAAGCTTTTGCAGTCCATCGTAGTCCAATGGTATGTTATAGTCTGTCACTAATTTCTCAATTAAAGCTATAAAATATGAACATCTGTTGCCAGAATTTTGCCTTAATCCAACTCCCTGTGTTGTTTGTGCCTTGGAGTCTGCCTTGCCTTCAGCCTACTTCCAACTAATGCTGGACCTGATGGATAGGTGTAGGACCAGGATGGGAGACAAGAGAGTCCCAGGCTTGTCTTCTAAAGCTGGTTTGAGTCTCAGCTGTGTGATCTTTCATAGGTCACTTAATTGCTCTGCATTTCAGCCTCCTTGTCTAAAACATGAGGATAAAGAACCCACGTCAGAGGGCTGTTGAAAGGTTAAAGTGGGATAATTATGCAGAATGCCACACTTAGGCTCTGCACCTGGCAAGTAGTAGCAGCCTTGTGAATACTGAGATCTTTCCCTTCCCTTCTCAAGCTAAAGGGCAAGGACTGAACCTAAGTGACTCCCGAGACTGCACCCAGCACTAGCAATCGGTGCTTCTGAGTATATGGTGTGAGGAAAACAAGAGGAAAACTGCTGAATTACTAGGACCTAAAGGCCTCCGTGTAAACATTTCAGAGTGTTGAAAATACAATGAAAACAAAAAAAGACCAAGAAGTCAGGAAATCGTCACCTTGACCATTTGGCCCAGAGAACAGGAAAACTAAAAGATTCAGTTTCCTCAACTGAAAGTAGAATCAGCCAGGAAGCTTCGGAAAACAATGTTTGGCTAGCCTGACAGTGATCTTTAACGATGATGCAAAGAAGGCACAGCTTAACCATTCAGATTTTTTTTAAAAAGTAAGTACTGATTTTATCTATGTATTTATTTATTTAAAAGAATTATTTTTGCCTGTGCTGGGTCTTTGTTGCAGCGTGCAGGCTTTCTCTAGTTGTGGCGAGCAGGGGCTACTCTCTTGCTGTGGAGCCTGCACTCTTAAGTGCCTGGGCTTCAGTCACGGAAGCCGGTGGGTTCAGTAGTTGTGGCTTAGTTGTGGCTTAGTTACCACATGCCATAATGAAGGCATGGGGGACCTTCCCAGACCAGGGATTGAACCCGTGTCCCCTGCATTGGCAGGTGGAGTCTTAACCACTGGACCACCAGGGAAGCCCCTTTGTATTTATTTCTATAAATACATCAGGGCAAGGCAATGAAATGCTTCTCCAGTATGGGCACTGACAACCTCTGGACTCTTTTTTGGCCAGGCCGCATGGCATGAGGGATCTTAGTTCCCCTGATCAGGGATGGAACTTGTGCCCTCTGCAGTGTAAGCTTAGAGTCTTAACCTCTAGACCACCGAGGAAGTTCCCCTTGAGCTCTTTTGCCTACTCTGTACCTAGAGTCAGAGGAGCCATAAACATTTATGGAGTGGCCGAATTATGTGGAGCCTTGGGTCAGTAAGGTCTTACTGACATGTGCTGAAACTGCTGGTGAACATCCTGGAGTTGTGAGCGGACACTGGTGTCTACTGTCTGTGCATCTCTCACGTGCTTAACTTCCACCTCTGTATCTCAACCCAAACCCAGCAAATCAGGATGGTTGCGGAATGTTGGCAAGTCTGGTTTCCCACACAAGGACAAAATAGCTTAACCTGGGGACTTCCCTGGCGGTCCAGTGATTGGGACAATGTGCTTCTAATGCAGGGGCTGTCAGTTCAATCCCTGGTCAGGGAATTAGGATCCCACATGCCGTGCAACTTGGCCAAAAGATTAAAATAGCCAAACTTCATTTTGAAATGAACATCAGGCTTACGTGTCGGGTCATCAGGCTTGTTTACCATGTAATGGTGACCTTTTGGCCACAGGCCAAGAAGTACATGATAGCAGCTCCTCAGATCCTGAGCAGGGGAGCTCGAGAATCCTTCAGTCTTTCACCATCTGTGGAAAAAGGGAAAACACTACTCCTGGCAATGAGGCTCCTTCTGTCATTTTTTTGTATGTATCACTTGGAGTGGATCAGGCAGAGAAAAATATAAAGTGGCTTGAAGATAAAGAGACTAAAATGGATGGTTGGGTTACTCTCATAAGGTACCCTCTGAAGTGTAGGATGGGTCATGCCAGGGCAGTGCCGTGCCTGTGACAGAGTGAGGGGCAAGCCACATGGTACTCTCCAGAGTCTGCAAAATGCCACAAGTGTTTTACTTTACTTTCGGATGGACTATAAGAATGGCTTTTGTTGTTTAGTTGCTAAGTCATGTCCAATTCTTGTGCGACCCCATGGGATCCCTGCCAGGCTCCTCTGTACATGGGATTAGCTACCATTTCTTGAATATTTACCATGGGACAAGCACTATGTTAAATACCTTACAGATGTTATTTGATCTCCGCAGCAATACTAAATAGATGCTGTTTTCCCTGTGTTGATATTTGTTTCTGTTTAGATTACCATTTCCCACCCCAGCGCCCTCTACCTAACCATCTCTAACTGCCAAGAAGGAGAATGCATTAGCATTTACTATCTCCCTGAAGGACCCTCAGGACAGTCTCATCGTGCCCTGTATATATGTCTCAGTTTACTTTATTCACCACAAGAGGGGGAAGCCCCTGAGAGAGTCACCTGGACCTGTCAGCTCTGTTAAATTATAACCAGTCTCAAGCCCACAACCCTCTCCCCAACCTCCCAGACTCTTTTTATTGGCCCCAATTTATGGTCCGTCCACAAAGTCTACATCCTCTCTCCTCCATCTTGCTCTAGTTGGTTTACCTAAAATACTGTACCGCTTCATTAGTTACTAGCTCACAAGTCACCTCCTCCCAGATCTCCTTTGACCTCCATGTGTCTCTGTCCCCTTCTTCTTTATATAAAGATATAAATGTGTACCTCGTGTTTTCTGTCTTCCCACTGGACTGTAAAGCTTGTGAGAGAAGGGGCTTTAGTTTACTAGTAAACAACAGTATCCCTAATACCCAGAACAGTACCTGGCATATTATCCTTACTTAATAACTATGTCTTGAACAAATGAAACCATGAGTGAGGGAACTGAGATATAGAATGAATAAGCAGTCTGTCCCTATTCACGTTGCTGCTAAGCAGACAGCTCACACCTGTGTGATTGCAAAGCCTTGGTCCATAAGCACCTTGGTGCTTCTTGATGGATTATGTGGCTGCAGCATGAGTGAGAATGCTCTGGTTGACTGGGAGCAATCAGCATTGGGGTGTCAGTGTTAGGGACTTATCAACTGAGCAAGATCCTGCAGGACCAAAGTTTACAGTGTATGGTTATGTGATTTAAATACATATACATATTTGGTCATTCAGATCACCAAAGTATTTTTGGTATATATTTGGTCTTCGTCCATTGTTCCTGACTCACAGCTCCTAAAACCCTTGGTTATTTCCTAAGCGATGAGAGTGATAAAGGTGCCTTGTTAAGTTAATGAGATGACTTTTGGAAAATACTCAAGAATAGGGGCTGCTTGCCAGTGGAGCCAGCTGTGTGATTAAAGGGTCAGAGCTCCAATCGCACTCCCACCCTACCCCCAGCCTCTACCTCTGGCACGGGAGAGAGGATGGAGGATGGATCAGTCACCAATGGCCAGTAATTTAATCAATTGTGACTATGTAATGAAGCCACCATAAAAACTCAAGAGATCAGAGTTGGGAGAGTTTCCAGGTTGGTTAATACGTACAGACTTAGGGAGAATGGCATGGAAATTCCATACCTTGGCCCCATACCTTACCCTGTGTGTCTCTTTTTCTGGCTATTGGTTTGTGACCTTTAGTATCCTTCATAATAAATCAATAAACTAGTGAGTAAACTGGTTTTTCTGAGTTCTGTGAGCCATTCTAGGATGTGACTCGACCTCAAGCAGTGGGTCATGGGAACCGCTGATTTACAGCCAGTACACACACATATACACACACACACACACTCTCTCTCTCTCTCTCTCTCTCTCTCTCTCTCTCCACACGTTGGAATTGGGTCCAGGAACCTAATTTACATTGGGAACCATTTTTTTGAGTTGTTATCAAACAAAATGGAAGTAACTGATATTTGAGGAACTAACAAATTCATTATCTTTATGCCATAAGCCATTAGCCTAAATAAAAATGATCTATAACTTAACCTTTTTTGAAATGATTTAAAAGAAGATGAAAGCTATGCCTGGGTAAAGAGGAGTAGAGCAGGGCCTGAGTGGACGGTGACATGTTCAAGCAGTGAAGCAGCTGATGCCCATGTACAAACATGGAATGGAAGTAGTGATATATTTGGAAAAATAGACCTCAAAATGCCATGTACACAATGATGGCAACTCTGAAAATACTGTGTGTTAGCAAGAGAATTATAAGAGGCCTTGAAGTTCATAAATAGTGATTCTTTTTGGTTATTTCATGTGGGTCTTGATGTTTAGATGTTCCTATTGAACTGTTACTACTCAGATGATTAAATATACATAAAAAAGAAGAGATGCAGTGTGCCACAGTGTGAGCCAAGCGGACGCGTCATCCCAGCCGCTCTGCATCCTGCTCCTCCCGGCTGTCCACCTCCAGTGAGCCCCAGCGCTCACCGCTGCCTTTGCTCAGGCTGTACCCCCGCCCCCGGCCTTCCGGTCCTCTGACGATACCCTCTGCGTGCTACAGACCACCTGCCCTCTGACTGCATTTTCTCCCTTACCCTCTTGATGCCTCTCCAGTTTTCTGAGGCTTTTATCCCGCTGCTCCTGCCCTCCTCTGCTCCTGAAATGAGGACTTGCGAGTGTCGTCTCCGTGTGCCAGAGCATTCACCCTGGCCTCTCCTACTTCTGCATCCTCATCCGCGTCCCACTCTGCCACTTCCTGCGCACACGGGCCAGCGCTCGGGGCCCTGCCCGAGGAAATCCTGCAACTGTTCTGCCGTGAACTGTTCCTTCTCTCACTCTGAATTCGCTGCTCTCAAAGCCTTTGTCTTTTTCCAGACCGGTCAGGTTCTTTGTTAATGAACCATGAAAATCCACTCTGGCTGACTGAAACAGAAAAAGAATTCAGTGAAAGACTGTTGAGAGCTAATGAAGGAGGATTAGTAAGCATGGAGGGACAAGCTGGGGAGCCGAGCAGCTAGAACCTCAGGGCTGGTTTGGAGGGGCAGTGCCGCCACCACCTCTGGACAGTGAACATGTAGCTGGCCCCCGGGTACTGGGTGCCAGATTCTGCCAGTGATTCCTCTGCCACCGGAACAGCTTCTCCTCTGGCCTTGCCTCTCTGCACCACTAGATACTGGTCAGACCTAGGCAGAAACATCAGGCCAAGTCACAGTCCATCCACTGGCTGCAGAGGGGATGCAGACAGGGGTATCTCACTGGTGCTGTGAGAGCTGGGCTCAGCCTGCTGCCCCAGCTCTTACAGTGGGAAATCACTCCTTTTCCAGACAAGAACAAAAAAGAGAAACAAAAGGCCACATGGCCCCTTCCCAATTCAGGACAGTTGTTTTATTAAACTTTCTACAACTTCCTTAAGTCCTTGAAGCCGTTTCTTCTAACCTCTCACTTAGAACTCTGGAACATAGTTTAATGCTAAATGAAAGCCTTGGGGGGTCACAGATTTACATACGAAATGTTCATAACAGCATGATTTAAAATAGCAAAAAGAAAAAGCCTGAATTTTCAACAATAGGTCGAGGAATAGTTGGATGAATTAGGATATATCCATAGGATTAAATATATGCAGTAATTAAAAATCATGAATTTGAAAAACTTTTTACAACACACAAAAATATAACTGAAAAGAACTTGACAATATGTATATGTAAGCACTCAGAATTATATATGTGCATACATGAACATATTTTATAGTGAAATATAAATGTATATATAATACACCAAAATGTTAACAGATTGATGAGATTAGAAGAATTATTTTTTTTCTTTATGCTTTTCTGCCCTTTTCACACTGAGCTGCTGCTGCTGCTGCTGAGTCGCTTCAGTCGTGTCCAACTCTGTGCGACCCCATAGACGGCAGCCCACCAGGCTCCCCCGTTCATGGGATTTTCCAGGCAAGAGTACTGGAGTGGGGTGCCACACTGAGCTGGGAAGTTATAAAGATTGAACAGAAAATCTGGTGATGGTAGACTTCCTGCGCCATTTTTAACCTTGGCCATGTTCTCAGTACAATTTTTCCCAAACCAATCTTAAACTAAATAGTCTAAATTCTTACTCTTTTCTCCCAATCTTCGTGTTCATGTACAGCTCCTTCATTCCATTCTGTAAGCCATTCCCCAGCCCCACTTCGCATGTGAGCTCCCCCTCTCTCCTGCTCATTTTCCCCTCCCTGCATTTTAGCTCAGTGATTCACTGACATAACCGTCTCTAGGGTTTCCATTACTCTTCTTTTAGCCAGATCTGAAGATCTTGTCTCTGTTGGTTTAGCCAGGTCACCTTGTGGTTTTCTTATTTTCTAAACTAAGAAGGGTTCATTCTTAAGCGCCCTACCTATAAGGCTTCATAGGAAGCCTCACATCTGAGCTCTTCCTGTGTCTCCTGACTAGTCCCAGGCCTCTGTGTTTACTCCCTCCCTCATCTGCTCTTTTATCTCCTTTACCACTGTATTGGTTCCAGCATAGTGGAACCAATATCCTATACATGGAAGTGTTAGTTTTGACAGGACCTGTGACCTCCAGAGACTACCTGCCTGAGCCAGCTCGGCTTTGACAATAGGTTTGAGTTCCTCCCAGCTTTATCTACGGCCCTGGAAGCTCAGTAAAACCTTGCCTGCAGCTGTGTTCCTGCCATTCATTAGCTTTCTCCAGCTTCCACCTCTACCAGCAAGATGCTGTGCAAGTGGGCAGGTTTCAGGCCATGGCCTCAGAGTTGAAATCTGCTTTTCTATCCAGTCTTTTCAGATTACAGCTATAATTGGGCTCTCTATGGGGCATCTCTAGTGGCTCAGATGGTAAAGAGTCTGCTTGCAATGCTAGAGACCCAGGTTTGATCCCTTGGTCAGGAAGATCCTCTGGAGAAGGATATGGCAACCCAATCCAGTGTTCTTGCCTGGAAAATCCTATGGACAGAGAAGCCTAACCGGCTACAGTCCACTGGGTCACAAAGAGTCAGACATGACTAACTTTTACACACATCTTGCTTTCAGGTGACTCAGATGATAAAGAATCCACCTGCCAATGAAGGAGACCCGGGTTCCATCCCTGGATCGATAAGATCCCCTGGAGAAGGGAATGGCTGCCCACTCCAGTATTCTTGCCTGGAAAACCCCATGGGCAGAGGAGCCTAGTGGGCTACAGTCCATGGGGTCACAAAGAGTCGGACATGACTGAGTGATTAACACTCTAACTTTCACCTCATCTGGCTTTCAAGCTCACCTTCATATGCTTGGATCACCCTGATTGACCTTCAAACCAACCTAGGACCCCAAAGGTCTTGGCTCAAATTCTGTGTATGGGATTCGTACGAGGCTGGGAGTGAAGTTCAGACTACCCTAGTTAGATATCTGTTGTCATGCATGTGCTGTGTCATATCTCAGTCAACAGGACTGGACCTGTGGTGACCCAAATCTATGGAACAACAGTCCTTTTGTAACTGCTCTTAATCCTTGGTCTGGCTCATCTACCCTCATGACTTCATGTTTATATTAGCCCTGACCTCTCTTTGTTTTCTGGACCCATAACTTACTTTATCCTTAGTATATCTGTGTCTTGGGTTTCCTGCTTTCAGAGACATTTATTTATTGATTTGTTAATTCATCCAGCAGGCCCGTATGAGCACCTACCAGTTGGCGCCATAAGCAATCAGAGGCTAGGCAATAAGTTAGACAAAATAAAGGGCTGTGTCAATTGGGATGCTTTTTATTGCTAGTGACAGACGTCCTGATTCAGACTGGCTTAAGCAAAAATGGGATGTATCCCCTCACATGCCTGACAAACCTGGGACTAGATGTGGTTTCCTTCAGGCGCAGCTGGCTTCATGGATCTTAAATGCTACCTTTGGGACCTGGCCTGTCTTCATCTCTCAGCTCTGCCCCACTGTGCTGTGTGATGGCTTCATTCTCCGCTCTCCACCTGCCGGCAAGAGAGATGTTAGCAGTGCCAGGCCCACATTCTCCTAGGCGCCAGTACAGCAGAGAAGGTACTGCTCTCTTAGTAGCCCCAACAAATGTCCTACTATGTCTTGTGGTTCTCACTGGATTAGATGCTCTTCTCCGAACAAATGATTTTTGCCAGGGAAATTTAGGGCTCTCACTGGTCAGACTAGAGTCATATGGCCTCTCCTTGTAGTTGAGTATGAACTCAACTCTGTTCAAGCACTTAAGTTGAGAACAAGGGGTACAGTGGTTCCCCTGAGGAAAAGGCAATGGATGTGAGATGGTAAAAAAAAATAAAGAATTTTTAAGCTGTCAGTCACAGCCTTTACGCTCATGATGAATGTGTGTGGTAGAGCTACAAACAAGGTCGAGTCTGGCAACAGGAGCCTTTGACTTTATATATGACAGACAAATGATTTCCAGCTTTCTTGTCCCCCAATACATCTTTTTCTTCCTTCAGCAGAATTTAATGAGTGCCTGTTTTGTCACATGTGAACAGCATAGGTTATACTAGAAGTTGACCCTGCTCATAAGCAGCTTACAAGATAGTGAGGTAGAAAGATAGTAATAACCCTGCACCCATGTTTACTGAGGATTTGTATTTTAGGAAATCGAAAAATAAGAAAGAGTATTTCTGTGTTTTTTATAAATTAAAAAGACAACTTCAACCATTATATTGTTTAAAATCTTCTTTCCCCAGGCTGTCTCGGTAAATTCTGTTTTGTTTAGTGCTTGAAATAAGTCTTTCTGGTATGCTTCGATGAACAACAGAAACTCCATAATCCACAATTTTTCAGTATTTACCCAGGCTTCTGTAAGGGCTTCCCTGGTAGCTCAGTGGTGAAGAATCCGCCTGCAATGCAGGAGACCCAGGTTCAATCCCTGGGTCCAGAAGAGCCCCTGGAGAAGAAGATGGCAACCCAGTCCCTATTCTTGCCTAGAAAATCCCATGAACCCCCAGAGGAGCCTGGCAAGCTGCAGTCCATGGGGTCCCAAAAGAGTCAGACACGACTAGTCAGACACGACTTCGCAACTAAACAACAATAATAAGGCTTCTGTAAAACTCAGATTTAAAACCGGTATGTAATTAAAAGCTTTCCTTCACTTAACTTTTAAGGGTTTGTTTTTTTTTTAGCATTTGGTTTAGGGTTTTGTGATTTTATTGTTCCTAGGATTTTTGCAGTAAGGTACCTCAAAGATACAAGCTGCTGCTGCTAAGTCACTTCAGTCGTGTCCGACTCTGTGCGACCCCATAGACGGCAGCCCACCAGGCTCCCCTGTCCCTGGGATTCTCCAGGCAAGAACACTGGAGTGGGTTGCCATTTCCTTCTCCAATGCATGAAAGTGAAAAGTGAAAGGGAAGTCGCTCAGTCAAGTCTGACTCTCAGCAGTCCAGAGAGGCAAACAAACAAAATACCTTTAATTTCCACTTTTACCTTAACAGTCTCTGCTTCTGGTCTATGGCAGGTTATTAAAGCATCTCCCACCAATGCCCCTATCTCCAGACATTTCTATCAATGTATTCACAGCGTGTATATATAGATATAGATATATAATATATATACACATATGTGTGTGTGTATTCACAGCCAACCAGATACTGAAGGAACACGTGTAGGTATGTACTTTTTTTTTTAATTTTTTTATTTTTTATTTTTTAAATTTTAAAATCTTTAATTCTTACATGCGTTCCCAAACATGACCCCCCCTCCCACCTCCCTCCCCACAACATCTCTCTGGGTCATCCCCATGCACCAGCCCCAAGCATGCTGCACCCTACGTCAGACATGGACTGGTGATTCAATTCTTACATGATAGTATACATGTTAGAATTCCCATTCTCCCAAATCATCCTACCCTGTCCCTCTCCCTCTCCCTCTGAGTCCAAAAGTCCGTTATACACATCTGTGTCTTTTTTCCTGTCTTGCATACAGGGTCGTCATTGCCATCTTCCTAAATTCCATATATATGTGTTAGTATACTGTATTGGTGTTTTTCTTTCTGGCTTACTTCACTCTGTATAATTGGCTCCAGTTTCATCCATCTCATCAGAACTGATTCAAATGAATTCTTTTTAACGGCTGAGTAATACTCCATTGTGTATATGTACTTTTTAAAAATGTTTTAATTTTTGTCCGTGCTGGGTCTTTTCTGCGGTGCAGGCTTTTCTCCAGTTGCAGTGAGTGGGGGCTTCTCTCTAGCTGTGCACAGGCTTTACACTGCGGTGGCTTCTCTTGTTGAGGAGCACGGGCTCTAGGCACGCAGGCTTCAGTAGTTTTCAGCAGGTGGGCTTAATAGTTGCAGCTCCCAGGCTCCAGAGCACAGACTCAGTAGCTGTGGCACGCACGCTTAGTTGCTCTGTGGCATGTGGAGTCTTCTCAGATCAGGGGTCAATTCCATGTCCCCTGCATCGGCAAGCGAATCCTTCACCACTGAGTCACAAGGGAAGCCCTGTACTCTTTTTTTTTTTTTTTTAAGGCAACAAACATGAAAATACTTTTGTGACATTCAAGATCCAACATGCAACCCTTTTTATTATTTTTTTAGCTGCAGATTTTACTTTGTTCTGTGCTTTGGGAGAAAAAAATGAGAAAAAGCAACACAAATAATCCAAGGATTAGGGAATACATTAACACAGCGGTTCTCAACTGGAGAGTTGGCAGTGCCCAGAGACATTCTTGATCGTCTTGGCTACTGGAATCTTGTGGGAAGAAGCCAGGGATGCTGCTCAACACCCTACAATGCACAGGACGGGCCCCCGCAAGCAAAAATAACCCAGTCCAAAATGTCAATAGTGCCGCTATTGAGAAACCTTGCATTAATAGCATTTTTAGAATTCTGAACCCTGAAAGGATTCAGAACAATCTTGTAACTTAGACTTCAGACAAAACCAGAAACAAATGAGACTCAGAGAATTCTAGAATCCTGGAACTAACAGGAAAGGTCATCTGGTCTAGTCTTCCTACTTCCCATATACGGTTGGGAGTCATATAGAGGAAAGGAGACTGGAAACAGTGGAACTCCACCTTTGCAGTGCATGTTCTGGCAACTGGTCCATCTCAGTTTCCATATTCTGTGAAAAGGGAACCAAAAACTCAAACGATTGCTGTGAGGGTTAACTTAACACAGCGGGGAGGGGACATATGCACGCTTGTGGCTGCTTCACGTTGTTGTATGGCAGAGACCAACATAACATTGTCCTCCAGTTAAAAATTTTTAAAAATGCGTCTGAGATATAAAGAAAAGAATACATGTGAGATGTTTAGTACAGTACCTGACCACAGTGGGTTGTCAATAAATAGTGGTAGTGAGAGCCGAGGTGGTAACTAAGATTACCATTGTTACCAGAAAAACAAACAACACAATCAAAAAGTGGGCAGAAGATCTAAAGAGACATTTCTCCAAAGAAGACACACAGATGGCTAGTAAACACATGAAAAAATGGTCAATGTTGCTCATTGTTAGAGAAACGCAAATCAAAACTACAATGAGGTCTGACCTCACACTGGTCAGAATGGCTATCATCAAAAAATCTATGAACAATAAATGGTGGAGAGGTTGTGGGGAAAAGGGAACCCTCTTGCCCTGTTGGTAGGAATGTAAATTGGTGCAACCAGTATGACAAACAGTATGGAGATTCCTTTAAAAACTAGGCACAAAAATATTGTATGACCCAACAATCCCACTAATGAGCATATTCCCTGAGAAAACCATAACTGAAAAAGACACATGTACCCCAGTGTTTATTGCAGCACTATTTACAATAGCTAGGACATGGAAGCAATCTAGATGTCCATTGACGGATGAATGGGTAAAGCAGTTGTGGGATGTATATACAATGAAATATTACTCAGCCATGAAAAGGAATGAATGTGAGTGAGTTCTAATGATGTGAATGAACCTAGAGCCTATTACACAGAGTGAAATATGTTAGAGAATAACAAATATCATATATTAATGCATTTATATGGAATTACCTGTCCCATTTTCTTTTTGTTCATGCTCCCTTGAGGGTCCATGAAGAAAGGTTATAGGGGCAACTCATTGAGAATTAAAGGGCACTGGCACTGGAGGGCAGCTTAGTAGCTGGGACTTCAGGGGAAGGTCTGAACAAAAATTCTTCACAGGAGACAGGCAGGGGATTTAACTTGTAGGTAAGAGCTAAGGAAGACTAAAAAGGATTGGTTCCCACCTGAAAACAGGTTACTCTCTCTGACCCCAGAGCTCTGTGAATGGTGTTCTAGGTGGTCCTACCTCAGGGAAAGGTGGGGCTTAGGTCACATGCCCTTTACCAAACCCTTACATTCTTCCGTGCATCTCACAGCTGTGACACATGTCTGTCAGAGAGGGTCCCTGCAATGCTCATTTGGGTATTTCAGCTCTAAAATTCTCTGAGGCTTCCCAGGTGGCTCAGTGGTAAAGAATCCACCTGCCAATCCTCGGCTCAGGAAGATCCCCTGAAGGAAGAAACGACAACCCACTCCAGTATTCTTGCCTGAAAAATCCCAAGAACAGAGCAGTCTAGCAGGCTACAGTCCGTGGGGTTGCAAATGTCTAATAATAAGTTTCGTGGACCTTGTGTTGAAGTGCTTGTGTGACATCGTAGGCTATGCCTAGTAAGTGTGTGTCGACAACCATAGATCTTCTGTTTTATGATTTTGGGAGTAAAAAATGTTTAATTAGGTTTCCCTAATTCAGTCAACATGAACATATGATTAAGATGTGCAAAATGTTTTAAAAATAATAATAAATGATCTTGGTGGCTCAGTGGTAAGGAATCTGCCTGCCAACGCAGGAAACACAGGAGGTTTGATCCCTGGGTCGGGAAGATCATCTGGCGAAGGAAATGGCAACCCACTGCAGTATTCTTGCCTGGAAAATCCTATGGACAGAGGAGCCTGGTGGACTACAGTCCACAGGGTCACAAAGAGTCGGACACAACTTAGCATCTAAGCAACAAGCAATGATCATACCAACAGTTCTGTGTAATAGGTTTCCTCTCATTTTCTTAAAAAACTTATAAAAATTCTTTGCAGTTACTCTATGAGTTAAATATTAATTTCTCTTATTAAATTCAGCAACCAAATTGTTTTTAACCAGTGGCTTTCTATTAAAAAAAAGGAGGGGGGGGGATTAGCAGAATTCAAAGCATTAAAAGTCTCTGGATTACAAGTGTGGATTGAATTCTCTTGAGGGAAAATCTCATTCATTTGGTAGCCTTCTCTCAAATATCCCCCTTTTTTTTGGTGGATTTTTTTTTTTTTTTTGGATTGAACTACAGTGATTCCACCTCCAACAAAAATGTTCTACATAATTTGGTCATTTAAAGATGTTTTCTCCTATATCTTTCATGTCAGTCCTCCAACTATTATAAAGATTACTTTTAAAAAAATCAACACAAACAAGTCAGCACATTAGAAAACAGTGAATCACAGCTGATTTCCATGTATTTAACATTCGAGATCCACAGACCAGTCAGAAGAGCAACAGACACGCGTCCCTTGGGCGCTGGCCGAACACTGGGCACTGTGTGCTCACGTCCCTTAGCGCAAAGCAGGCCACCCAGGTGCCGAGAAATAAAGTAATTTCCCCAGGGCACACAGTTGATAAGCAGGGGAGCCGACAGCACTGCCCCACTTGGCTCCCAAGCACATGAGTTTGCTGCAGACTGGATCTTAGCAGGGAATCACTCAAGACTTGGAATTTAAAAAAAAAAAAATCTCTTAAGTTAGAATATTTTTAATTTTAAATGTCTCACTTAGAGTAGTATCCTGTGTTTTTATTTGACCTTCAACTGTTTTCTTTTCCAAGGTGTTGTGTAACGGACCAGGAACATGTGTTCCTATCTGTATATCTGCCCTTCTCCTTGGGATACTGGGAATAAAGAAAGTGATCATTGTCTACGTTGAGAGCATCTGCCGAGTGGAACATTTATCCCTGTCCGGAAAGATTCTGTTTCACCTCTCCGATTACTTCATTGTTCAGTGGCCAACTCTTAAGGAGAAGTATCCCAAATCTGTGTACCTCGGGCGAATTGTTTGACCTACGACAACTTACTTCTTTAGAATTTTGCTAACCACAGTGTTTACTGTAAATGGGGAACAAAAAAACTACATGTTTTTTATAAAAAAGCTTTTGAAAATCCTGAGAATTGTTGGTGATCAAGAGTAAAGAAATGTGTCAGGAACCCAGTGAGGAAACTGAGGTTCCTGTTATAAAACAAACATTAATAAACTATTAAGTACGTATGTCTCTGTGCTCTAAATTTCCTTTCTGTGTAAAAGTATTTATCACTGCCTGCAAATTATCTCCTGACTTGTTTTACTTACTATTTTTTCTAGGGCTAAATATAGAATCTGCATGATTAGCCATATTTCTTGTTCTTTAGGTTTTTTGTTTGGTTGTTGTTTTCGTTTTTGTTTTTTTTTTTACAGTATTCTGCATTATAGAAAGAAAAATATTTCTTAGTTTTTGTTCAGACACAACAGGCTTTATTTCCTGTATGGAAACAGAGAGGTCCCTGGTGAATCCTTTCAGCATAAAGGAAGCAGTTATATTAAATTGGCTTCATGACAATTCGCACTCCACAGGCTTCCAGAACTGAGGGCATAAACCAGTATCTTTTTTTATTCTTCAGTTTTGCTTTGTGAGTAGTTGGCCTCAATCCAGAATATCTTCTAAAAATCTTTTGTTTGTTAAAATAAATGGAAAGGTGACTACTGTCACAGGAGTAAGGGTTTATCAGGGCCGAACTCTCAAAACACTTTTTCTAGCATTTTAGTAAATTCAGCATTTCTTGGCTATATTGTCTCTGGCATTTTAAGATGTGTAGGCTCAGTAAAGTGTGTATTTACTTAACATTTAGGTGAGTGCTTGTTGAATGCCAGGTATTCTTCTAAGCACTTTTCAAATAGTAACTGATTTAACTCTAGTAACAACTCAATGAGGTAGGGCCTGTTTTTATCCCCATTTTACAGATGACTTTCCAGAATCACATGACTGATAAGTGCCAATGTAGGAATTCGAGCTCAAGCTTAATAACAGACCCAGTTTAAGGCCCCGTAGTTAGGAGGGCCCCTCACTTGATTTAATACTCTGCTGTCTCCCTCTTGAATTCTTCACATATTATGAACAAGAGGCTCTAATTGTATTTTGCATTGGACCTCGCAGATTATTTAGCTGGCCCAGCTTGAGAATCTCTTCTCCTAAACAGCCATGTCAACTTTAACAGAAGTACAACACCCAGCGCAGGGCCTGGCCTGGCAGGTCTGCAACAAACAGGAATTCCATTCCCCTCCTTGCTATTTTAACAAGGCAACAGACAATGAGAAGACCTTTTGTGATGTTTGTTAATTTTTTTTTCCTCTTAAATCTTTTTTATAAGTATGATATAAAGCTAATAAAAAATATAAATTAAAAAAGAAATTGACTTTTGGAGAAAAGAGTGATCACCCAAGATGACCTACAGTTAAAATGCTCAGACTACTCTAGCCTTTCTTATACTTTTAGAAAATCTTCTCTGAAGTCAAGTAGGCTCACCAGTACCTTTTCCTGGGTTTTGGGCTGGAGAAGCACATGGCAGAAGACAGTTAGAACAGAAAAAGCACCTTGCTGTCTGGATTTGGTGGCCATGGGATAGCCAAGCTCTAGTTCACTGAGCTTTGGCTTTAATTCTCAAACCTCAGGCACTGGCTTCGTTTCACGACGTAAAGGTCTGAAATACCAGACAATGCATTTGTGTGGTTCAACCAGAAGTGGAAGTGAAGTAAGCCTCTACTTTTCTAGGGAGAAAGTGATTTTTTTAGGGACAGTAGCGCATATGTGTCTTTGAGTTTGTTCCTAAGTGCCACTGGGTGAATAGTTGCTCAGTGAAATTGGACTGTGTTCAGTGCGTTTAATGCCTGTCTGTGCTCCAGAGCAACTGCCCCGGGGGCCCCACAGCTAAGCCTGCTGACTTGGCTCCTGCACTGGCTTAGGCCATGGAGAATTGTAGTAAAGAGACCATGATTTTTTCCAGAAACATATGTCCCAGATGTTTTGCAGAGCCTTAACTTAGACAGTGGTTAGTCTGGAATGCCAGAGAAAGAATCTTATGTATATCACAAAAAGTTTAGAAATATCTACAGGGGCTGGGGCTGCTGTGCACACATTCAGAGCCTGGCTGAGCCACACAGGATCACGCCTTCCTGCTCAGTTCCAGATTACTTGGTAAACAAATTCGTGTTCCCCTGTGCCTTATTGTTATGGCTAATTCAAGTCCTCAAGATCACGCTCTAGCAAAAGAGGCTGATTGAGGTTGCAGTTGAGGCCGTTCTCCTGCTGTGCATTTCTGTGGTGTAAAGAAAGCTAGTGCTCTACTCTCAATTCAAACTGAAGAAATCAGTAGCTAGCTTGTCTTTTCCAATTTCTCTTGAAACACTTGGGAATGCAGCTCTTACTGGTAGAGACTGCTCATGAGAAATTCGTTGTATCAGTCTTTAAATGAGGCAGGCAAACCACACATCCTGCCCACACCTACTTCCCTGGAAGATTTTATCTACAATTCAGCTGTCCTGAAGGATCTCAGCAGCTTGCCAGGTCAAAACCAAACTTTCAGAGAGGGCTTCCAAGAGTCGTCACAGGAAGCTTGCGCTGGAACGAAGAGTGCTATGATACCATGTCAACAAGAGGAATGTTGTACAGTTTTAAACTGAATAGCCAGAGTTCCTTGCTAGAAGGGAGCTGGCCTAAGCTTCCCCTTACAAAAGCAACTTCAAACATACTTTAATTGCCTTTACCAGAAGAGATTAACATTGAAAAATGTACCACCCTGTACTGTGCAGCTCCCTGCCTGGAATCATGCTTCATATCTTCTAAAAATCCCCAGCTCACCAAAAAGAGTTTAAAACTCTTTTACATGAAGAGTCTTTTATCCACTTTAATGTCATTTGCGCATGTGTGCTAAGTTGCTTTAGTCATGTCCACCTCTTTTCAACCCTATGGACTGTAGCCCGCCAGGCTCCTCTGTCCAAGGGATTTTCCAGGCAAGAATACTGGAGTGGGTTGTGATGAGCCTGCTTCTGTAAGTCTCAACAGCCCAGCACTCTAAAAGCAAGTTGTATTCTTGTTGCCACTCACTTTAAACACGGATTTGACATGTCTCCTTTTCCCTCCAGAGTGATCACCAATGCCAGGCTCTGCCATCTCACCCAAACAGCAAACTTTGAAGTAATTTTTGTTTTGTCACTCTCTTTAAGCCACATATAATAGATTGCCTTCAAAAGAAAAATAGCCCCAGAATTTTCCCTTGTCTTTTCATTCTCTTCTGTCCTTGTCGTCTGATTTTACCCGTCAATTCTGCCTTTGAACTAGTTCGTATGTAGCCTTCCTTTTTCGTCCCGGGGTCACATCTCAGCTAACTCTTTAACATAAATTTCTTGTTATGTTAGCACATTTGTTGAGGAACTGAGGCATAAAGAGATTAAGTAACTTATCTAAGATTCTGTAGCTAGAAAGTAGCAGAGCTGGCATTTGAACCAAGGTACACTAGCTCCAGCCAGACTTACTTGAACAGCTGTGTTAGGTTTAAAATATGAAAAGTGCTAAAAAATAGACCAACAGGATGCTGTGATGGGAATACAGTGCTGGGTGCTGTAAAGAGGAATATCAGGAAAGGATTCTCTAAGAAAGGGTCACTTTAGATGAGATTTGAGGCCAAGTGCCTGATATATTTGTCCTCTTCCCACTTCCCATAATATCTCCTGTTACCCATACCCTGGTTTCCGCAGCTTCTCTACACACTTCTTCTTTTTTATATGTACACACAATTTTATTTATTTATTGACTGCACTGGGTCTTTGTTGCTGCTCAGGCTTTTCTCTAGTTGAGATATGCAGGCTTCTCACTGCAGGGGCTTCTCTTGTTTCAGAACGTGGGCTCGAGGCTTGCGGGCTTCAGTAGTTGCGCTCGCGGGCTCTAGAGCGCAAGCTCGGTAACTGTGGCACATGCGCGTAGTTGCTCCACGGCTTGTGGGATCTTGCCACATCAGGGATAGAACTCACGTCCCCTAGAGTGGCAGGCAGATTCCTAACCACTGAGCCCCCAGGGAAGCCCTTCTGCACACTTTGTGTCCTAGCCACACACACAAGTTAAAGCTGATTACACACCACCAGATTGCAATGCCTTGTGCTTATAAACACCTGTGACGGGAAGACACCAATGCTTTTGCTAATTATTTCTTTATCTTTGTCTTACCTGAGAGACTATACCTCATACTATTGTGTCCTTGCTTCATTCTTGGTCATACCTTGGTCATTCTGTCTCAGGACAGAATGTAGCCATGAGGTAAGTACATAAATTGTAGACTTTGTCTAGACCTACTAGTTCCATTTCATCTGGACCAGTACTTCTCAAGCTTTTTGGTCTCAAGACCTCATTAAAAATTGTTGAAAGATCCCAATGAATTTATGTTTATATGGGCTATATTTGTCAATATTTACCACATTAGAAATTAAACCAGAATTTTTTTAAAACATAAGAATATACAAATATATATACTTTCCATTATCCATCAGAGCGATGATTTCATCACACATCATTGTAGCATTTACAAAACTATAAAATAATGAAAGAATGTGGAGAGAAAAGGCAAATAACATTTCAGTACGTCTTCAGTTCAGTCGCTCAGTCATGTCTGACTCTTTGCGACTCCATGAATCGCAGCACGCCAGGCCTCCCTGTCCATCACCAACTCCCAGAGTTCACTCAGACCCACGTCCATCGAGTCCGTGATGCCATCCAGCCATCTCATCCTGGGTCATCCCCTTCTCCTCCTGCCCCCAATCCCTCCCAGCATCAGAGTCTTTTTCCAATGAGTCAACTCTTCGCATGAGGTGGCTGAAGTATTGGAGCTTCAGCTTTAGCATCATTCCTTCCAAAGAAATCTCAGGGCTGATCTCCTTCAGAATGGACTGGTTGGATCTCCTTGCAGTCCAAGGGACTCTCAAGAGTCTTCTCCAACACCACAGTTCAAATGCATCAATTCTTCAGCGCTCACCCTTCTTCACAGTCCAACTCTCACATCCATACATGACCACAGGAAAAACCATAGCCTCAACTAGACTGACCTTAGTCGGCAAAGTAGTGTCTCTGCTTTTGAATATACTATATAGGTTGGTCATAACTTTTCTTCCAAGGAGTAAGCGTCTTTTAATTTCATGGCTGCAGTCACCATCTGCAGTGATTTTGGAGCCCCCCAAAAAAGCCTGACACTGTTTCTACTGTTTCTCCATCTATTTCCCATGAAGTGATGGGACCAGATGCCATGATCTTAGTTTTCTGAATGTTGAGCTTTAAGCCAACTTTTTCACTCTCCACTTTCACTTTCATCAAGAGGCTTTTTAGTTCCTCTTCACTTTCTGCCATAAGGGTGGTGTCATCTGCATATCTGAGGTGATAGATATTTCTCCCGGCAATCTTGATTCCAGCTTGTGTTTCTTCCAGTCCAGCGTTTCTCATGATACACTCTGTATATAAGTTAAATAAGCAGGGTGACAATATACAGCCTCGACGGACTCCTTTTCCTATTTGGAACCAGACTGTTGTTCCATGTCCAGTTCTAACTGTTGCTTCCTGACCTGCATACAGATTTCTCAAGAGGCAGATCAGGTGGTCTGGTATTCCCATCTCTTTCAGAATTTTCCACAGTTGATTGTGATCCACACAGTCAAAGGCTTTGGCATAGTCAATAAAGCAGAAATAGATGTTTTTCTGGAACTCTCTTGCTTTTCCATGATCCAGCGGATGTTGGCAATTTGATCTCTGGTTCCTCTGCCTTTTCTAAAACCAGTATGTCTTATGACAATAGTTTTGACCTCATGTTCTCATTTTCAAGCTGATCTTTATAATGGCAAGCCAATGAATTCACCTCCTCCAGCAGCCTTCCGACAGCCTGTACTATCTGCTAGTTTTCTATTGCTGTGTAACAAAAATGCTGCAAAGTTACATGCTTAGAATAGTACTTATTATCTCACAGCTCTTGCTTAGAAACCCATGCATTGTAGGACTCATGGTGACCTGTTTCTTTTTTTGAGGGGGATAGGTGGGCGATTTGCTGTGTAGCCATATGGGATCTTAGTTCCTCAACCAGGGATTGGAATCTTAACCACCGGACTGCCAGGGAAGTGCCCGATGGTGATCTGTTCCTTACAAGCTAGCAGGATAGTCTCTACTGCTGCTTGTCTCTTTTAAGGACTCATATGACTGGGTCAGAGACACCTAGGGTAATCTCCCTTTTAATTAACTCAGGGTCAACTGATTAGGGACCATAATAATATCCAAGAAATCCCTTTTGCTGTGTTAATAATGTCATCAGGAGATTAATAGCCCATGATATTCACAGGTCCCACGCCTACCTGGGGGCTTCCCTGATGACCCAGTGGAAAAGAATGTGCCTGCCAATGCAGGAGATGTGGGTTCAGTCTCTAGGTTGGGAAGATCCTCTGGAGAAGGACATGGCAACCCGCTCCAGGATTCTTGCCTGGAAAATCCCATGGAAAAGGGAATCTGGCGGGCTATAGTCCATGGGGTCACAAAAGAGTCAGACACAGCTTAGTGACTAAACAGCAACAACAACTCCTACTTCAAGACAGGGGATCATACAGGGTGTGGGCATCGTGGGGTAGGATTCTACGCCATATTAGAATTCTGCCATTATAATCTGCCTGGTGATTTTGTTTTGTTTTGAAAAACAAAAAATTTTTGTTTTTAACTTTTATTTAGGCCACCAAACTCCTGCATTAGCATCCAGGTTCTCTATCCTTTTTTATTTTTAATATGAAAAATTCATGTCCTCTAAACCTCATCCCTTTTCTGTCAAGTTGTTCTGTGCCTCACTTTGTTTACTTGTCAAATAGGCATAATAATGGTACCTACCTTTAGAGCTGTGAGCATTAAACTAGAAGATACATGTAATGCCTTTAGCACAGAGCCTAGCACATGGCAAGCGCTATGCAACCTGATGTCTCCAGGCAACCAAGGTGGCTCCCTTGGTATGTCATGTCCTGGAGGTAGGTTGTCCTTAAACTAAGCGCAGCAACCACTTCCTGCCCTCCAGGATGGCCTTTATCAAACAAAGCAGAAAATAACAAGTGTTGCCAAGACTGTGGAGGAACTGAACCCTCGCATTGCTGGTGGGAATGGAGAATGTTTCAGCAGCTGTGGGACACAGTTTGGCAGTTTCTCAAAGAATTAAAGTTACTGTACGATCCAGCAATTCCACTCTGAGTTATATACCCCAGAGAATTGAAAACACATGTTCGCACAAAAACCTGTACACAAACATTCATACCAGCATTATTCACAATAGTCAAAAGGTGAAAACAACTCAGACATCCACCAACAAATGGATGGATTAGCAAAAGTGGTGTATCTGTACAATGAAATATTCAGTCACAAAAGAGATGAAGTACTAATTCATAACATGTACAGCATGGATGAATGAACCTTGAGGACATGCTAAGGGAAACAAGCCAATCCTAAAAACCCGCATATTGTATGATTCTGTGTATATGAACTGTGCAGAATAGGCAGATCCATTGAGAATAAGTAGATTCTTTGTTTCCAAGGGGCTGTGCTGTGCTAAGTCGCTTCAGTCGTATCCAACTCTTTGCCAGCCTCATGGACTGTAGCCCCCCAGGCTCCTCTGTCCATGGGATTCTCCAGGCAAGAATACTGGAGTGGGTTGCCATACCCTCCTTCAGAGAACCTTCCCCACCCAGGGGTCAAACCCATGTCTCTTACATCTCTCCTGCACTGGCAGTGCATTCTTTACCACTAGTGCCACCTGAGAAGTCCAAAGGGCTGTGGAAGGAGGGAGTGAGGGTAACTTTAAGTAGATATGGGGTTTCTTTTGTTTTGAGTGGTAATCAGATGGTGGTAATGGTTTGTACAACTCTGAACATACTAAACCCACTGAGTTGTATGCTTTAAATGGATGTACCTTATGGCATATGAATTATTTCTCAATGAAAAACACTATCAATAGTCACAGAATCTGTCTGTGGATATTTGTGGGTGTGTATACAGATGAAGAAAGACAAAACAGAAAACTAAGCACAGCAGCCAGGAAGCAGCTACAGGGGGCGTTTTTGTTTACTGTGATTCCATCTCTGCCCGCAGCCAGAGACTGAACCAAGACCGAAGGTGCTGGGGACAAAGCACGGCTACTGGGGAAGAGCTGAGTAAGAACAGGAGGAAAAGAGCCACTGGGGGGCCTGGCAGGAGAAGACGGCCTCAGTGCACACTCAGTCCCACCCCCACCTCCTCCCTAAAGGGCCTCACCCCAGATGGCTGAGGTGAATTGTGTTTTCCAAAGTTGGCCAGCCACGTGCTCTGCAGTATGACCTGGCCGCTTCCCCACGCGGGAATGGAGTCTGGCTGCTCTTCCCCGGATCCAAACATGGCCACCAGAATGCAGTGA
The DNA here is from genome assembly GCF_016772045.2 of Ovis aries. Taxonomy (NCBI): domain Eukaryota; kingdom Metazoa; phylum Chordata; class Mammalia; order Artiodactyla; family Bovidae; genus Ovis; species Ovis aries. The sequence goes on along the minus strand of NC_056054.1, from coordinate 72,080,726 downwards.
GAGTGGGAAGTGATACATTTTAACTCAGACACACCCCAGGGGCATGCCCTCTCAGAAGGCAGCCCCAGGCCATGAGAAGCCAAAGGCTCTCGGAGAGGCCAGGTTGTAGGTGTTGCGGTTCACAGTCAGCTAAGCACAGGCTTGGGGTCATCTCCATACAGATGGTGGGCATGTGATGGGAGAAGCCTCCAGATGACTCCAGCCCCACCATCTGAGTCACTCCCAGCCTTTTTAGTCCTCCCAGCTTGAGGCTCCAACACCACGGAGCAGAGAAAAGGTCTCCCTCTGCTCCCATTGAGTTTCTGACCCAGAGCGTCCATGGGCAGAATTAAATGGTTGCTGTTTTCTGCCACTGAGTTTTGGAGGAGTTCACTTCAAAGCAGTGGGTAATTAGAACAATAACTTTTCAGAAGGAGCCAATCCCTCCGAAGTTTGGTTACTTTGGCTTAATATTAGGAGAGGAAACGATTTCTCCCTCCAAGGCAAAAGGAAGAAAATGTATTTCTACCCCATGAATAGGAAAAGGCTTTTTTTTTTCCCCTCTTCTCCTTGCTCCTTGGCCTGCATGTAGCAGTGAAACAGAAACCAGTGAATTCTTTTAAATCTTTTAACCATATGCAGATGAATAAGCAAATGCTTGGACTTGATTCCTAATCTCTTTTCCTTTCCTGTGTAACTGATGGGTTTTTTTTTTTCCACTCTAATAAACTTTAGTATTTAAACAGAAGTCATGTGTCACATGTATGACGATTAGTGGCAAGAATGTAGAAAAAGAGATAGCTGCAGAGCACGAAGCCTTAATTAATAGCCAAGCCATTCAACTGAAAATAAGAACAATGTTTCTGGCAGGGAAATGTGAACTTGGCCTCCTTTTTCTTCCCTCAGTCTTTTTGGGATAATTATTTAAAATTCAATGATTATAAAGAGAACTTTTCAAAGTTTTCATTCAAGTGCCAGTGCTTGAATTGCAGTAATCTTTCAGTGACATCGAATAGGCCCACCCTTCCCATTTCTGGGTCTTCCTGTGAACTGCCAAACCCCAGAATTTGCAAACTGAGACTTGTGCAGAAATCAAACAGAAGAGAAGGCAACAGTGTCAGGAGGCATGGAGTCTGGAATGACAGTCTTCTCCTCTCTCAGAAAAAGGGAAAAGAAGTTTCATTCTTCAAAGAAAACAGAAAGAAAACAAGACTGTTATGGAAATACCATATACAGAGTTGGCAGAAATTCAGCAGGGAATAAAAAGTATCCAAAATGTTTCCTTGTTCAGTTCCAGCCTGGCAGCCAAATTATAGAGGCTCCATTTTCAAGCTGATTTCCTCTGAGTTCTATGGACCTGTGACCAAGCAAGGCCTCTAAAATGGCCCAAGCTTTGGTCTGTTGATTCCCCAGCTGAAGAAGCTAAGTCTAAAGATGGAGAGAGAGATAAAATTCATGAAAGTCATATAGAAAAGCTGAAAAGTTTTAGAAAAATTTACAGAAAAGTTTATGGCCGATATGGTAAAAGGTCTGAGACTTGACAGCCATTCCAAAGAACAAAATAATGCCGTTTGCTGCATCCTGGGTGGACCCATCCCCAAGAAAAAGAAAGGCAAAAAGGCAAAGTGTTGTCTGAGGAGGCCTTACAAATGGCTGTGTAAAGAGAGGTGAAAGGCAAAGGAGAAAAGGAAAGATACACCTATTTCAATGCAGAGTTCCAAAGAACAGCAAGGAGAGATAATAAAGCCTTCCTCAGTGATCAGGGCAAAGAAATAGAGGAAGACAATAGAATGGGAAAGACTAGAGATCTCTTCAAGAAAATTAGAGATACCAGGGATTATTTCATACAAAGATGGGCTCAATAAAGGACAGAAATGGTAGGGACCTAATAGAAGCAGAAGATACTAAGAAGAGGTGGCAAGAATACACAGAAGAACTATACAAAAAAGATCTTCATGACCCAGATAATCACAATGGTGTGATCACTCACCTAGAGCCAGACATCCTGGAATGCGGAGTCAAGTGGCCCTTAGAAAGCATCACTACAAACAAAGCTAGTGGAGGAGATGGAATTCCAGTTGAGCTATTTCAAATCCTAAAAGATGGTGCTGTGAAAGTGCTGCATTCGATATGCCAGCAAATTTGGAAAACTCAGCAGTGGCCAAAAGGACTGAAAAGGTCAGTTTTCATTCCAAGGCCAAAGAAAGGCAATGCCAAAGAATGCTCAAACTACCATACAATTGCACTCATCTCACATGCTAGCAAAGTAATGCTCAACATTCTCCAAGCCAGGCTTCCACAGTACGTGAACCATGAAATTCCAGATGTTCAAGCTGGATCTAGAAAAGGCAGAGCAACCAGAGATCAAATTGCCCACATCCATTGGATCATCGAAAAACTGAGAGAGTTCCAAAAACACACCTATTTCTGCTTTATTCACTATGCCAAAGCCTTTAACTGTGTGGATCACAATCAACTGTGGAAAATTCTGAAAGAGATGTGCATACCAGACCACCTGACCTACCTCTTGAGAAATCTGTATGCAGGTCAGGAAGCAACAGTTAGAACTGGACATGGACCAACAGACTGGTTCCAAATAGGAAAAGGAGTACGTCAAGGCTGTATATTGTCACCCTGCTTATTTAACTTCTATGCAGAATACATCATGAGAAATGCTGGACTGGAGGAAGCACAAGCTGGAATCAAGATTGCCGGGAGAAATATCAATAACCTCAGATATGCAGATGACACCACCCTTATGGCAGAAAACAGAGAATAATTAAAGAGCCTCTTGATGAAAGTGAAAGAAGAGTTTGAAAAAGTTGGCTTAAAATTCAACATTCAGAAAACTAAGATCATGGCATCTGGTCCCATCACTTCATGGCAAGTAGATGGGGAAACAATGGAAACAGTGACAGACTTTATTTGGGGGGGGCTCCAAAATCAATGCAAATGGTAACTGCAGCCATGAAATTAAAAGATGCTTGCTCCTTGGAAGGAAAGTTATGATCAACCTAGACAGCATATTCAAAAGCAGAGATATTATTTTGCCAACAAAGGTCCATCTAGACAAAGCTGTGGTTTTTCCAGTAGTCATGTATGGATGTGAGAGTTGGACTGTAAAGAAAGCTGAGCACCGAAGAATTGATGCTTTTGATCTGTGGTGTTGGAGAAGACTCTTGAGAGTCCCTTGGACTACAAGGAGATCAGTCCTGGGTGTTCATTGGAAGGACTGATGTTGAAACTGAAACTCTAGTACTTTGGGCACCTGATGCAAAGCTGACTCATTTGAAAAGACCCTGATGCTGGGAAAATTGAAGGCAGAAAGAGAAGGGGATGACAGAGGATGAGATGGTTGGATGGCATGACTGATTCAATGGACATGAGTTTGAATAAAGTCTGGGAGTTGGTGATGGACAGGGAGACCTGGCCTGCTGCAGTCTATGGGGTCACAAAGAGTCAGACATGACTGAGCAACTGAACTGAACTAAACTGGATGGACCCAGAGATTACCATACTGAGTGAAATAAGTCAGACAAAGACAAATATCATATGACGTTGCTTACAAATGAACTTATTTACAAAACAGAAACAGACTCAAAGACTTAGGAAACAAATTTATAGTTAATAGTGGGGAAGATGGAGGGCTGGGGGTGGGGGTGGGGGAGGGCAGCAGGGAGAGATAGATTGGGAGTCTAGGATTGACATGCACACAGTGCCCTTTTTAAAATAGATAAACAGCAAGGACCTACTGTATAGCACAGGGAACTCTGCTCAATATTCTGTGATAATCTACATGGGAAAAGACTTTGAAAAAGAATAGATACATATATCACTGAATCACTTTGCTGTATACCTGAAACTAATACAGCATTGTTAATCAATTATGCTCCATTATAAAATAAAATTTGTTCATTGCAGCACTGTTTATAATAGTGAGGACATGGAAGCAACCTAGATACCCATCAGCAGACGAATGGATAAGAAAGCTGTGGTACATATACACAATGGAGTATTACTCAGCCATTAAAAAGAGTACATTTGAATCAGTTCTAATGAGGTGGATGAAACTGGAGCCTATTATACAGAGTGAAGTAAGCCAGAAAGAAAAACACCAATATAGTATACTAATGCATATATATGGAATTTAGAAAGATGGTAACGATAACCCTGTATGCGAGATAGCAAAAGAGACACAGATGTATAGAACAGTTTTTTGGACTCTGTGGGAGAGGGAGAGGGTGGGGTGATTTGGGAGAATGGCATTGAAACATGTATAATATCATATAAGAAATGAATCGCCAGTCCAGGTTCAATGCAGGATACAGGATGCTTGGGGCTGGTGCACTGGGATGACCCACAGGGATGGTACGGGGAGGGAGGTGGGTGGAGGGTTCAGGATGGGGAACACGTGTACACCCGTGGTGGATTCATGTTGATGTATGGCAAAACCAATACAATATTGTAAAGTAATTAGCCTCCAATTAAAATAAATAAATGAATTTGAATTTTAAAAAATAAATAAAATAAAAAAATTTTTTTTTAATTTGTTTAAGAAAAAGGGCTAAGATTTGATTCAAGATTTGTTGCCAGGGTGGGGAAAGAACTCAGGTTTACAGATGAAACAGCCTTAGCCATACATGATCACTGAATATGGGAACAGGACAGTGGGTAGATGGGGCATCATTATACCCAACCCTCATCGTTTTATTCCCTTAACTCTCATATATATTTGGGCACTTACATAATTGAAAGTTTTAAAAATACAAATCTTGTAGGAAATCTTCAACTGCTAAAAAAGAGAAGGTATTGATTATAGGTAAAATGAAACAAGCTAGGTTTTAAAATGAGAACAAGGAAGGAAATTTACAGGTTACCTTTATTTCACATTTCACTCATGAAAAGAAATTCGGCCTACAAATCTGTTTCCTGAGGCAGAATCAGTTTTTCTGACTTAATGTCCTGGGCCTTTCACTATACTGCTCTCGAGGACGGAATGTCACCTTCTTTATCCGTGTAAGGGCTGTGCCCTCTCGTTGTTGAGTAAATATTTGAGGTGTTCCCACATCAACCTGACAAGACTTTCACAGGAGGCTCCCAGCACTGACTGCCGCTGAAGGTGTCCCCTTTCTCCAAGGCCACAACCCCTGCCCACACCCAGAAGACAGCGGCAGCACAAGTCACCTCTGTGGACTGGGCACGTGAAAATTGGTGCAGCCCCTCAGGCCTTCGTGCTGCTGAGGGATTGCATCATGGAGCCGAGGAGAGGCAGCTGTGTGGCGAGAGCCCCGAGTCAGGCTCTGGCTCCACCTCTGTGCGAGTGTAATCAGTTAACTGTAGTATGTCTGTGTTTCCTCACATAACACAGAGGATTTGGGCAAGATCATCCTCGAGATCCCTTCTAACTACAGCACTGCCACCGCAAGAGTAGTAACAGCAGCTTCCGTGATTTATTACATGCTAGCAACATGCTAGCTCCTGCACTAAGCACAGCACACGCAGTGACTCACTTCCTCCTCAGACCCAGGCAACGGAGGCCTCACACTTTGGAGACCCCTCCACTTGCCACCTCCCTCTGTGTGTGAGGCCAGAAGGGTGTGATCACCTGAGCTCGCTCTCCCTTTCTGAACCAACTCTGGCAGCGAAGGACCCCAGAATTCCCTGCCTCGGTGGCCCAGGGCTGCTCCTAGGAGTTGCAGGGTTCTCTTCCTGAGATATGCCCTCCCAGGGTGGCTTCCAGTGAGGAAGAGTGTGGACGGTTAGGCCCGGCAGGCTGGGGCAGGACACAATAAGCTCTTCAGTGGAACCAGGTAGAAACAGGACAGGGACTACCATAACCAGGGGTTAAGATGCACTTCCAATGTGGGAAGCACAGGTTCGATCCTCAGTCAAGAAACTAAGATCCCACATTCTGCACCGTATGGCAAAAAAAAAAAAAAAAAAGCTTTAAAAACGAGAGAGTGAAGGACAATGGCAAGGGTGGGTGTTTAAGCTCTTGGCTAGGCTTCTGTCAATGTTAGGGGTGGGAATAAAGAGATTAGTATTATTGTTACCATCTTGATTTTACAGAGGATGAAACTGAGACACAAAAAGCTTGAGTCACTTGCCTGAGGTCACACAGCTGCTTAGCAGTGGAGCCAGGGTTCCAACTGTTGTCCTCCTGATTCCATGCTCTTCCTTTTCGTGCTGCCATCCAGCAAAACCTGCAGACCCTGCAGATCCCTAGGGCCCTCTTGAGACACAGGGAAGAGCCCCAAAAGCTGTGTTCCACCAGATGAGTTGCTTTTCTACCCTCAACTACATTATTGGTGCCAAGTAGAATGTGGCAGACAGCGGTGGTAAGCCAAGCCTCATCCAGAAAAAAAATTACCATGGGAAGCTGATTCAACAGAAAAATATTTGATACAAGAGTATGACAGTTAATCCTAGGATTTCACTTTTTGTTCTGAACTCCTGACCCACAGCTGCTAGACCAACCACGGGACATCAAGAAGGTAACTTAACTAGATTTTAACCCTGTTAAACAAGTGTTTGGCCAATCAAATAAGCAGGTCTTTGTTGATTTCCTTTCAACTCTAAAACCAGGAAATTACTTCTAATATGTTAAGACCCCCACCTTCCCTCCAAGGACATCCTAAGGCACAGAAATAAAATCTAACCAAACGTACTTTCAATGACTATTCATCATGGAACATCCAGAGAATTATAGGTAATTTGAAAAACAAATTTCCAAACAAAGCTATAAAAATATTCCTATGGTATTTTTAGAAGGTATAATTTGATGTATTTAATGCCATGTGCTCTATTTAGTAATGTCTTAGATATTAAGCACAAATATATAAGGTTGTATTAATAATAGTAACTAACAGTATTGAGTGTTTATTATGTGCCAAGCATAATCCTTCATTATTATACCTTCACTCATTTGATCTTTATTATATCTTCACAAATGAGGAAACTGAAATATAGAGAGAATGGTAAGCTTAGATTGAGATTATACATAAATGGATTTAGTAATGTAGCATTTATAATAGAAGAAAGTTGGAAACACAATTTTTTTTTTAATTTTTTAGCCATACCGCATGGCATGTGGGATCTTAGTTCCCCAAGCAGGGATTGAAACCATGACTCCTGGAGTGGAAGCATGGAATCTTAACCACGAGACCACCAGGGAAGTTCCCATAGGCAATGTAAATTGGAAAAATGTAAAAATTAGTAAATTATGATATGTCCAGATAATGGACTATTTGTGCAGTCATTAAACATCTTTTTCTTGGAGAATATTTAACGGCATAGAAAAATGCTTAAAATTCTTTTATTAAGTAATTTTTTAAATGATGCAAATAAATATATATTGTGAGCACAATTTGAAAATCTATGCAAATAAATGTAAAGTTTAAAAAGGGATAGAAACATATAAGAGTTTTAAAATGGCTATCTCTGAGTTAAGGAATTATGTATGAAATTCATTCTATAATTTTTAAAACTCTATATTGACTATGTATTACATAATAAAAGAAAATAAGATTTTTTAAAAAATCACTAAACTCCTGTGAATCATTAGTTCAGGTAGTAGAAAAAAGAGAAACATAATTTCTTCTAAGAAATATCATACCAGTAGTGTAACAAATTATAATAGAAATAATTACTTAATAAGCATGTGTCTAGGGAATCCCCTGGCAGTCCAGTGGTTCAGACTCCAAGATTTCACTGCCAAGGCTCGGGTTCAACCCCTGGTTGGGGAACAAATATCCTGCAAGCTGAGCAGCATGGCCAAAGAAAAACCCATAAAAAACATGTGTCTAATACTTACTGTTTTATGTACAACTTTCACAGCATCTCGCTTGATCCCTGCAAAGACACTGAGAGGTAAATAGTTTTGGCTCTGATTTAATAAAGCTCAGAGAGGTTGTGCCTTTTCCAAGCCTCCACAGAATGGTACATGGTCATGCTGCTGCTGCTGCTGCTGCTAAGTCACTTCAGTCGTGTCCAACTCTGTGTGACCCCATAGACGGCAGCCCACCAGGCTCCCCCGTCCCTGGGATTCTCCAGGCAAGAACACTGGAGTGAGTTGCATTTCCTTCTCCAGTGCATAAAAGTGAAAAGTGAAAGTGAAGTCGTTCAGTCGTGTCCGACTCTTCGCAACCCCAAGGACTGCAGCCCACCAGGCCCCTCCGTCATGCCAGGTCTGAAATCTTTGGCGCTCAGTCACAGTGCAGCGTCTGTGAACACAGGCCCCGTATGTGGGCAGAGCCAGAAACAGGTTGTACTGACCATGTTCTAATTTCTTCACCATAAAATTGAATAAGTATGGCAGCAGAATGGTAGCAGACGAAGAGAGCCTCACATGGGAGGGCCTGTTCACGGCCTTTTCATGGCCAGTTCATGGAAGGCAGGAATCAGGAGATCTGAGTTCAGGTCTTGTCATTAGTTAGGTCTGTGGGCAAATCTTTTAACCTCTCTGGGTCCCTTTTTATTCATCTAGATACAGTACAAATGTAATGGGATTTCCTGGGCCCAGGAACTGTCTTGGCCATCAGAGCCTACATTGTCACCTGCCAAAACACCCAAAATATGATTCCAAAGGCTTTGAATGGCAGGGGTGATTTCCCCTGGCGATAAGGGGGAGGAGGGTTGCATCACACATCACTAGCAAAACATCTTTACAGTTTCCTTTGAACACTTTTTTCCTCCAATTCCCTTTTCCTCTACCAGCTGCACAAATTCTCTTTTTATGTTTCCTTTTCCCTTTAAAATACAAACACAACTCTTTGCCCATTCCTTTCTCAGGCCATGCTCTTCAAGATTTCTCCCTATCCCAGTCTATTCTCATTCATTCAACAAATATTTATTACATACCTACTACTTCCTAGGACTGTTCTTGCTGCTGGAGGAGACAGCAGCAGACTTTACATTCTATCCCTTTATTAGATGGAGTAATCTAACCTGGTCATAGCTTCTTAAATTTGCATCCAGCCAAAGGCAGCTGCTGCTGCTACTGCTGCTAAGTCGCTTCAGTTGTGTCCGACTCTGTGCGACCCCATAGATGGCAGCCCACTATCCGTCCCTGGCTAGTAGGGGAATAGAGAGTATTTAATTATTCAGTAATAATGCTTTTTTTAAACTGTTAACATATAAAATGAGAGATAAGTACTTCTTGCTCTCAAAGGACTTGCAACTCAAGTTTTAAAAAGGACTCTATAATTCAATGAAATTAAGTTCATAGCAGTGTCTCCTTCAGAGACACTGGTAATTATAACAAGAATGTATTAGGTACTCACAGTCCCCCAACACTAATTACCTGACCATTGAACCCTCACAACCATGAGCTACAGGTATTATTATTCCACTTTCCTTGATGGAGAAACCAAGGGACATTTGGTGACTCACCTGAAGCCAAACAGCCCCTGGGCAGCAGCTTGAGGAGTCAGACCCAGACAAGCATGACTCGAGATGCTGTGCTTTTTGCCTCTGCGCTCACTGCACCATCTCATCCCATCTCGTCTTCTCTTACCCAAAGTGTGGTTTTGTTGGGAATATTAATGTGCATTAAAATCTACTTTCCTCTTCCATTTTTGCCATGTTTTCTATCCTAGTCCATTTGAGCAACTATGAAAAAAATACTGTAGACTGGGTGGCTTATAAATAACATACACTTATTTCTCACATTTCAGGAGGTTGGGAAGTTCAGGACCAAGATGCCTTGCAGATATGGCATCTGATGTGAGCTATTTCCTGGTTCACAGGCAGCCGTGTTCTGGATATAAGCTCAGGTATCAGAAAGAGCAAAAGAGGTCTCTGGGATGTCCTTTATAAGGGCACTCATCCTATTCACAGAGGCTCCAGCCTCATGACTTAGTCACCTCTCTATGGCCCTTTTTAGCTGGAAAAAGTTTATTCAGGATGCTGGCTGTAGAAGTAACTTTTCTGCTTCTCAACGTGCTTCCAAGTGATGGGCTTAATAAAGCCATTTCAGGCCCCTATAGTGGAGTCTCTTACCTTTCTCTTTGGTTTTCTCTTTCAGTTCACTTCAGTCGCTCAGTCGCGTCTGACTCTTTGAGATCCCATGAATCGCAGCACGCCAGGCCCCCCTGTCCATCACCAACTGCCGAAGTACACCCAAACCCATGTCCATTGAGTCGGTGATGCCACCCAACCATCTCATCCTCTGTCATCCCCTTCTCCTCCTGCCCTCAATCTTTCCCACCATCAGGGTCTTTTCAAATGAGTCAGCTCTTCGCATCAGGTGCCCAAAGTATTGGAGTTTCAGCTTCAACATCAATCCTTCCAATGAACATCCAGGACTGATCTCCTTTAGGATGGACTGGTTGAATCTCCTTGCAGTTCAAGGGACTCTCAAGAGTCTTCTCCAACATCACAGTTTAAAAGCATCAATTCTTTGGCGCTCAGCTTTCTTCACAGTCCAGCTCTCACATCCATACATGACCACTGGAAAAACCATAGCCTTGACTAGACAGACCTTTGTTGACAAAGTAATGTCTCTGCTTTTTAATATGCTGTCTAGGTTGGTCATAACTTTCCTTCCAAGGAGTAAGCGTCTTTTAATTTCATGGCTCCAATCACCATCTGCAGTGATTTTGGAGCCCCCAAAAATAAAATCTGCCACTGTTTCCACTGTTTCCCCATCTATTTGCCATGAAGTGATGAGACCAGATGCCATGATCTTAGTTTTCTGAATGTTGAGCTTTAAGCCAACTTTTTCACTTTCCTTTTTCACTTTCACCAAGAGGCTCTTTAGTTCTTCTTTGCTTTCTGCTATAAGGGTGGTGTCATCTGCATATCTGAGGTTATTGATATTTCTCCCGGCAATCTTGATGCCAGCTTGTGCATCCTCCAGCCCAGCGTTTCTCATGATGTACTCTGCATATAAGTTAAATAAGCAGGGTGACAATATACAGCCTTGACGTACCCCTTTTCCTATTTGGAACCAGTCTGTTGTTCCATGTCCTGTTCTAACTGTTGCTTCCTGACCTGCATACAGATTTCTCAAGAGGCAGGTCAGGTGGTCTGTATTCCCATCTCTCTCAGAATTTTCCACAGTTTATTGTGATCCACACAGTCAAAAACTTTGGTATAGTTGATGTTTCAAATTATTACTACAGTTTCCCATATGTTGCAATTTTTTTAAACAGAATCTTCTTAGAAGCCTGCCTTTCTCTGAGAACCCCTGGAGGAATTCACAAAGAAACAAGACAGGTTTTTATTTCCATCCTAAAAACAATGGGTAAGTGGCAACATGTGCGTTGGTGGGCTGCCAGCACCTTCTTCTTATTGACAAGGACTAGAATGATCTGGTGTGAGCAGCAGAAGGCACTGAATTCTTACAAGGGATTTTTGTGAAGGTTCTAATGTGACATTAATCAAGACAATTTCCATTCAGTGTCAAGGTTTTTATGGATTTTTTGCTGCTTCTATTGTCCGACACCTTAGAGGTGAATGTCCACACAATTAAAGCATCTAAGTGTCACCACATGAGTCTTGGCTTCCATAGGATACTGAATGTATAGATTTAAGGCAACATGTGTTAAAAGGCATCTTCAAGTTATGAGAAAAAACCAAGTTAATTACACAATGGAAGGATTTCCTTACTTTTTCCTTTCCTGTTCCAGAGAGGGATACAATGGTCTAAACCCCAGCTTTGTCTAACCAAACCTATAAACGTTATTTTTTAAGTTTTTACTTGATAATAAATGGGAATTGATCTATACCATACACTAATTATACATTGACTCTTTTGGAAAACTAAGGATTTGGTTTACCACCATTATCTATTATCTGCTAATCATACATCCAATATTTTTCAATATTTTTTCTTCAGTAACTAAGCCAGGGATCCTTAAAACAGGGTCCATGGAAATACTTGCATATTTTGAAATTTAGCTATGCATTCTTTAGAAAGAGAGGAGATAACTTTCTTTAGATTTTCTGTAAGTCTTCCCTTACTCCCCAAAGAAGGCAACAAAACTTACACGTAAGATTTTGAGGCTTTCAAGGCCATATTTATTTATTTTTAACTCTTTTCTTCAACTTGAGGCTCAAAATTTAATGGTAAAACAAACAACCTATCTCCTTTCCTTCTGTATATATTCAATCATCCCACTCCTCCAAAAATGAATGGTGTGTATGAGTGTGTGTGTGTGTGTGTGTGTGTGTGTGTGTGTGTGTATAAAACCTCCTCTAAAGGCAGCAGGATGTAAAAAAAGAAGATGGGGGGGAGGGAAAGTAATGGAAATTGTTTTAAAGAAAATAATTTTTTCCCAGAAATCTGCCTTTGATTTTTAAATTTCTACCCCAGTCTCTTGGCTATTGTTATTGTTATTTAGTAGTCACTGTGAATTCTTTTGTGGATGACTGTAAATTACCGGATTCTATTTTAACTAAAGGAGCCAACACAGCAAATTTATGTTCTGTTATAAATTAAGCGATGTGATGACATGTGCTTAGTGGTCAGGCTGACATGCAAAATAAATCAGATATAATCATTTGAATATAAGTTTGAGATATAAAATAAACCATTTTGGGGTTTAAACAAAAGACCATAAGAGTAACGGTTTGCCAAAGCACAAATATGCTAATTCTGCTTGCAATCAGCAAAGGAAAAAAATCATTTCAATTGGATATTTTATTTGTCTTCTTCTGTGAGTACCATACAGAGAAGTTAATAGCTGAGATGTGAAAACACGAAATTTAGAAACTGAAGATTTATAAGTGCATATCTTCACTTTTTTTAAACAGATGAGGACGTAAGACCAAAGACACTGCAAAACACAGAGCTGGCCAGTCGCACAAGCTCTAAAACTCCTGTGTTCTAACTCCTAGGCCTGCTTTCCACTGTATTTCATCCAGTGAACTAAAGTGAGAAAAAGTAACCTGACATAGCATCCTATGCCACTGAAGAATGTGCAGTAAAAACATAATTGCGCACCTGAAACTCAGATAAGGCACTAGGTGAAAGCTAAAAAGATAATCCTACCTATCACTGAATAACTGATAACAAGAACACAACAAAGGGCTAAGTGTGAACTTTGTCATTCTGGTTCTTAGGCCAGAAACCGATTTCTAACTTCATTAAGATCTTTCTTTATTTAAAGTTATACTGTGGAGGAGTTAACATTAAGGAAGTAAAGGACATTCACTTTTTAGGAGTAGAGTTTTCTGTGCATTTGACTTTTCTCTCTGATTGGGTAATTATCTGTTACTTGCATAATTTAAGTCCAAAATAAAAAATTCTGTACCCTAAGGATTTTGTTTGATGCGATACAGCTCCAGCGTTCTCATATATCATCTGACTCTGGCCTGTGATTGCCAGTTTTAATGCTTAGCCTATCAATGGAACTCAAAAGATAAAAGACCTTACCCTATCTGTGGAGCAATTCAATTACGGTTCCTTTCTTTTGTGGCTTCCAGGAAGAATAGACTAAAAGGTTGATTAAAAGAGAATTGATAACTGAAAGAAACTTTGGCATCATTTAGGCCAACCTGCAACTTACTAGTGGGGCTTTCCCCATGGCTCAGTGGTAAAGAATCCAGCTGCAGTGCAGAAGCCGCAGGAGACTTGGGTTCAATCCCTGGTTGCATGGCAACCCACTCCAGTATTCTTGCCTGGAGAATCCCATGGACAGAGGAGCCTAGTGGGCTACAGTGCAGGGTCGCAAAGAGTCAGACACGACAGAAGAAACATAGCATGCATGCACCCAGCTTAACTAGATTAGAAGAAGCAGACCTTCAGAGGCTGTGTGGAGTTAACCCAGCGAGTAAATAAGATGTCAGAGGCCTTCATCCTCCCATTGATCTACCCAATACCCACAATGACTGCATTTCCGCAGTGGAGCACTCCTGGTCATGAATTATCCAGTGGTTTTCTCTGGCTCACACTAGGGGATCCCACAGGGAAAGCATCATTTGTTTTGTCTGATGTGTCTCACCTCCCTAACAGGGTATAAGGGTCTGAGCCTGAAGCCTCACTAGTAGTTGCCGTGTGTACAGTGTGTCAGGCGCTTGGCTGGCACCCTGCACACTGTGGCACATTCACTCTTCAGGGCAACCCTGGAGGAGAGCTGCTACTATTCCTCTTTTCTATGGGAGGAAACTGAACTCGGAGAGGTTAGGAAACTTGCCCAAAGTCCCTCAGTTGATGGACAGCAGAAGTGAGATTCAGACCTAGATGTGTGTGCATGCATGTGGGCAAAGGCGCTTCCGTCATGTCAGACTCTGTGCGACCCTATGGATCGTGGCCTGCCAGGCAGGGGATCTTCCCCACCCCAGGATCGAACCCAGTCTCTCTCTTACCGTCTGCTTCATGAGCCGGCAGGTTCTTTACCACTAGTGCCATCTGGGAAGCCCCGCCTCACCCCTGCGCAGGGTGATTGCAAAGCTCACCAGACACTCTTACGTGGAATCATGCTTTATTCACCTTCGTTTTCCTGACAGGTGCTGGCACATAGCAGGGACTCGATAAATGCTGTCCAGAAAGAATCGACAGGGGCTTCCCTGGCAGCTCAGTGGTAGGACTCCACGCTCCCAGTGTGGGAGGCATAGGTTCAGTCCCTGGTTGGGGAACTAAGAACTTACAAGCCATGTGGCACAGCCCAAAAAACAGAAAAAAACAAAAAGAATGAACAAATTATAGAAGAACTTTTAAAAGTGCTATTGTCTATGTTGCAGGTATGTTTTGTTCACACTGGGGGCGGGGGGCGGTAAAAACAACCTGAACGTTAGTGGCCCAGTAATCCATCAGTTTTCTCTGTCATCTGCCAGGCACTCTAGCTGGATGGGGTTGGTTTTCTTTCTCCCCGCTTTGGTCCTTATTTAGTTATTTAGTTTTGGCTCGAAGGTGTTTTATTTTTATCGAAGTATAGTTGATTTACAATTTTGTATTTGTTTCAGGTGTTCAGCAAAGTGATTCTGTTATGGTGGCAGTCGCTAAGTTGTGCCCAATTCATACGACCCTACAGACTGTAGCCCACCGGACCTCTCTATCCATAGGATTTCCCAGGCAAGAATACTGGAGTGGATTGTCATTTTCCTTCTCCAGGTGTTCTTCCCAACCCAGGGATCGAACCCACATCTCCTGCGCGGGCAGGCAGATTCTTTACCACCAAGCCACCCAGGAAGCTGACATGTATATGTGTATATTCTTTTTCAGACTCTTCTCAATCATAGCTTACTACAGCGTACTGGATCAAGTCCCTGTCGCAGAGTGGTTTAGTGTGGGGGCCTGGGGCCAGGCTGCCTGTGTTTACCTCCTGCCTCTGCCATTTCCCCTCACCCCGGACAAGTTATAGAGCCCCTCTGTGCCTCGGTTGTTTCATTCGGGAGGCGGAGATTATAGTTGTGATTTCTTTAGAGAGTTGTTTTGAAAATGAAGTGAGGTAATAGATGTAAAGCACATTGCGGCACAGTAAACACTCAATAAAGAACTTTATTAACTCAAACGTGTTTCTTCATGGCCCTTGTAAAACCTGTGCCACTCTTGCAGTGAGGCACTTTCACAGGGTGCTCCGTACCACAAACCCAGGGTTATCTCCGGGTTCTTTTCCCAGAGGTGCCTGAGTGTGCACTGTGTTGACGTCCCATTATTAACATCTCCTGCTGCCGGGGCTGCAGCCAAAGCTCTTCTAGCGGCCTTGCACACCCCAGGGGTTTCCTGCACTTCACTGCACCTCAGAGCATGATAACAGGAACTGAAGCGGCAGAAATTGAAAGCAAAAGTTTACAATTCAGCCAAGAAACTCTTGGCTGTTTTTCCCTTTGCTGAGTATAAGGGGGGAAGAAGGGGGTTAAATGGAAAACCTATAAAACCTGTAGAGTCTTGTATGTTGTATTCCAGAGTTGTTTTGGTTTTATTTTCTAAATATCCGGACACAGTTTTTGTTCCTTCGTTTGGCAGACATCGCTTGAGTGTTTCTTGTGGTGTGATTTGATCCCCCATATATGTCTGGTAGCCATCTACCCTGGGTTTTCTAGAACAATCCCAATTTTAAATGTCTTTGGCGTCTTTTCATGGAAATAAATTAACAAGGAAGAGAGGAAGAAAAGCCTTTGTAAGACCCTCTGGCCAGAATTTTGATTTGTATTTACTTTTAGCTGAGTTTCTGCTTGCCCCAAGCTTAGGAGCCATCTAGAAAGTCCCCAGGAGTCCTGCAGGGCATTGTGCCAGGGGAGGGGTACCAGCCTGTATCCTCTGTTTCCCCTTTGGAGGAAGAGACTTAAACATTCATTACATATTTTCATCTATAATTCTGATTGCTCCTTTGAGGCTGCCAATACTGGAAACTAACTTTGTATAGTATATATTCTCTCTATATATAATATTACATATTATATAGTCTTTGTTTTTTCATTTTTACAGTAAGATGCATTACTGTGATACATTGGGGGAAAAAATGTTTTTTAAGCTATTGACCATTGCCACACAAAAATGGACATCTTCTTTCTAAACTGGAATTCTCCAGGTCTGAATACTAGAGTGGGTAGCCTTTTCCTTCTCCAGGGGATCTTCCCAACCCAGGGATCGAACCCAGGTCTCCCACATTGCAGGCAGAATCTTTACCAGCTGAGCCACAAGGGAAGCCCTCTTTCTAAACAGCCCGATAGAAAAGGCAAGAGGCTCCAGAAAAGCCAAAAGCTATATGCTTTGTGGGGATAGAGAACCTCTGCTGTTCCCACCTTTGTATTTTCACAGAGCAGCACTCAATATATATCTGCAAAGGAATAACAAAGGCCCCTTTAGTGTTTTTTGAAACATCTTTACTTTCCCAAATAGAAGGACCAAATATTGTTCAGTTCAGTTCAGTTCAGTCGCTCAGTCATGTCCATCTCTTTGCAACCCCATGGACAGCAGCATGCCAGGCCTCCCTGTCCATCACCGACTCCCAGAGTTCACTCAAACTCATGTCCATTGAGTCGGCAATGCCATCCAACCATCTCATCCTCTGTCGTCGTCCCCTTCTCCTCCTGCCCTCAATCCCTCCCAACATCAGGGTCTTTTCAAATGAGTCAACTCTTCACATCAGGTGGCCAAAGTATTGGAGTTTCAGCATCAACATCAGTCCTTCCAAAAACACCCAGGACTGATTTCCTTTAGGATGGACTGGTTGGATTTCTTTGCAGTCCAAGGGACTCTCAAGAGTCTTCTCCAACACCACAGTTCAAAAGCATCAATTCTTTGGTGCTCAGCTTTCTTATAGCCCAACTCTCACATCCATACATGACCACTGGAAAAACCATAGGTTTGACTAGACAGACCTTTGTTGGCAAAGTAAGGAGAAGCAGAAGATATTAAGAAGAGGTGGCAAGAATACACAGAAGAACTGTACAAAAAAGATCTTCACGACCCAGATAATCACGATGGTGTGATCACTAATCTAGAGCCAGACATCCTGGACCGTGAAGTCAAGTGGTCCTTGGAAAGCATTGCTACAAACAACGCTAGTGGAGGTGATGGAATTCCAGTTGAGCTGTTTCAAATCCTGAAAGATGATGCTATGAAAGTGCTGCACTCAATATACCAGCAAATTGGGAAAACTCAGCAGTGGCCACACGACTGGAAAAGGTCAGTTTTCACTCCAATCCCAAAGAAAGGCAATGCTAAAGAATGCTCAAACTACCACACAATTGCACTCATCTCACATGCTAGAAAAGTAATGCTCAAAATTCTCCAAGCCACGCTTCAGTAATACGTGAACCGTGAGCTTCCTGATGTTCAAGCTGGTTTTAGAAAAGGCAGAGGAACCAGAGATCAAATTGCCAACATCCACTGGATCATGGAAAAGCAAGAGGGTTCCAGAAAAACATCTATTTCTGCTTTATTGACTATGCCAAAGCCTTTGACTGTGTGGATCACAATCAACTGTGGAAAATTCTGAAAGAGATGGGAATACCAGACCACCTGACCTGCCTCTTGAGAAATCTGTATGCAGGTCAGGAAGCAGCAGTTAGAACTGGACATGGAACAACAGACTGGTTCCAAATGGGAAAAGGAGTCCGTCAAGGCTGTATATTGTCACCCTGCTTATTTAACTTCTGTGCAGAGTACATCATGAGAAACGCTGGACTGGAGGAAGCACAAACTGGAATCAAGATTGCCAGGAGAGATATCAGTCATCTCAGATATGCAGATGACACCACCCTTGTGGCAGAAAGTGAAGAGGAACTAAAAAGCCTCTTGATGAAAGTGAAAGTGGAGAGTGAAAAAGATGGCCTAATGCTCAACATTCAGAAAACAAAGATCATGGCATCCGGTCCCATCACTTCATGGGAAATAGATAGGGAAATAGTGGAAACAGTGTCAGACTTTATTTTTGGGGGCTCCAAAATCACTGCAGATGGTGACTGCAGCCATGAAATTACAAGACGCTTACTCCTTGGAAGAAAAGTTATGACCAACTTAGATAGTATATTCAAAAGCAGAGACATTACTTTGCCGACTAGAGTCCATCTAGTCAAGGCTATGGTTTTTCCAGTGGTCATGTATGGATGTGAGAGTTGGACTATGAAGAAGGCTGAGCGCCGAAGAACTGGTGCTTTTGAACTGTGGTGTTGGAGAAGACTCTTGAGGGTCCCTTGGACTGCAAGGAGATCCAACCAGTCCATTCTGAAGGAGATCAGCCCTGGGATTTCTTTGGAAGGAATGATGCTAAAGCTGAAACTCCAGTACTTTGGCCACCTCATACGAAGAGTTTGCCTCATTGGAAAAGACTCTGATGCTGGGAGGGATTGGTGGCAGGAGGAGAAGGGGACGACAGAGGATGAGATGGCTAGATGGCATCACTGACTCAATGAACGTGAGTCTGAGTGAACTCCGGGAGCTGGTGATGGACAGGGAGGCCTGGCGTGCTGCAATTCATGGAGTCGCAAAGAGTTGGACACGACTGAGCGACTGAACTGAACTGAACTGAGGTTGGCCATAACTTTCCTTCCAAGGACTAAGCGTCTCAGGGATTTTGGAGCCCCCCAAAATAAAGTCTGACACTGTTTCCACTGTTTCCTCATCTATTTCCCATGAAGTGATGGGACCAGATGCCATGATCTTAGTTTTCTGAATGTTGAGCTTTAAGCCAACTTTTTCACTCTCCTCTTTCACTTTCATCAAGAGGCTCTTTAGTTCTTCTTTGCTTTCTGCCATAACGGTGGTATCATCTGCATATCTGAGGTTATTGATATTTCTCCCGGCAATCTTGATTCTAGCTTGTGCTTCTTCCAGCTCAGCATTTCTCATGATATACTCTGCATATAAGTTAAATAAGCAGGGTGACAATATACAGCCTTGATGTACTCTTTTCCCTATTTGGAACCAGTCTGTTGTTACCTGTCCAGTTCTAACTGTTGCTTCCTGACCTGCATACAGATTTCTCAAGAGATGGGTGAGGTGGTGTGGTATTCCTATCTCTTTCAGAATTTTCCACAGTTTATTGTGATCCAAATATTGTAGCTTACCTTAAACATGCTAAAAATTATTTATTATATAAACATGTATATATAATGTCTGGATTTACACACAGGCTATTATTTACTTGATGGAAGGATTCATCAGACCCCTATAAATAGCAGATCTCAGTAGGTTTAAAGTGTAATTTGATCTATGTCATTTCTCCTATGAGAGATCAGAAGAGATTAAAAGAACTTTGGCAAAACAAAAGCCCCACTTTTGAATTCAACTTCTACCTCTGCCCTATTGTGTGTCCTTGGGCAAGTTTTTATTTGTTGGCTTTACCTCTCTGTGCCTCTTATCCCTCTGTAAGAATTGAGAATAACTGCAAATGTTAAAGATACCCATTGAAGCACATGGTGCCCTGCCAGGGGCATAAATTTAAATGGTAGCTGCTGTTATTGTTATTTAATTAAAACTTTTCAGAACATCCAGTACGTGCACTGAAGTATAATTAAAATGATAACCACATGTCCTGAAATGCATCATGGAAGCTCAAGCTTAACTGATTTGAAGAAGTAAGCTTTTCATGCTTAATCCCAGCCGAGTAATATAAACGCTTCAACTCACAGCATTCCATGCTTGGCTTTCTAGACATACAGAAGCTTCCTTCACTTCCTTGTTTATGTGATGAAGGGAGGCAGGAACCCCACCCTCCTCCAGCCCCTCCCTGGCTGCTCTGCTCTTTGGAGGCTCAGCAGGGACAAGAGTTGGGGTGAGCAGGGGAGCAGCAAGTAAATTTGAGAACAAGACCTGGTAAACTGGGATGTTGGGATTGTAGCCTAGCCAGAGGAATCACGAAAGGTTCAATTCAACAAAAATACCTAAACTTCGGTATAAACTTCTCAGTCTGATAAATAAACCAAGAGCCGCACCAGATGGTGAAGGAGGAAGTCTTCTCCTGCTGCGGTTCCCCTCCCCCTTCCCCAAGGCATGAATGCCGCCTGAGGGACTGAAGGGGCTGCAGACTGAAGGCCCAGATACCCGGGCATCTGTCTCACACTGCTAGACAGGGAAGATTTGCCCCAGATTCATGGACCCAAGGCCTGCTGAGCTTCAAGAAACCCATGACAGGAAAAGAAAAGGAGGAAGAGGGGAGGCAAGCTACAGAGAGGTGACTTTCTGCCCCAGAATCTGGTCTCCAGCAGTTGGGCTGTACATGCACCAAGCAAAAGGTGTCTGTGAGGTGGGCTTCCCCGCAGTCTGGGGGTGCAAGAGTATGAGGGGTACTGGTTCTTTGCTCACACCCTTTGCAAGTCAGCAAGTGAACAGACTTTCTCCTCACGCTGCTGCTGCTGCTGCTGCTGCTAAGTCACTTCAGTCATGTCTGACTCTGTGCAACCCCATAGATGGCAGCCCATGCTTTTGAGTGATCTTTTTGCTGTTGAAGGTAAGGAAGTCATTTTCTGAGATATTGATGTACAGCAATCCTCTTTTCAGTCCTGTTTTTCTCCTTTGCTTACCAGCTTCATTATAAGAGCCAAGAACCAAGTCATGGAAGCCTCAGTGATGAATAACAGGGGTCAGGTGATCTTGCTTGAAAAAACCACTCATCACAAGAATAACATATCACTCATTTCTGCTGAAGATGGACATGAAGGGAAGGCTCCTTGGTGATAATGTTCACTGCGCCTAATTCTAGGAAGTAAAAGTGAAAGTGAAGTCGCTCAGTCGTGTCCAACTCTTTGTGACCCCATGGACTGTAGCCTACCAGGCTTCTCCTTCCATGGGATTCTCCAGGCAAGAACACTGGAGTGGGTTGCCATTTCCTTCTTCAAGAGATCTTTCCAACCCAGGGATTGAACCCAGGTCTCCCGTACTGCAGGCAGATGCTTATAAACTGAGTTTAATTATTAAAACTCAGTTGATTATATCTTTTATGATGCGGTCATGCTGGATTATGGTACATTGATCATAGTGTATTTTCCAATGCTTTTTCAAATAAGTTATTATATGTTTGTAGAAAGTTTGATGTTTCCATCCTGTTTTGAAAATAATGTGTCTTCCTTTACCAGAATAGGAACAGCCTCTAAGGAAAGGCAAATGAAAGAGAAATATGCCATTTCTGCCTGAGTGGGTTGCTATTCTCAGCACATTTGGTGTAAATTAAGGAAATAGTGGCTGCTTATGATGGTTAATTTTATGTGTCAACTTGGCTGAGCCATGGTGTCCAGATACAGGGTCAAATATTATTCTGGGTGTTTCCACAAGAGCATTTTTGGATGAGACTAACGTTTAAATTGGTTGATTCTGTGTAAAGCAGACTGTCCTCCATGATATGGATGAGCCTAATCTAATCAGTTGAAGACCTGAAGAGAACAAAATGTGACCTTCCCCAAACAAGAGTAAATGCCTGAGCTGATGGCCTTTGGTCTTGAACTGTAGCATTAGCTCTTTCTAGATTTCAGCCTGCTGGCCTAACCAGCAGATTTTGACCTTGCCATCTACCATGATGATGTGAGCCAGTTCCTTAAAATAAATCTCAGTGAATAGACAGATACACACATCATACTGATTCTGTTTTTCTGGAGAACCCTAATGAATACACTGCTATAACAAATGCTCCTACAGATTTCAATGGCTGAACACAGTAGAACTGATGTTTTGCTCAGGGAGCGGCTGAATGTCAGGGTTCCTTGTCAGGGGCCAGTTTTCCCCTATGCAGTGATTCAGAAACCCAGGATTCTTTAATCTTATGCTCCATTTTCCTCTGGGCCTCTGAGCCTCTGAGTCCTCTGTGTGCAGCCACCAGAAAGGAAAGTGAGAGCAGAAAAGGCACATCTTCTTAACCACCTTGGCCAGATGAGACATACATTTTCCCACGAATTTTCCACTGCTGAGTATTAATCATATGACTCCATCAGGAAGGGTGGTGAGGCTGGGAAATGTGACCCTTGACTGGGAAGCTACTTCCCGACAACCATTCTCTACAATCAAAAGGGAAGAAAGAATTTGGGAGTTACCACAGTCTTCTTTGTGAGCACTCACTTTCTGTTATATGTATTTTTCAGAAGACTTACTCCAGCTCAACTCTAAACCCTTTTGTGTTTTGTTTGGTGAATGTATTTCCTTTTGCAATTATACAGAGTACCTTCTGTCAGTTTCCTGAGTATTTGACCCCTCATCATTAGACCTTTCACAGATTTAAAATCTAACGAGGAAAACAAGGTTAAATAAAAGCAGAAAGCAGAGCATACTATTACATGTGCAAAAAGCAGGTGAGAAGGGATGTACAATGGGTGTTCAGGGGAAGGAAAGACTCTTGGGCTGTTATGTTCAGCAAGAGCATTTATGGAAGATGTGTGCTTGCACTGAAACATTAAACCTGAGTGGGATCTCAGTGAGCAAAGGGAATGGTGAGGGCATTTCAAGGAGGGTAGATTAGAGGCTTGAGCAAGGAAACAGAGGCAGAAATGAGAGAATAATTTTTGAAGAATAGTCAAAAAAACAATCTGACTAGAGAGCATTCTAGGGAGAATATTGGGGTTTTTGTGTGAATAAAAAGGTAAATTAAATCTGGATTGTGCTTGAATTGAAGTAATATGTAACTCATGGAGATCCTTAGAAGATTTTTGCATGAAAAAAAAACATTTCAGAAGAGCAATGTAGTGGAAGTATGCAGGATGGTTTGGAGAGGAACACAGAGAAGCAAGAGACAAGAATCCTCACAACCCCTGATTGTACAGTCTGTGGTTGTCTTTGTACTAGTCAGAATGTTTTTAGTTGCATGTGAAAGAAGTTCAACTTAAACTAGCTTAAGCAAAAAGAGGGTTTCTTGGTTTGTGTAAAAGAGAAATCTTGGCTGTATCTGTGTTAAGCATGGCTGGAATCCAGAGCAAAAAGTGTATCATTAAAGTTCAGTCTTCCCATCCCTCACCCCTGCCTGACCCTGCTCTCAGTCCATTTCTACACAATGAGCAACATGGCATTGACTGCTCCTGCCTCACATCTTCGACCCTTGGCAAGCCCAGCAGAAAGAGACTGTCTTCCTAGACAGTGCCTGTGGGGCTGACCTGGGGCAGATGCTTCTCATTCAGTTTTGGGTCCTGTGTGCACCCCTGAACCTGTACTATGGTCAGAGCGGGGAACCGCTCTGGCCAGTGCTGGACCATGTGCCACAGTGTAGAAGGATATATATATTTGGGAGAGGGTGTGGACAGGCTCACCAGTCCCATCTGAAACGTGCAACAGGATCTATCAGGAGAAAGATTCTGTTATCAGAAGGAGAAAAGAGGGGTGCACTTCACTACCACCTCTAATGTCTTAAGTTTTCCCTTTTTCTAACATGCATTTTCTTTCTTAAACAACATTTGAATGCCTCTTCATTGCCTGGATTCTGTGTTACTAGTTAGTATCTTCTATCTCATCTCCTTGTGTCACCTGTGCTAGTACTGAGCATAGAGGAAATACTCAACTCTCTGAAATCTACTCCAGAAATATCTCACACTCATCCTCCTACTCTGCAATAGGAAATGGCAACCCACTGCAGTATTCTTGCCTGGAAAATCCCATGGACAGAGGAGCCTGAAAGGCTACAGTCCTTGGAGTTGCAAAGAGTCAGACATGACTTAGCAACTGAGTACGCACACACGCATCCTTCTATTCATGCTCCCCATCCTCGTCCTGTGAGCGAGACCCTCTTGCTTCTTGCCTGGTGCACTGCAACAAACTGCCTACTGGGCTTTCTGCCTCTAATCTCTGGCTTTTTAAACTCAATATGTACAATCTACCAGACTTATCATCCTAAAACACAGATCAGATTGTGATAGATGTTGACATGGGACAACTTCTATAATCCTCAATATGGCAGCGTGGTTGTTTGTTCAATGCCCACAAAGTCCTCCCATCCTAATATGTATTTGCCATGTGACTTTGCTGCTTCTCCTGCTGAGAAGTGGAGCCCATTTTTTTGCCTCCTTGAGTCTGGGTGGGCCTTGGGATTTGGGTTGACACACAAAATGCAGCAGATGTGACATGAGAGTTCTGAAATTTAGGTCTAACCTGCATGGCAGCTGCTGCTTGTTTGGAGCATTGCCCTGAGATTCTGATGTGAGTGGGCCAGTCTAGCCTAATGGAAAATGAGAAGCCACATGGGAAAGAGCCGCGGCCCTCTAGCCAACAACCAGCACCGACATCAATGGCCAGACTTATGAGTGAGGCCATTTGGATCTCCCAGCTGGTTCATTCTCTAGCTCTCTGCAGCCAGTGTCATGAGCCCAGAAGAAACAATAGAGGATTACCCAGCAAACCATAGAATTATGAGAAATAGTGAATCATTGTTGTTTTAGGCCAGTAAGTTTGTAGGCATTGTGCTATGCACAATGGGCAACTGAAGCAGGTAGAAACGTAAGGACTTGTTTGAAGGTGAGGAATACAATGACTAGGATGACCCTCGTTAATTGAGGTTTAAAGAAAGAAATAATGGTACTACCGAGGAGCACAGCGGGCTAATAGGAAAGCAAATGATTATAAATCGGACTTGCATCCTTCATTCAAGCAGGTGCTGAAATCTCACCTCCTTTATTAAACTTTTCTGGAATAAATAAAATAGCATAAATTCTCAAGGGGAAAAAAAAAGAAATAGATAACGAGTGCAGTTGAGGGTGTAATGAGCATTGGCCTCTTATACAGAGAGAAGTCAGAAAGAGAAAAACAAATTTATATTAATACATGTATGTGGAATCTAGGAAAATGGTTCATACAAACCTATCTGCAGGGCAGGAATAGAGATGCGGACGTTGAGAAAGGACTCGTGGACGCAGTGGGGGAAGGGGAGGGTAGGATGAATTGAGTGACTAGCATTAACATATATACACTGCCATGTGTCAAATGGGCAGCTAGTGGGAAGCTTCTGTGTAGCTCAGGGAGCTCAACTAGGTGCTCAGTGATGACCTAGAGGAGTGGGATGAGAGGGAGACTCAAGAGGGAGGGTACATATGTACATACATATACATATAGCTGATTCACGTTGTACAGCAGGGACTAACACAACATTGTAAAGTAATTATCCCCCAATTGGAGAAAAAAAAAAAAAGAGCCTTGGGAGTCATTGGGATATTTCAGTATGTCCAGATGTCCAGTTGGTAGGTGAATGCATGGGCCTGGGGCTGCCTGGATTGAGTCATCTTTTTCAGTAGTTGGGAGTGGATTAAGTCACTCAGGACCACCCAGTGACTGAGTGGAGACAGACGCCAAAGGTCAGAAGAGAAAACCTTGGGGAACACTCACTTTTAAGGTTGGGCAGAGGAAAGAGAGCCAAAAGAGGAGATAGAGTTTTTTTAACAGAGTTTAAAAGGGATAGACTATGTTTATGTACTTTACTTTGTTAATTCTTCCTCTTTTTCTGGCTGATCAATAAGGAAAAAAAGAAAAATAATAGGAGTTGAGAGTCTACCTGGGATGGTAATGGAAGGATGTCCCAAGGACCTAATCAGTCATTCTCAGGATGCGAAGGACCCCTGGAAACACAACAGGTCAGTGGTCAGATGTTCCCTATCTCATTCCAGGGCACAGGGGAAATGCTCTGTGAAGTGGCGTGGCAAACTGTGAGAAAAGCTACTAAACCATCTTGCTGCCCATGCTCCTCTTTCACCCAGACAGAGATCTAAGCGTAACCCAAACAGATGCGGAGAAATATACACAAACTTGCCACTTAGTCAACACCAAAGGAGGCAGATATGTGTGCAGAGGCAGCCAAAGACAGACAGAAATCAAAATCTGCAGAGCAGAGACAACACAGTGAAGAAGAGGCAAAGATACGTGAATGTAGCAGAGGCTTGTTCCTTGAACTGTCCGACCTCTGCTTCAACTCCGTATCCCTCTTAGATACAACCTCAGTGTAGCTTTATGGATACTGTCCTGTGGGAAACTCGATTATTCCTCTTACATTTCAGCTTATATAAGTATTCGATTACATATTTATGTCAAACACTCTCCATCCAAAACCCACCATAACAGTTTAAATTAACAGAGTTGCTGATACTCTTTATAATACATGGGGTATATATGTGGGTGTTTAGTAATCACACATATCCCTCAAATTTAGCTATCTTGATTTAGTCCCCACATTTTACAGGGTTTTTTTGTTTGTTTGGTTGGTTACATTTTTTATGAGACTGCAGCATGCTGTCTTAACCAACTCTCTGCCTCTTAACCAAAGACTCAACTGAACAAACACATACCAAGCACCCACTCTGTGAGGTTCTGTAGGGCCCACACAGATGTAGGCAGTTGTGTCCTGGTAGCACAATACTCAAGAAAAGAAGACTTAGCAGCATTTGCCAATTTTTAATTTTTGTAGTGGAAACACTCCCATTGTGGCTGATTTCAAGCTGCCAGAGGCATAACAACTGGCTGGCAAAAATCCTGAATATTTAGCTGCCCTGGAACAAACATTAAGAATGAGTTAAGCTCATTAAGAATGAGTTGCAGGACTTCTTTGGAGATCCAGTGGTTAATACTATGAGCTTGCTTCCACTGCAGAAGGCACAGGTTTAATCCCTGGTCAGGGAACTAAGATCTCACATGCCACAGCCAAAGGAAAAAAAAAAGAATGAGTTACCACATGGAGGAAGTCTGAGACACCTCAGATTTCAGCCAGTGCTCACTGTCGGCTATGTGTGTGAAACCATGTTGGTCCTTCCAGCCCAGCTAACTCTCCAGCCAAACTGCCCAGGTAAGACAAGAACCTTTCAGCCAAACCAAAGAAGCATGAGAAGTATAAGTTGTTTCAAACCACTAAGTTTTGAGATGCTCTGTTATACAGCAATAGCTACCAGGCACACATAAAGCACTGTGAAAATACTGCACTCAATATGCCAGCAAATTTAGAAAACTCACCAGTGGCCACACGACTGGAAAAGGTCAGTTTTCATTCCAATCCCAAAGAAAGGCAATGCCAAAGAATGCTCAAACTACTGCACAATTGTACTCATCTCACACACTAGTAAAGTAATGCTCAAAATTCTCCAAGTCAGGCTTCAGCAATACATGAATCGTGAACTTCCAGGTGTTCAAGCTGGTTTTAGAAAAGGCAGAGGAACCAGAGATCAAATTGCCAACATCTGCTGGAGCATCGAAAAGCAAGAGAGCTCCAGAAAAACATCTATTTCTGCTTTATTGACTATGCCAAAGCCTTTGACTGTGTGGATCACAATAAACTGTGGAAAATTCTGAAAGAGATGGGAATACCAGACCACCTGACCTGTCTCTTGAGAAACCTCTATGCAGGTCAGGAAGCAACAGTTAGAACTGGACATGGAACAACAGTCTGGTTCCAAATAGGGAAAGGAGTATGTCAAGGCTGTATACTGTCACCCTGCTTATTTAACTTTTATGCAGAGTATATCATGAGAAATACTGGGCTGGATGAAGCACAAGCTGGAATCAAGATTGCCAGGAGAAATATCAATAACCTCAGATATGCAGATGACACCACCCTTATGGCAGAAAGCAAAGAAGAACTAAAGAGCCTCTTGATGAAAGTGAAAGTGGAGAGTGAAAAAGTTGGCTTAAAGCTCAATATTCAGAAAACTAAGATCATGGCATCTGGTCCCATCACTTCATGGGAAATAGATGAGGAAACAGTGGAAACAGTGTCAGACTTTATTTTGAGGGGCTCCAAAATCACTGCAGATGGTGACTGCAGCCATGAAATTAAAAGATGCTTCCTCTTTGGAAGGAAAGTTATGACCAACCTAGATAGCATATTCAAAATCAGAGACATTGCTTTGCCAACAAAGGTCCATCTAGTCAAGGATATGGTTTTTCCAGTGGTCAAGTATGGATGTGAGAGTTGGACTGTGAAGAAAGCTGAGCACCGAAGAATTCATGCTTTTGAACTGTGGTGTTGGAGAAGACTCTTGAGAGTCCCTTGGCCTGCAAGGAGATCCAACCAGTCCATCCTGAAGGAGATCAGTCCTGGGTGTTCTTTGGAAGGACTGATGCTAAAGCTGAAACTCCAATATTTTGGCCACCTCATGCGAAGAGTTGACTCATTGGAAAAGACTCTGATGCTGGGAGGGATTGGTGGCAGGAGGAGAAGGGGACGACAGAGGATGAGATGGCTCGATGGCATGACCAACTTGATGGACGTGAGTTTGAGTGAACTCCAGGAGTTGGTGATGGACAGGGAGGCCTGGCGTGCTGCGATTCATGGGGTCGCAAAGAGTCACACACGACTGAGCAACTGAACTGAACTGAACACATAAAGCACAGATTGCATGGAAAGTGTCGGTCTATACAGAAGTAAGTGCCTTTGTTTGCCTTCCAATCTTAATCCTCAGCCCTATTCACAAGCTATCTGGGAAGTTTCAGCCTCTCTCTTTGCTACACCAAAACTCTCCAGACCACCTGGTATGGAACATAAGGGTGGGAAGCTCCAATGTTATAGCCCCTTTGGATATGCCACCAGTCCAGTGTTTAATCAGACGTGTTTTACTGAAAATCGGGAGTGATGATTCCATGAAGTGAAGGGAATTTGAACAGCCATGAGCAAGACCACTCCCAGGCAGACCGAACATTTAAAACCTCTTCCTTGCTTTTAGTCTCCTCTGGATATTGACATTTCTTATCTGTCCCGCCATCAGTAACAAACTTTGACCAACTGTAACTGATGTGTTAAATATTGACTTGGTGCAGTAGTGAGGATCCACGATCCATTTCTTCTAGGACAGCACTTCCCATAGTGAGTATTTTAGGGGGCAGGTGCCTCTGTTTCTGCACACTTGCAGACTGGGCTCCTCTAAGGGACTTTGTCCTACTAAAGATTTCCAAAGACATGGCCTGTGACTTCGGCCTATGCATCGTTGTCATGTGTGAAACACTGGGGACTCTAAAGAACCAGGAACCAGGACAATGAAAAAGCATCACCTCAAAGATTCAGTTTTCTAGAAAAAGGCAAGAAAATGGTGATCACAAAAGTCAAGATAGGGTTTCCTCCCAGGAGGAGGGAGAGAGCTAAAGATCAGGGAGGGACACAGAGAGAAGGCTTCAGGTAATACCTGGTTTCTTTCTGGATGCTTGAGTCATAGCGATTGCTTCATAGCAATTTTTAAAGTATGTACATAATTTTTTTATTGAAGTAGAGATGATTTACAACATTGTGTTTATTTCAGATGTACAGCAAAGTCATTCAGATTCTTTTCCATTATAGGTTATTACAAGATCTTGAATATAATTCCCTGTGCTATATAGTAGGTCCTTGTTTATCTACTTTGTATATAGTAATGTGTATCTGTTAATCCACAAATCCTAATTTATCCACCTCTCTCTTTCCTCTTTGGTATCCATAAGTATTTTTTGTGTGTGTCCTTGAGTCTGTTTCTATTTTGTAAATAAGTTCATTTATATCCTTTTTTTTTAGATTCCATATATAAGTGATAGCATATATTTGTCTTTCTCTGTCTGACTTACTTCACTTAATATGATAATCTCTAGGTCCACCCATGTTGCCTCAAATAGCAAGATTTTGTTCTTTTTAATGGCTGAGTAATATTCCACTGCATACATATACACATTTTCTTTATTCATTCATCAGTAGACACTTAGGTTGCTTCTATGTCTTTGCTGTTACAAATAATGCTGCTGTGAATATTGAGGGGGGTGTGTCTTTTCTAATTAGAGTTTTCATCTTTTCTGGATATATGCCCAGGAGTGGATTGCTGAATCATGTGGTAACTCTAGCTTTTTAAGGAACCTCCACACTGTTCTCCGTAGTGGCTGGACCAGTTCACATACCCACCAACTGTGTAGAAGGGTCCCCTTTTCTCGACACCCTCCCCAGCATTTATTATTTGTAGATTTTTTTGATGATGGCTGTTTTGACTGGTGTGAGATGATACCTCACTATAGTTTGGATTTGTACTTCTTTAAAAATTAGTGACACTGAGCATCTTTTAATGAGCCTTTTTGGCTATCTGTATCTCTTCTTTGGATAAATTTCTATTTGGGTCTTCTGTCCATTTTTTGACTGGATTGTTGACTGTTTTGATATTGAACTGTATGAGCTGTTTGTATATTTTCAAAATTAATCCCTTGTCAGTTGCATCATTTGCAAATGTTTTCTTCATTCTGCATGTAATTTGTATACTCTTGTGAAAGTAGGTTTTATTTCACAGTAAGAAAAAAATCAATCAAAAATTAATGCATTCTGCATTCTGGATTTTCTCATGTTGCCTGGGAACGTGTCAGAAATGAAGAATCCAGACCCCATTTCAGAGTTACCAGACCTACTGGTCCCCAGTGGTTTGTCTGCTCCTTAAAGATTGAGAAACAGTGTCCAAGCTTAATCACTAATCCTGATGCATTGGGAAAGTCACTTTATCCTCGAGTCTTAGTTTCTCATCAACAAAATGGGTATAATAATACAGATGTGGCCTCCCTTCCAAGCTGCTGTGAGGAGGATGGGAGATGATGTATGCGAAAGTACTTTGAAAAAACAGTTAAGCACCAGATAAACGGGGCTTCCCAGGTGGTGCTAGTGGTAAAGAATCTGTCTACCAATGCAGGAGATGTAAGAGACGCGGGTTTTAACCCTGGGTCAGGAAGACCCCGGAGAAAGAAATGGCAGTCCACTCCATGGACAGAGAATTTCATGGACAGAGGAGCCAGGTGGGCTACACAGCCCATGGGATCGCAAAGAGTCAGACAGGACTGAGCACACACCATATAAACCTGGGCTTGCTATCACCTTGGGGCAATGCCCTGAATGAATCAATTACAAAGTGAACAATTATCATTCCCTCAGTTTCATACTTTCTGAAATCTTTTCAGCTCTAACTTCCTAGCAGCATCATGCTTCTTGGTTCAGCTGCTGTGAACTTGCTTTCATCCCTGCCCTAGGACCCAGATGCAGGGTCCTCCTAGTCCTTTGTAACCTATCTAGGGCAAATGGCTTCTTTCAAAAGGCACTGGTATCACCAGTGTGATTTTCTGACAAATCAAATTGTGCTGTGTAACAGCAGTGTTCTGGCCTCCCCTGGGTGGAAGCTGGGCTCCAGAGGAATCTGTGAGCAGCGGGTAGACAGGCCTCTGACACATCTTCCATTGTTCGTGGCTCTTATTATTTATTTATTTATTTTTTTAGAATAAAAGCAGTAATCCTGGGCTCTGCATGTTGGAAAAACTCAAGAAGTGATGATAAATATATGCATTGTTTCATAAGATATAAGTTTTGAAGTTTCTTCTAAGCTTTGAAAAATATAAAAACAGTTCCAAAAGGTCTAAGTAGGTAAAGAAAGTACCTATAGGTGTGACTGGCCCAGGTTTCTTGCACTGAGCTCCTTCTGCTGAGTTTCAAGAATCAGCATGATATTATTTTTAAGGATGAGGTTCGTAAACGCTAGACGTTCAGTTGTTCTGGTTAACCATTTGTTCGTTTCAACATGTCTTTAAAGGCTAATCACACCAGGTTCTGTTCTTGGTTGCCTTTGTGATCCACCATACACCATGGAGAAATACAGATGTGTGTGTGTATGGGTGGGGGGGCGGTTTCAATGACCACATTAAAAGAAAGAAAGAGAAGATATGAAAGGGGTGTGGTAGAATTTTTAAGAACCCCCCCCCCCCGAGCCCGTGTTCCACTGACCAATCCTAGCACTCCTGCCGCTGCTAAGTCGCATCAGTCGTGTCCAACTCTGTGCGACCCTTAGACGGCAGCCCACCAGGCTCCGCCATCCCTGGGATTCTCCAGGCAAGAACACTGGAGTGGGGTGCCATTGCCTTCTCCAATGCATGAAAGTGAAAAGTGAAGTGAAGTCACTCAGTCACATCCGACTCTTCGTGACCCCATGGACTGCAGCCCACCAGGCTCCTCCATCCATGGGATTTTCCAAGCAAGAGTACTGGAGTGGGGTGCCATTGCCTTCTCCAATGCATGAAAGTGAAAAGTGAAGTGAAGTCACTCAGTCGTGTCTGACTCTTAGCGATCCCATGGACTATAGCCTACCAGGCTCCTCCGTAATCCTAGCACTACCAGTTATTAGTTGTGAGACTAAGTAAGTTATTTAACTCCACTTGGTCTAAATTTTCTCATCTATACAGTAGGTTAGGTTTATTGTAAAAATTTTTTAAATGACTTAAACCATGTACCCAGTATGTGATAAAGTGAAGTCGCTCAGTCGTGTCCAACTTTGCAACCCCATGGGCTGTAGCCTACCAGGCTCCTCTGTCCATGGGATTTTCCAGGCAATAGTCCTGGAGTGGATTGCCATTTCCTTCTCCAGGGGATCTTCCCAACCCAGGGATCAAACCCGGGTCTCCCGCATTGTAGACAGATGCTTTACCATCTGAACCACCAGGGAAATCCTGGTGATAAGGGCTCCATAAATGTCAATTACATAATGATCAAAGGAACTAGACGTTCAATTCAGGGGGAAAATACATCAAACTTATTAATGTCATTGTCATAATCATCAATATTCTACTGATGATATTTGTGCAGAGAAGAGTTAAATTTAGCAGGCTCTTTTATTTTCAGACAAATTATATTCAGAGATTGAGAATGTCTTTACTAATTATTCATTTAACATAGGTTCATTGTGGGAATTAAAATAATTTCACAAGCCAAGAGCATACAAGATAATGTCTCTTATAAGCCAATAAAGAAATACCATGTTCCAAACCACTGATAGACTAATTACGTTATTGTTCCAGGCAAGGGTAGATGAAAGGAATAAAATCCAAATTTAGTTGAGTTGTGCCTTTGTGTAAGCTAGTTTGGAAGAGTTGGCTTAACCAACCAGAAGCTAATTTCCAGCTGCTGGAGAAGCAGAAGTCCCATGTTTCTAGGAATGAAAGTGCCGGTGTTGGCAGGCAAGATACTCTCCTTCAAGAGGCTGCTGCAAGGTTTCACCACTGCTGGCAAAGAGTTGCCTTGCCCAGGCAGGGGCTAATGCCCCAGGATCTTCAGAGAGCTCTTTAGATCAGCAAAGGGTAGCCTTGCCCACACAGAATGCTCTTGGTAAGTCCTCACCAACTCGGTGTTTAAGGCTGAAATGTGCCCTAGCCCAAGTGACTCCTCATGCATTCTTATCCATAGGCCCCCAGCA
Source organism: Ovis aries (assembly GCF_016772045.2). Taxonomy (NCBI): domain Eukaryota; kingdom Metazoa; phylum Chordata; class Mammalia; order Artiodactyla; family Bovidae; genus Ovis; species Ovis aries. The sequence goes on along the minus strand of NC_056054.1, from coordinate 72,047,249 downwards.
GCGCCCGGCAACAGTTGACCTATGAAATGCTCATTGACATCAATAGATGTTGATGACATCAAGATACAAAACAGTTTCCTCCATGTAAACAACTTTGCTTTTAGATCAAAACAAGGTCATTCGTAGATCAAAAACCAAGTAAGAGGACTGGCAACAAGATGAAGGAGTAAGACTAGGAGATTGCCTGCCTCCCCACAAATATATCAGAAACTCATCAAAATATGGAACAACTCCAACACAGTAACTTCTAAAGGATGGCAGAAAACTCCAGAAAGGCAAGCTGCCCTTTCTGGAATGAGAAATGAAACCAATATTATAAAGCAAATATCCTTCAATTAAAAAAAAAGAATTCCCAAGGAGGGGAAAAAAAGTGAGTTTGAAATCATGTGAAACCAATACAGAAGACTAAACTGCTATCCAAGAAGAGATCGGCTTGCAAGATTGGCCCTTGGCTAGTGTCTGGGAAAGTAGATTTTAAGAAGGTTCCCACCCTTAACTGATAAGACCAACTCGCTGTGCCGAAACTGTTTATAAAAACAATGTGGTTTATGCTCAACACCCGCTTTCCTTCTGACAGTCTGGAATTTGGGCATGTGCCATGCAGAGGCCGCCTGTCTGCCCAGTTAAAACCTTGGGCACTGAGTCTCCAAGGAGCTCTGGATGGCATCTCTCTCACATGCAAAATTCTTTGGTTAATTAAAGAACCAAGTGTGTCCTTTGGGACTACACTGGGAACAGACCGCTGGATGCTTGCACCTGGCTTTCCCCAGTTGTCACCCACCTGCTGTTCCTTTGCTGACTGTGCTTGGTATCCTTTCACTGTAATAGATCAGAGCCCAGTGGTAAAGAATCCAGCGGCCAGTGCAGGAAACACAGGTTCAATCCCTGATCCAGGAAGATCCCACATGCCGTGGAGCAACTAAGACTGCGCGCCACAACTGCTGAAGCCTGCGTGCCCCAGAGCCTGTGCACCACAGCAAGGGAAGCCACCACAAAGAGAAGCCCTGACACCTCAGCTAGAGAGTGGCCTCCGCTTGCTGCGGCTAGAGAAAAGGCCATGCAACAACAAAGGCCCAGCACAACCAAAACTAAATAAGTAAATAAAATTTTAAAAATAAACAAATTAGAACCAGAAATGGGACAGGATGCTGAGTCCTGTGAGTCCTCTTCATGAATCATCGAACTTGGGAGTGGTCTTGGAGGCCTCCAGACACAGTGCTAAACTACGAAAGAAAAAAATTTTTTTTGGAAAATACTGGTACCACAGCATTATCTAATTCAATATCAATAAGTGAACATATCATTTTCATAAAGACTCAGAAATATAGGACTTGAGTAAATGTTCTTGAAAGAGTAAAGAAAAAAAAAGAAATGCTGCCAGGCAGCTTCTGTCCTCAATGACCTGTCTATAAAATTGTGAAGATATGAGGAATCTTTCAGCACTGTAAAGGTTAACTGCAATGTATATAGGAAGGCAAAAATTGGCAGTGCTATAATTTATAATTTTTAGATCATCATACTTTGAAAGTCTTCCTGCTCCTTTCATACAGTTTATCCCCTGAAAAAGTGAAAGTGTTAGCCATTCGGTCGTGTCCGACTCTTTTCAACCCCACGGACTGTAGACCACCAGGCTCCTCTGCCCATGGGGTTTTCCAAGCAAGAATACTGAAGTGGGTAGCCATTCCCTTCTCCAGGGAATCTTCCCCAACCCAGGGATTGAACCCAGGTCTCCTGAATTGCAGGCAGATTCTTTACTGCCTAAGTCACTAGGAAAAGTGGACTTGATTTCATTGGCCAGTATAAATTAATTTTGATATGCACTCACAGATCCTGTGTTCTAAGAGTTAAAAGCAAATGTATCGTGTTATAAATATTTCTTGACTAATTGCTTCAGCTTAAGTTTTGAAATGTATTCATTCAACAAGAATTAATTGAATACTTTCTACGTGCCAGGCAGACATGTACAATTCTTTGGTTTAACTTCAGTCCTGCTGTTTCCATTATGTTGCCACAGAATCCACTCACTGGCCCTGGTTAGGCAAGCCTCTCAAAACCCCTTGCTTTATTTTCTCTTGAAGATGATCATCAGACCGTGTATTTGGGTATGTTGTTGTGCTGGGCTTTGTATCAAATGAATTAGTCAGGAGTATTGTTTTCCATCCATTTGATGAAAGGCAGCTTTCCCATTAAAAAAGCAAATCCCTTATATTAAAAAAAAATGTTTAATAGAATGTTACTCTTTCCAGCTGGTTAAATTTAGAACACTGAAAAAAAAAAGTTTCACGAGACTCTTCTCCATGTCTGGGGTAGAGCATTTTCAACATGAGTGTCAGCTGGATGTGTTGGTATTTAACTCACACATCCACAAGCCTTTGTCCATTCACTGAAAGAGACCAAACCCTCCTGGTCCTCCTGGTTTGCATAACAGTGGGTGAAGATTGTGATGACAGATTTCAGGAAAGGGCCTGTGCCAAAACTGTTAGTATTTTCCACTTCAAGTTTCAAATTGAAACATTCCCTGATCCTGTTGCAGGCCCACCCTTTCTGTTCTTTGAAGTAATTTAAAAGCCTGCAGTCTGTAACCAGTAAAAATGATACAAATAGTAAACGTATCCAGTTGCAAAAGGCAGCAATACATTCAGTTGAATCAATGTTTGTCTACTGAGCACAGGGCAGTATGGAAACCCACAGTCCAATAAGAAAGTAAAATGTTGATTTCCAGGAACATATAACCAGGTTGCCTCTCTTAAAGGAAGCTTTTTGGTGTCAGAGAACAGAAGGGCCCTTGGGCTGGCTTATGCAAAACCAAGGCTTTATTATAAGCAAGAGAAACAAAGTTGCTGGGTCTCAGTAAAAGAACATAACCAAGACCTGAGTGCCAACAGGAACCAGAATGGCTCTCCTTGTAGGTCCCAAGCCTCTGGCTGCCTCTTTTTCTATTTCATGCTGACTCTGTGCTGGCCAACTGTGTAAGCTTGAGACCAGGTAAGACTGTTGTACCTGTGAGGTCAGTCCTCCCCTTCCATGGGTATAAAGGTTTAGCTGGACCCAAGGCTGCCAGCCAAAGGCTATGCTTCTTTGCCTCCCATGCTGCTAATTGAAGCTGCTGACTAGGCTTTGGTCAAATGCAATACAGGCAGGAGTGACCTTTACAACTTCCAGGTTATGCTTTTACATAGAAAAGAACTCCTTCTTTCCATAGAAGAACTCCTCTTTGAATGGACAAAGAGCTCCTCTTTTCCTTTACCTTTACTGGCTAGGTGTGGCTGAAAGTGGCAAAACCGAAGCCGTTTCTTCAACCTGAAGATGGAAGCTGCCAGTAGAAAATGGCAGAGACACAAGGTAAGAGCCTGGAGGCCAGCTCCACGGAGCCGTCAGGTTGGTTTTGGATGACTTGTGGGGGGAGGGGGGTGTGAGCACGGGGGTTGGTGGGTGTGTGAGTCACTCAGTCGTGTCCAACTCTTTCCTGACTTCCACCAGGCTTCTCTGTGCATGGAATTCTCCAGCCAAGAATACTGGAGTGGGTTGCCATTTCCTCCTCCAGGGGATCTTCCCAACCCAGGGATCAAACATGGGCAGATTATTTACCATCTGAGCCAGGTTCAGACTGTTTAGGAAAGAGAAACCTGCTTCAGTCTTGTTTACGCTGGTGTTGTTTTGGTCTTTATGAAAGAAGCTGGAGCCTGGAACCTAACTAGTAAACCTGCTTTCTTTGCTTTTCTATGTATAAAATGGAAAATGACTACCTCGTAGCTTCTAAATCTGCTGCTGCTGCTGCTGCTAAGTTGCTTCAGTCGTGTCCGACTCTGTGAGACCCCAGAGATGGCAGCCTACCAGGCTCCCCCGTCCCTGGGATTCTCCCGGCAAGAACACTGGAGTGGGTTGCCATTTCCTTCCCCAATGCATGAAAGTGAAAAGTGAAAGTAAAGTCTCAGTCGTGTCCGACTCAGCGACCCCATGGACTGCAGCCTACCAGGCTCCTCTGTTCATGGAATTTTCCAAGCAAGAGTACTGGAGTGGGGTGCCATTGCCTTCTCCTCTTCTAAATCTATAAGACCTAAATTGAGATGACCAACCAAAGATCAAACACCCAAGCAAGAGGGAATGTGCTGGTGGTCCAGTGGTTAGGACTTGGCACTTTCCTTGCCAGGGCTCTGGTTCAATCCCTGTTGAAGAACTAAGATCCTGCAAGCCTCATGGCAAAAACAAACAAACAAACAAACCCAAGCAAGAGAACTGATTGTCCCATCTTGGTCTTCTAGTCGGCTAGACTGAGAGGGGAGAGTTGACGGATATAAGCCTAGCTGCTGGGCTCACCCGATGGGTGGAGTGAATTTCAGGGGTCCTCAGAGAGGCCCATCTACTTTTTTGATCAGTGCTTCTGTACTGAGACTAAGTGTTCCTAGAGGTATATACGTATTCTTTTAGAAATGACTTATAACATGTAAATATAAAGCATATGAATTAAGTGAGAAGGAAAGCTCAGAAATTGAAAAGAAAGCCAAGATCTCTCTCCCAATTAATAAGGTCTCTTATGGACATGAGGGCGGGTCCGTGCTCCCACAAAAATCTTCCAAGGCTGCTGGTTCTGCCGAGGAAGATGATGGTCCCAAGTAAAGAAGAAAGACTCTTTGGGCAAGGGTATTCAGGGAGCTGTGTACTGTTAGACCCTCAAACCAGAGAGAGAGGCGTTTTGGTAGGTAGGGGAGAGTGGAATGAAAGGAGGGGATGCCAGAATGAGGAAAAGTATTTGGGAGATATAGGTGGGTCATCCCCAGGGAATGAGGAAACAGTAAGGAAGAATGAAGCAGGGGATTCTTTGTGTTCGTCATCTTCTCTAATCCTCTGTGCTCTCTCTCAGCCAGAACCCAGTAGCCAGCAGCAGGGAGTAAGAGTTACAAGAATAAACTCTAGAGCCCCCCCGAGCAATCTAGCAGACTGCTCTGCTAGAGGAGCCACAGTCTCTTCACTTTCGTCTGTAGCATCATCTCACAGGATTATGTGAGGATTAACAGAGGTAACAATATATGGAAAGTGCTCCAAACAGTGTCTGGCACAGGGTAAGTGCTAGGTATCTTAGCTATCATTATCAGGCCTCGAATAATCATTATTATTCTTTCATTAAGCAGATGCTTATTAAGCAGATGTTTATTAAGCTTCTGCTTAGCACTGCCATCAAGAGACCCAGCTGAGTTAGGTAACTTGCCCAGAGTTTCACAATTAAGAATCACTGATGCTGAGTTTGGACCAAGTACATCTGACTCCAAAATAGGGGAATTCTTATCAATTTCACCACACATGTTCCCTTTCTTCTTTTTCTTTCTTTTAATATGGTCATCATAGATATAAAAGAATTAATTTCTAAATTAAAGGGGCACATAGTCTAGTGAAACGAGAGGCTAGTCAATTATAGTATATGACCATTTCTATGACAGAGGTTAAAAACTAAAATTCATGAAGCTCCCAAGAGGTATTTAACCATATAAGGAGGATCCAGGAAGGTTTCCTGGAGAAAATAGAGAGAAAGAAAGAGCAAAAGAGAAGGTAAAGCAGAAAAGGACATATGGGAAAAAAGCTTTCTGGACACAGCTGTTTTGCTAAATTACTAAAAGCAAGTCATTGCCTAGAACATAGAATGTGAAGGTGAAATATATGAGGCTCAGAGTGTACCCCTCCCACCCCTCCAGTAGTTATCAGTGAGACATTTCATGTGAGAAAGGCATTGTAAGAGATGTGTATCTTCATCCTGGAAGCACAGGTGCGTCTCACAAGAGTAGGACAAGACTGGGTAGGCTGCTATTTTGGGGTACATGTGCTTTTGGTTAAATCCAATATTAAAAAAACAAACATCTTGACTTTTCATGAATCAGTTCAGATAGTGAACCCTAAACAGGGGAAGCCATGATATTGAAGGCATGTACTGTGTCTTGCTCAGTGCTGTCTCTCTAGAGTCTAAAACAGACCCTGGCACACAGTAACCACCCAACAGATATTTGTCGAGTGAATAAATGTATCGGATAAGAAGATGCGTGCATTTTGAGAGCACTGTTTGCCAACCTTCACTTATCCTTTGTGGATTAATGTTGATTAGAATGGTACTTTTGGTTTACATCTGAAGGAGCTGACTAGTTATATACTAATCACTCTTTTGGATGGTTATAAAAATAATTCAGTAGTTCTCAGGAGGTAACTCTGCATTTTCTTCTAATTGAGGTCTATGCAGTAAAATTGACCATGTTGTTATTTAGTCACTAAGTCAAGACCAACTCTTTTGCGACCCCATGGACTATAGCCAGCCAGGCTCCTCTGTCCATGAGATTTCCCAGGACATACTGGAGGAGGCTGGCATTTCCTTCTCCAGTGGATCTTCCTGACCCAAGAACTGAACCCGGATCTCCTGCATGGCAGGCAGATTCTTTGCCACTGAGCCACCTAGGAAGCTCTATAATCAACTGTACCTCAATTTAAACTCATAAGTAAAAAGTGCACATCACTTTGTACTTGGGATTCATCTAGGAACCGTTAAGGGATAGACAGAAAGCATGACCCCATCCTGTGGATGTAAATTGTAATAATGGGGATAACGTGAAGAGGATCAGACTATTGACCCCAAAATATGCTGTTCTGGCATGTGTATTTTTTGAAATGAAGGCAATTAAGAAACAGCAGACACAGGAGGAAACTACTGCTTTCCTCTTTTCTGCCTAAAATCAGGAAATAAATAACCCTTTGTAAAGGTGTCACCCCCTTCCCTCTCCTGTACTGAGACCCTTAATCACAAGAGACTCTTATCACTGGAGTTTGCATAGCAAACCTTACTAAAATCACCCTTATCTACATTCATATCCCTCATATATTTCCCTCCCCTCAATTTTATGCCACTCGAAGCCAGAACCCCTTTGTTTTATCTTGTTACTCTTCCACATTCATGGCCCTATGCTAAAATGGTATAAGCTCGCAAGCCTAGACACTTCTTTGGGATTTCACTTCTTTTCTGTGAAGCTCCCATGTGCAGTTCAATTCAGTTCAGTTCAGTCGCTCAGTCATGTCCGACTCTGCAACCCCATGAATCACAGCACACCAGGCCTCCCTGTCCATCACCATGTCCCAGAGTTCACCCAGACTCACATCCATCGAGTCGGTGATGCCATCCAGCCATCTCATCCTGGGTCATCCCCTTCTCCTCCTGTCCCCAATCCCTCCCAGCATCAGGGTCTTTCCAATGAGTCAACTCTTCGCATGAGGTGGCCAAAGTATTGGAGTTTCAGCTTTAGCATCAGTCCTTCCAAAGAAGACCCAGGACTGATCTCCTTTAGGGTGGACTTGGTGGATCTCCTTGCAGTCCAAGGGACTCTCAAGAGTCTTCTCCAACACCACAGCTCAAAAGCGTGAATTCTTCTGTGCTCAGCCTTCTTCGCAGTCCAGCTCTCACATCCATTCCCGTGTGCCTGCATCGTCCATTTTTTCTCCTGTTAATGTCTTTTGTCAGTTTCATTTGCAATCATCAGTGACCAAACCCAAGAGGGTAAAATCTTTTCCTCTCCTACACTTGCATTAAAGAAGGATGATCATTATTAAGGCTAATTGCATGATAAAGACCAGTAGTGGTTTAACTCATGTATGCAAAGATAAGAGCATGTTAATAAATCTAAGATGAACAATTGAGTTTTTCATGAAGTAAGTACAATTTCACCTTGGAAACATAAGCTTAAAAATAATAATATATGATTATTAGTCTATTTTAACTTGCATTTGTTTTTTATGGAAGCTTTTTTTTCTTATAATGATGCCTTCAGATTTGTAGGATTTTAGTTCCCTGACCATGGATGAACCTGGGGCCCAGTCAGTGAACGTGCCAAGTCCTAACCACTGGATCACTAGGGAATTCTCTATGATTATTTAAACCTCACATAACCATAGGAAGAAAACATGCTTTTTTTTTTTTTCCTGTATAACTTCTGGTAAGACAGTAGTGAAACCAAACAATTCAAAGGCAAATTGCAATAGCCAAAATTGATGTCTATTGTTTAGATTTGAAATACAAGAATGCTTTGTTACATTGCGCTTCACTTTATTGTGCTTTGAAGATATTACATTTTATAGGAATTGATGGTTTGTGGCAACCCTACATCAAGCATCTATGGGCATCATTTTTCCAACAGCATTTGCTCACTTCATATATCTGTGTCACATTTGGGTGGTACTCATAATATTTCAAACTGTTTCATTATTATTATATTTGTTATGGTGATCCTTGATGTTACTTTTGTAATTGTATAACATGATGCCAATATAATACAGTGAACTTAATTGATAAATGCTGTGTACTCTGACTGCTCCATTGACCAGCCACTTCCTATCACTCTCCCTTTCCTTAGACAACTCCCTGTTCCCTGAGACACAACTATATTGAAATTAGGCCAATTAATAACCCTGTGATGGCCTTTAAGCATTCAAGTGAAAGGAAGAGTCTCACATGTCTCTCTTTAAATCAAAAGCTGAACATAATTAAGCTTAGTGAGGAATGCACGTCAAAAGCAGAGAAAGACTGAAAACTAGGCCTCTTGTGCCAGTTAACCAAAGAAGTTCTTGAAGGAAATTAAAAGTACTGCCCCAGTGAACTCACAAATGATAAGAAAGTGAAACAGCCTTCTTGCTGATATGGAGAAAGTGTTAGTGGTCTGGATAGATCAAAATACGCATGGCATGCCCTTAAGTCAAAGACTAACTCAGAGCAAGCCCTTAAATCTCTTCAGTGCTAAGATGGCTGAGAAAGGTGAGGAAGCTGGAGAAGAAAAGCTTAAAACTAGCAGAGGTTTAAGGGAATAAACCATCTCCAATAATGTAAAAGTATAAGATGAAGCAGCAAGCGCTGATATAGAACCTGCTGCAAGTTATCCAGAAGATACAGCTAAGATCATTAATGAAGGTGCTATATGAAAAAACAGATTTTCACTTCCTGGCTTCAAAGCTTCAAAGGACAGGTTGACTCTCTTGTTAGGGGCTAATGCAGTGGGTGATTTTAAGTTGAAACCAGTGCTCATTTACCAATCTGAGAATCGTAGGGCCCTTAAGAATTAGGCTGAATTTACTCTGCCTGTGCTCTATAAATGGAACAACAAAGCCTGGATGGCAGCACATCTGTTTCCAACATGGTTTACTGAATATCTTAAACCCACTGTTGAGAGCTACTGCCCAGAAATAAAAGATTACTTTCAAAATATTACTGCTCATTGACAATGCACCTGGTCACCTAGAGCTCTGATTGAGATGTGAAATGAGATCAATGGTGTTTTCAAGCCTGCTGACACAGCATCCATTCTGCAGCCCACAGATCAAGGAGTAATTTCAACTTTCAAGTTTTATTATTTAAGAAATACATTTCATAAGTCTGTAGCGACCATCAATTGGGGATTCCTCTGATGGATGGGAAAAGTCAGTTGAAAACCTTCTGGAAAGGATTCACCATTCTAGATGCCATCAAGAACATTGTGATTCATGGGAAGAGATTAAAAAATCAACAATTACCAGGTTTTGGAAGAGGTTGATTTCAGCCCTCATTGATGACTTTGAGGGGTTCAAAATGTCAATTGAGGAAGTGATTGCAATTGTGGTGGAAATACCAAGAGAACTAGGAGCAGAGCCTGAAGATGTGACTACCAAAGTGATGTAGTCTCGAGATAAAACCTGAATGGATAAGGAGTTGCTTCTTAGGGAGGAGCAAAGAAATTAATTTCTTGAGATGGAATCTACTTCTGGTTAAGATGCTGTGAAGAATGTTGAAATGAAAGCAAAAGATTTCAGAAATCACATAAACTGAGTTGAAAAAACAGCAGCAGGGTTTGAGAGACTTTACCTCAATTTGAAAAGTTCTCCTGTGGGTAAAATGCTGTCAGACAGCATTGCATGCTACAGAGAAACTGTTCATGAAAGGAAGAGTCAATCTGTGTGGCAGATGTCATTGTTTTATTTTATGAAATTGTCAAAGCCACCCCAACTTTCAGCAGTCACCACCTTGATCAGTATGCAGCCATCAACATCAAAGCAAGACCCTCCACCAGCAGAAAGATTATGATTCCCTAAAGGCTCAGTTGTTGGTCAGCATTTCTCAGCAATAAAGTATTTTAAGTAATGTGTGTGCACTGTGTTTTTAGACATACTGCTAGTGCGCACTTCATAGACTATAGTGTAGTATAAACATAACTTTTATATGCACTGGGAAACCAAAAAAGTTGTGTGACTTGCCTTATTGCAATATTTGCTTTATAGCAGTGATCTGGAACTGAACTCATAATATCTTCGAGGTATGACTGTAATGCCTATAGTTCATACCCATACCTGCTTCAAGCTGAAAGTAAAGAGTGCTTGCATCACTTTACAATGCAAGTTGCTTTGAAAACTTTTTGAAAAAAAAGACTGGGTGAGGTCAAAATATTTTTTAAATCCGTGATCAGGATCCAAGTATTTTAAAATGCAAAACTGGAGAAAGAGATGGAAACTAAAAGAGTGGCCAATTCTAAACACACAAAAAAAGAGCGGAAAAATGTTTTCCTGTTATGGTGACCACATTCCTCCCCTAAGTAATAAGAATTTTACTTGAACAAGCATTATAATTTAATAGGGGCTTATTTATCCAGAATGACTGGAAAATGGGTCCACCTACTTAATGTCATTTTGGGGGATAAGGTATCAGATAACTCACTCAAGAATTTCTACTTTTAAGTCATCTCAACACTTCACTTATTTTTCAGAAAATAAGTACAAAAGAATTTTTCAGGACCTCAGATCACCATTGTTACTCTTCTGAGGCCAAACTCCTCGCAGCCTTCAGTACCTTCTGATCTGGCCTCTGCCTGCCTCTCCCACGTCATCCTTCTCCATCTTACTCAAGATCTCCAGCCAGTTCTCTCTGTATCTTGAATCTTCTGGCCTTTGTCTCCACTTAAACATCACCGCTCCCTGACTACCCTCTCTGAAGCTGCACACAGACTCTCCAGCAGAATACTGATATGCTGTTTTCATGACTACAGAAAACTATCTCCCCTCTTGTATTTGCTTAAGTAAGCTCCTAAAAAGAATCTTTTTTTCCCTTGCTGCAAGGCATGTGGGATCTTAGTTCCCTGACTAGGAATCAAACCCATGCCCCGTGCAGTGGAATCACAGAGTCTAAACCATTAGACTGGCAGGGAAGTCCCCAAGAAGGATTTTTTTTTTTTTAAGCAGGTTTCAGGATGGTTTTTACTTTATAAACTTTTTAAAATTTTATTTTTATTCTATTCTTTTTCAAATTCTTTTCCCATTGGAACTTCCCTGGAGGTCCAGTGGTTAAGACTTGTGCTTCCAATGTAGGGGGCATGGGTTCCATCCCTGATTGGGGAACTAAGATCCCACATGTGCATGGCATGGCCAAATAAAGAAAACAAAAAGAAGAATCTTAACTGTCTCATTTACCATTTTGTTTCTTGAGGCTAGAAGAACCCTCAGTGCAGAGTGGATATGCAACAAATAATTAATGAATGAAATGAGGGAAAGGTTGATCAAATGACATGCCTTCAAAAATGATTTCTAAATTTAAAATTCAAAAAATGATTTCTATAAAATACATTCTGTTATCAGCTTGCTGTTTTTCATTTTTTCATTAGATATTTATTGAATGGCTAGGAAATGGCAACCCACTCCAATACTCTTGCCTAGAAAATCCCATGGACCGAGGAGCCTCGTGTCCATGGGGTCGCAAAGAGTCGGACACAACTGAGCAATTTCACATTCATGTTCACGTTCACTGTGTATAAAGTGTGGGAGATAATAATGTTGAACAGATTGGTTCCTGCCCTCCTGGAGTTTATAATCTACTGAGAAGTAAAACAGAAATTCAGTTAATCTAGAAAAATAATACAGATAAACTTATTTGCAAAGCAGAAATAGAGCACAGACCTAGAGAAATGTATGGATACCAAAGGGGATGAGAGGGCAGGATGAATTGGGAGATTGGGATTGATGTTTATACACTGTGTGTGTGTGTGCTCAGTTAAACAGTCATGTCCAACTCTTTGTGACCCCATAGGCATATACCCACTCCAGTGTTCTTGCCTGGAGAATCCCAGAGACAGGGGAGCCTGTTGGGCTGCCGTCTGTGGGGTTGCACAGAGTCGGATATGACTGAAGTGACTTAGCAGCAGCAGCAGCAGCAGCATACTATATATAAAGAAGATAAGTAATGAGAACCTAGGGTATAGCAGAGGGAACTATCTTCAGTGTTCTGCAGTGACCTAAATGGGAAGGAAATCCAAAAAAGAGGGGATATATTTATACACATAGCTGATTCACTTTGGTGTACAGCAGACACTAACACAACATTGTAAAACAACTATATTCTGATAAAAATTAATAAAGAAAAACCCAGTTGGTTTAGCTGACTATATTATGTTTTTAATACTGTTGAACAAAATGTCCCTTTTCCAACAGTGAACATATTTAAGAAACAGGTGCTAGGCAACTTTCTGTGAAAATATTCTCCTTTGTTAGAATAGTGCTATGTGCTGAAATTTAGACCATTGAGAAAATGATTCCTGCTGTCTCAAAGAGGGAAAAGGAATTGCATTTCAATAAGGAACTCTGGCCTTTGCATTCCTAAGTAAACAAGTTTACAAAGGAATTAAACAGCATTAGCATTTTGATAGCATCTTAAGTTATCTAAACTTTCTGACAAGCAACAAAGATTGGAATGTGAATCATTTTGCATTTCAAAATGGTTGCTTAACTGAGATTCTTGATTTCTTGATGTTAACACTACTTCTTACAACAGAAGTTTTAAAACACATCCCAAAATCAAGAACACAACTACTATAAAGTTAAAATGAGGCAACTGTATGATGCAATGAGAACCTTTATGATCCTCTTTCCCTTTGACAATCAAGGAAAGCAATAGGATCCTCTTCAAGAAAGATGTCACACACACACACCCTTGCATAGTTTTTCAAAGGTTGTGAATCCCTGATTGGGATCTCACCCCTCTTCCTAAACTCTTTCCACAGACTGCCAAGTTCTGGCAGCTGGTGAAGGATTGGTTTGATTTTGAACACCAAGCTTCAACAGTCAACGATTTCTTTCATCTTGAACGACAATATATAAAATGACTAGATATTACCAGTGGCTTCAGGCAGGAATAAGGCAAGAATAAAAGTAAAAGGAGAGAGAAGAGCATAGAAGACACAGAAAGAGAATGAATGAGGGGTGAATCAATATGGGAATGAAGGCAGGAAGGAGAGAGAGAAAGAGAAAGGGAAACCGAGGCAGGAGGTGGGGTGTGGGGAGGAGGGGGCAGCTGTCCCTCCTAGAATCCAGAAGAAGCACTTTACTCTCTCAGCTCCTGCTGGGTCTCCTGGCTCCACGAACAGCCAGCCATCTGTCCAGCTCTCTCAGCCCCTTCCATTATATACCTGCTCCTCTCAGCCCACCTGCCTTCTTATTAAGAACCACTGCACTTCTCTGCTTCTTCCCGCTAGAGATGGGTTTTCCCATTCCTGCTGCCTCCATTTCTTCACTGACCCTTCCCTTAAAAAAAAAAACAAAAAACAAAAAACAAAACTTTTTAGGATAGTTTTTGTTGCTGTTGTTTTCTTTTGGTTGTGCTGGGTCCTCGCTGCTGTGCGAGGGCTTTCCCTCGTGGAGAGTGGGTGGCCGTGTGCGTGCTCCTCGTTGCGGTGGCTCGTCTGGTTGCGGAGCACAGGCTCCAGGGCACGCAGGCTCCAGTAGCTGAGGCACAGGGGCTCAGTACTTGCAGTCTGTGGGCTCCGTAGCTCGGGCTCAGTAGTTGTGGAGCACGGGCTTAGTTGTCCCACGGCATGTGGGATCTTACCAGACCAGGGATCGAACTGCTGTCTTCTGCATTGCAAGGCAGATTCTTAACCACTGGGTCACCAGGGAAGCCCTGGTAATCTGATTTCTACTGTGCTCTTGGGGCTTTTCGTCAAGAAGGACCATAGTGAAAAATAAAAGGGTTTTTTTTTTTGGTCTTATAGTTACTCACGTTTGCTCTTAAAACAGTCTTCTACCTTTTTTTCTGGGTTCCTTTTATTGATTTTTTTTTTTTTTTTACACTTCTTTATTGTTTCACTTGTCCCATCTCTCTCTCTCCTTTTTTATTTTTTCCTCTCACCAAATCTGAGCAATCTCAGAATCTAGCTCTCACTTTCCTGCTTTCATTGCATTTCCTCCCTGAGGAGACTGTGAATTATAATGATAGTGCAGTAAGAAAACCATGTGGTTCAGAAGCAGAAACAACCCTAAATTCTGGTACTATCACTGCTGTGCCGCCTTGAACAAGTTATTAACCTCTCTGAGCCTCTGCTTCTTCCATCGGAAAAAAAAAAAACTGAGGACAGTAGTATATTCCTAAAATTCCTGGTGTAAGGGTTAAATGAGATAAGATTTGTAAGAAAGTGCTTGTCATAGTCTTTCACTGAGTAAGCATCTTGACCATCAACTATACGCCACCCTCAATATAAGATGCTGAGGAATGAGGCAATCAACAATACAGTTTTCTGTCCTAAATCTACTCAGAATCTAGGAAGATGATTAGCATGTAAACACGTAAATTAAATACACTGTCAGAATCAATAATAGGAGTATTTACAAAATATTTAGAAAGGACACACAGGGAAGGGAATAAATAAGTCTACTGGAGGTGTGTGATACAAGGAAGGCTTCTGGGGGAAAGGCAATATTTGAGTTGGATTTTGAAGGATAAATGTGAAAGAACAGAAGCAGAAAAAAAACAGGTTATGTAGAGGCACCTAATTGTGAAACAGTACGGACTACTCAGGCCAGAAAAGTATGGAGAGGCCAGATAATAGGGTGGTGGTGATGGTAATGGCAATAACACCCAATTATTGAGTGAATGCTCTGTGCTGGGCATTGCCACATCCCTAAGCACTTTGCATACATGATTTCTTGATATCCTCATTATGAAAAAACCTTGTGAGTGGGAGAGCTTGGGCTTGGCCCTGTAGCCAAATGCAGAGCCATGAGACTTTTAAGTAGGGTGGATGTCATGATCATAGTATATTTAGAAAAGTGATTAAAGCATCATATTTTTTTTTAATTGTGGTGAACTACAACATACATTTTATCCATTTTAAGTGTACCATTCAGCAGCCTTAAGCATATTCACATTGTTGTGCCACAATCACACCATTCGTCCACAGAATTCTTCATCTTGTAAACCTGAAACTCCGTACCCATTATATAAGAACTCACTTCTCGCTCCCCAGCCCCTGGCAACCTCCAGCCTGCTTTCTTTCTCTATGATTCTGACTACTCTAGGTATGTGACATAAGTGGAATCCTATAGTATTTTTCCTTTGGGGACTGGCTCATCTCATTTAGCATAATGTTCTCGGGGGTTGTCCATGTTGTAGCATGTGTCAGAATTTCTTTTTTTATCCTTAAAGCCGAGTGACAGTCTATTGTATGTATATACCATATTTTGCTTTTCCTTTCATCCATTGATAGCCCCTTAGGTTATTTTCACCTTTGACTGTTGCAAATAATGCTACTGTGGACATGCGTGTACAAATATCTCAAGATCCTGCTTTCATGCCTTTTGTGTATACACACGGAAGTGAAATTTGGATCATATAGTGAGAGAGAGTGTGTGTGTGTGTGTGTGTGTGTGTGTGTGTGTGTGTGTGTGTTAGTCACTCAGTCGTGTCCAACTCTTTGCAACATTGTGAACTGTAGCCTGTCAGGCTTCTCTCTCCATGGAATTTTCCAGGCAAGAAAACTGGAGTGGGTTGCCATTCCCTTCTCCAGGATCATATAGTAATAGTCTATTATTATTATTTTCCACCATGATGCATCACCTAGTTCCCCAATCAGGACTGAACCGGGGCCCTTGGCAGTGAGAGCAGGGAGTCCTAAGCATTGGACCACCGAGGAATTCCCAGTAATACTCTTTAGAAAGTAAAATACTCTTTTAAAAAATTAATACTATGAGATAAATCTGGGAAAGGAAGCCTGGGGTCAGGATGTCATTCCCAGACAAGACCTGATAAGAACCTCAACTCTAGGCTATTGGAAATGAAGAGAAGGGAATGCAGGTAAGCCATTGATAAGATCTTGGTGCCTAACTGACAATAAGAGAAAGGAGGAGCTGGGTATTCTGAATGACTTCCTTACAGGTTATCTCTAGACTTTTTGCCTGAGGCAAATAAAGTCTAGGCACCCTCTTTGAGAAAAAGAATCCTACGGTGATTGGGGAGCTGCCTACTTACCTCCCATACCATCTCAGGCCCAGACCTGCCAATCAGAGCTTTTCTCCCTGTGGCTAAAGAGACTGCTGTACAGAGGGCTAGGTGACCCAAAGCAGGTTATTGAGACTCAGTTCTGGGACTTTTGTTGGGACTGTTGAGAAATGGTTCATTTTTCTATTATGTCTTGTGTGTGAGTGTGTGTGTGTGTGTGTGTGTGTGTGTGTGTGTGTGTGTGTGTGTGTGGCTACTAAGAGGTTAGAAGGTAAGCCTGGAGCTTCTGGTGGTAAGCCTGGCACCAAAAGGGAAGGGACAATGGAAGAGAGGAGGTATGTGGAGATGTACTGGCTTGTGATACCCTTTGATTGAGTCCCTGAGTCAGTCACGCATAAAGCTAGACCTATTTCAACCATCTCTGTCACATGAATCCATTTTTCTGTCTGTATCACTTTGAGTTAGTGTTCTATCTGCTGTAACCAAAATATTCAGATTCTATGTCGGTTGACCAAAAAGAACAATGGTGGGCCCTGCTTGGATCATATGCCTCCTTGGACCCAATAACTGCCTTGGGGCATAGGGTAAACCCTTTGACATGTCGGCCAAGTGAATGTGTCTGTGATTAAAAGACTAACATATCACATGAAGTGAGTGATGGGTACTTCACAGATGGACAAGATGAAGCCAAAATTTAAAAAAAGAAGAGCAGATGTGCCTTGCCAAAGAGATTTTAGATTCTTGAGGGATCTGGGAGATTGGTTTCTGAGAAATCATCCTAAAGCAAACCTGGTTTCAAATCCTAATTTTGCTCTCCATTAACCACCTGCCTTTGGCCAAGTTGTGTACCCTTTCTAAATCTTAGTTTCTGATTGCAAAATGGGAATAGACAATATTTACCATCTCAGGGTTGTTGTGAGTCATGCCATTAAATGAGTGATCATTTTAACTGTCGAAATCTGTATGCAGGTCAGGAAGCAACAGTAAGAACTGGACATGGAACAACAGACTGGTTCCAAATAGGAAAGAGAGTACGTCAAGGCTGTATATTGTCACCCTGCTTATTTAACTTATATGCAGAGTACATCATGAGAAACCCTGGACTGGAAGAAGCACAAGCTGGACTCAAGATTGCCGGGAGAAATATCAATAACCTCAGATATGCAGATGACACTATCCTTATGGCAGAAATTGAAGAACTAAAGAGCCTCTTGATGAAAGTGAAAGAAGAAAGTGAAAAAGTTGGCTTAAAGCTCAACATTCAGAAAACAAAGATCATGGCATCTGGTCCCATCACTTCATGGCAAATAGATGGAGAAACAGTGGAAACAGTGTCAGCCTTTATTTCTGGGGGCTCCAAAATCACTGCAGATGGTGACTGCAGTCATGAAATAAAAAGATGCTTATTCCTTGGAAGAAAAGTTATGACCAACCTAAACAGCATATTCAAGAGCAGAGACATTACTTTGCTAGCAAAGGTCCATCTAGTCAAGGCTATGGTTTTCCAGTGGTCATGTATGGATGTGAGAGTTGGACTATAAAGAAAGCTGAGCACCAAAGAATTGATGCTTTTAAACTGTGGTGTTGGAGAAGACTCTTGAGAGTCCCTTGGACTGCAAGGAGATCCAACCAGTCCATCCTAAAGGAAATCAGTCCTGAATATTCATTGGAAGGACCGGTGCTGAAGCTGAAACTCCAATACTTTGGCCACCTCATGTGAAGAGCTGATTCATTTGAAAAGACCCTGATGCTGGTAAAGATTGAGGGTAGGAGGAGACGGGAATGACAGAGGATGAGATGGTTGTATGGCATCACCGACCCAATGGAAGTGAGTTTGAGTAAACTCTGGAAGTTGGTGATGGACAGGGAGGCCTGGCGTGCTGCCGTCCATGGAGTCACAAAGAATCAGACATGACTGAGCAACTGAATGGAACTGAACTGACTGAAACAGGCATACTTACTATTTATCATTGTTATTATTGGGCTTCCTTTCTGGCTCAGCTGATAAAAGAATCCGCCTGCAATGTGGGAGACCTGGGTTCTATCCCTGGGTTGGGAAGATCCCCTGGAGAAGGGAAAGGCTTGCCACTCCAGTATTCTGGCCTGGAGAATTCCATGGACTGGATAGTCCATGGGGTCACAAAGAGTTGGACAGGACTAAGTGACTTTCACATGCACACATTGTTATTATTGACTGTGCGGGGTCTTCGTTGCTGCATGGGCTTTCCTCTCATTGTGGCAAGCAGGGGCCACTCTCCAGTTGCAGTGAACGGGCTTCTCATCGAGGTGGCTTCTCTCGTTGTGGAGCAAGGGCTCACGGCTGCACACGTGTCAGTAACTGCGGCTCCTGGGCTCTAGAGCTCAGGCTCAGGAGCCGTGCCACAAAGGCTTAACTCTCCAAGGCACGTGGGATCTTCCTGGACCAGGGATCAAACCTGTGTCTCCTGCATTGACAGGTAGATTCTTTACCACTGAGCCACCAGGGAAGCCTAACAGGGATATTTTGGATCATAAAAAAGAACATTATCAAGGAGACTTACCAGGACTGCCTGATACAAACAATGTTCAGTTCAGTTCAATTCAGTTCAGTCGCTCAGTCGTGTCCGACTCTCTGCGACCCCATGAATCACAGCACGCCAGGCCTCCCTGTCCATCACCATCTCCTGGAGTTCACTCAGACTCACGTCCATCAGGTCCGTGATGCCATCCAGCCATCTCATCCTGGGTCGTCCCCTTCTCCTCCTGCCCCTAATCTCTCCCAGCATCAGAGTCTTTTCCAATGAGTAAACTCTTCACATGAGGTGTCCAAAGTACTGGAGCTTCAGCTTTAGCATCATTCCTTCCAAAGAAATCCCAGGGTTGATCTCCTTCAGAATGGACTGGTTAGCAGTACCCCTTTTCACTCTCAGAAGTATTCCTATTTGGGCGATAAATTATATGATCTTACTGCCCATGATGCACCTCTAATATTGCTTAGCACATAGTAGGTGCTTAAGAGTTGCTTAGTTTCCTCTGAGTCTTCTAATAGCATAAACTGATGCCTTCTTGCTTCTCTGTGATTCTCTGGCATTGTGTATTTACAGGGTGTATTCTCCAAAACATTTTTTGCTGTTGTCTAAGTGGGAAGGTATGTGACAAATGTGACCCACAGATTTGTATCTGTGAAAGGACACTTTCTTACAGCTCCCCACCAACTTCTTTTAATTAATGGGAATTTGGAAAGGTAGTATTGACCTCTTTAAGAGCATTTATTTCAATTCTGCACATTAAGGCAGCTCCAGTTAAAATAATTAAGATTGTTGGGCCACACCTGGTAGTTATTTTGTAACGTGAAATTTTACTTTCTAGCATTTGCTGACACATTCTATTGTTAGACGTTGGTCAGGATTTTCTAAATCTATTCTGGTAATGATAAGTTAAAGATGTCTACTATAATAGGAAAACACATAAAATGGGGGAAAGATTGAAAAAATTCTTCATGAAAAAGATATACTCATGACAAAAATAAGCACATGAAAAGATGCCTAGTATCATTACTTATTTGGGAAAATTAGAGTTTAAACAACAATGAGATATCACCTTACATCTACTAGAATTGCTAAACTTAAAAATATTGACTATAACAAGTGTTGGTGAGGATGCAGAGAAGCTGGAACTCTTGTACACTGCTGGTGGGAATATAAAGTGGTACAATTATTTTGGAAAAGATTGGCAATTTCTTGAAAAGTGAAACCTATACCTTTCTTATGATCCAGTCATTCCACTCATAGGTATTTATCCAAGAAAAATGATAGCATATGTCCATAAAAAGTCTTGTACATGAATTTTCATATAACTTTATTTGCAATAGCTAAAAACTGGAAATAGAAATGTTCATCAACAAGAGGATGGATATATATATATATACATAGATAGATAGATATATGCACACAATGGGGGAGACCTGGGTTTGATCCCTGGGTTGGGAAGATCCCCTGGAGGAAGGCATGGCAACCTACTCCAGTATTCTTGCCTGGAGAATCCTCATGGACAGAGGAGCCTGGTGGGCTGCAGTCCATGGGGTCCCAGGAGTCGGACATGACTGGGTGACCTAGCACAGCACAGCATACTGTGGTATAATCTTACAATGGAATGCTACTCAGTAATAAACCTAGGAGGAACTACTGATATATGCTACAATGTTAACAAATCTCAAAATGATTTTGCTGAGTGAAAGAAGCCATTTGAAATGGAAACATTGTATGGTCTCATTTATATAAAATTCTAGGAAACACAAACTGACATGCAGAGACATAAAATGTATCCATGGTTGTTTGATCAAGTTGGGTAGCAAGGAGGAGAAAGGGAGGGATTTAAAAAGACCCATTTTAAAGTATATAGTGGCATTAAGGAGAAGGCAATGGCAACCCACTCCAGTACTCTTGCCTGGAATATCCCATGGACGGAGGAGCCTGGTAGGCTGCAGTCCATGGGGTTGCTGAGAGTCGGACACGACTGAGCTACTTCCCTTTCACTTTTCACTTTCATGCATTGGAAAAGGAAATGGCAACCCACTCCAGCATTCTTGCCTGGAGAATCCCAGGGACAGCAGAGCCTGGTGGGCTGCCGTCTATGGGGTCGTACAGAGTCGGACAAGACTGAAGTGACTTAGCAGCAGCAGCAGCAGTGGCATTAAGTACATTTTCATTGTTTTATGACTATTGCCGCTAACCATTTCCAGAATTCTATCATCATTCCAAGCTAACCTTTGTACCCATTAAACAATAACCCCCATTACAAAAAAGTCACATTTTTGTCTTTGTTTCCATGATGAAATTGAATATGATTCTTGTATAGTCTATGATACAAGGAATGACCTTGAAGTAGATGAAAGGGATTTTGACTCTATGTTCTCCATCTTACTGTAGTCAGACAAGCTTACATCACAGCAGGAACAGCATGTGATAGAACTGACTTGTATCTCAAATTTGGCCTCCATTTCTCACCCTTTAGTCCCAAAGAAAAGTGGGTGAAGTCTTGTGCATGACACTCAGCCGCTATCACACTACTGGAAAAGCAGCCCAAACTGCTTGCCTCACCAATCCTGGGTCAACTGTGTCATTTCTGTGTGGGATGACTGACCTAATTATCATTCCTACCTCCTGACTAAATTAGCAAATCACATAAATCATTCACTTTCCTCCCTACTAGTCTCCTGCACCTTCTACCCTCCCTCCACCAAATCAGTCAAAAGCCCTTGAAAAGCTAATAGCACTTTTGCGCATTTTCTTTCAAAGTTGCCCTGTTCATTTCTGTTCCAAGCGGGCTCAACGACAGGAAAAAGTTTGACTCCTCCTCTCAAGCAGTTTGCCGCACCTGGTTCCATGATCTGTTCTGGCACAGCAACTGGTATTTGCTAAACAGAACTCTTACACTAGACTCTCAGGGATAGAAACATGTCCTAAGTATGCAGGAGAAAGTTCTGGCCAGAGGCAAAGCTTCTGAGGCCAGCAGACCTGGGTCAGTATACTTCGGTCTCTGAGTTTTGGCTTTCTCACCCCTAAAATGGATGTGATGTCTACCTACGGGTTGTTTGAGAGGAGTAAATGAGAACGTGTTTGGGAGGTGTCTAGAACAGTGCCAGGCACTGATGGATGAGGAGAGTTCTGTTCCCTTCCTCCTATCAAGTTATTTGAGATCTGAGGGAAAGAAAGTGATGCGTTGGAAGCGGGACCATGAAAGGATGGAGGCCCTTCTGGCCTAAAGGATACAAGTTTACTTAGCTCTACACAAAAGATCTGGCTCAAAGAAGCCTACGGATGAGAGAGAGAGAGAGAGAGAGAGAGAGAGAGAGAGAAAAATAGAACAGTCACCTGGGTTTTTGGATTAGCTGAACCCCGGATAAAAGATGCTTGTGAAAAGGAGTTGGTGCGAATCCAGAAAATGGCTTAAAATGCCCAGGCTCTGCCATGGCACATTCCCCACTTTTTTTCCGTACTGCACACCCAGAGTGAGCTCGAATTTGGCCC
Organism: Ovis aries; assembly: GCF_016772045.2. Classification (NCBI taxonomy): domain Eukaryota; kingdom Metazoa; phylum Chordata; class Mammalia; order Artiodactyla; family Bovidae; genus Ovis; species Ovis aries. Next base: position 72,024,998 of record NC_056054.1, on the reverse strand, counting down.
GAAGCCTTGACTGTTCCCAGGACGGCAGCAGTGGAGAGGTCAGCCCAACAGGTGTGGGAAGCTGCAGGGTAAGGGAGGAAGAAGCAGGTGTCGGAGGAGGGGGGCCCCCCTTTCTCGGGCACAGGGGCTGCAACGCTGCCCCCCGCATCGAATGGAGGGGTCTGCCCGCCATCTGCGCGCGCGGGGTCTGCAGCCAGGGAGCAGGCAGGAGGCGGTGGATCAGCCACGGGTCAACCCTGGCGGGCTTCCCTCGGCAAGCGGATGCCTGGAAGTTGACGCGAACTCCGGGCCTCTGGGAAGCCCCCGGGAGCCAGGGCGACTCCCATCGCGGGACAGACCTCCACCGGCGCTGCCTGCTCCGCCGGGCCTGGAGGAGGGGCCGCTTCGCCCCAGCGAGGCGTGAGGGCGGGGACCCGGGCCAGAGACCCGCGCCGGGAGGGAGCGCGGCGCCCGCCGCCCTTCAGTTGGCCGCGCCGCCCCCTCTCCGGAGACGCGGGAGGCGGCGGCCCTCCATTGGTCGGGCTGGTCGGCCAATCCCTGAAAGTCCGGGGGAGGCGGCGGGGGGCAGTTCGTGCGGGACTCCGGAGCAGAGCGGGAGCGTCTGGGGTACCGCGTCCGGCCGAGCAGCCGAGGCACCGCCCGCGTCCCGCCGCCGCGTCCCGGCGACTCCTGCGGCGCCCAGGAGAGCGAGCTCCGAGCATCTTGTAGTGCGGCCACTCCTCGGGGCCAGGAGCGGGGAAACCGAGTGCAAGAAACCCCCGGACCCGAACTCAGCCTCTTCCCGCCGCGCGGATCATCATGACCCACTTCAACAAGGGCCCTTCCTATGGGCTCTCGGCCGAGGTCAAGAACAAGGTACGCCTGGGCTCGGGTGGGGCGGGACCTGGGGCCAGAGCTGGGAGGCAGGGCGCCGCCCCGGGACCGAGACCCGGGCGGCTGGGGCCGCGCTTCTCCCCGCGCGCCTTGGCTGGCGGGCTTCGCGGATAGTAGATGTCCGGGCGGGGAAGGGGGTGCGCGACAGTTTCTGCGCGTCCCCGTCCTGTCCCCGGCTGCAAGCGCAGGCTCCCGGGCGCTCAGCTGGCTTTGTTCCAGCTCCGCGGGCCGAGGCTAGCGACGGGCGGTGGGTTCCCAGGCTCTTGGAATCCCTCAGCGCCGTCCCTTGGTTCCAGAGGCGGGTCCGCGGCTGCAGGACGCACCCCCCCGGGAAGGGGGCGCTCCTGCCTGGTCATTCGCCCTTAGGTGGGGCCCGTCGGCGCGGCTGGGGACCCAGCGAGCAGCCTCCGCCATCCACCCCGGCCCGGGCCCCTGGCAGACCCTGGACCTTCACACACTCTAGCCCCCGGGCGGAATTCAAAGCCGCGAGTAAAGTTGGGCGGTTAGTGGGCAAACTGGGTCCCCATTGTTCCTCGCCTCTTGCCGGGTGGGAGACCGCTGAGCGGCCTCAGGCAAGGGCCTTAGGACCACCGGAAGGACGCGAGCCGGCCAGAACCCTTCCTGGTTTTCGAATCCCGGTGCCAGTTGCTACTGCTTTTGCGGCAAGAGGAGACAAAGCCTGAGCGCGCCGCCTCGGGGATATCTGCTGTAGCCCTGAGCTTTTTTTTTTTTTTTTTTTCCTTAAAAAAGCCAAAACACTGAAGTTTGTAGTACGTTAGACTTTAACGGTATCAAGGAAATCTTCGTGCGTTGCTTTTGTTCAGGGTTTATTTGCCGAGGTGGACTGTAGTTTGGAGTGATTGGGCTTTGGTTAACCCTCGGTTTTACCACTTTGCCCAGCATAAGAATGCGTTGAGTTTATCTTTGGGACTTTCGGTCTGGGAAAGAGATGAGAGGCGTCCCCCTCCTCAAACCCTCTCCTTCCTTCCTCCCTCCCTGCATTCCAAGCCCATGACATCAGGGGTTTCTGAGGGGAGAGAACAGCCAATCCGCGCGGAACTGCGCACAGAACGCTCATTGTCTCCTTTCTGCTGTTCTGGCCAAAGCGCCACAAAGGAGGGCTGCTGTGGTTTAATTCCCATTAACCTCCCGGGAGCCGAAGCATGTCAGGATTGCCCCCCGAACCGTCCTACCTCTGGTAGAATTCACCGGCATTGTCAGAACTGTAACATCCCAGCGTTGGGGGTGTAGGAAGTGTGGAGGGAATTACCTAAGGATTGTCACACCCCAAGGGAGAATTGTGGCTCTGCTCAATCCCTGATACAGAGTCTCCACATCATATTATCAATTCAGTTGTTACTAAATTCTAAACAATCTTTGAAGCAAGCAGTTGATTTTAGTTTGTGTATCTAAAATTGAAATTTAGATCTTTTTGCCTTGTCAAGCGTGTTAGATAGCGGTTTCCTCAACATTGTTTAGAAGAACAGAAAAGTGAGTGGTTTGTGAGTACAAACCCCACCAATTGAAAACCCCTAGACTATTGTGTTGTTCTTTCCAAGGTTTGCAAGTGGACCTTTAGGAATCCTTTCAGTGGAATCAGCGTGTCCAATCTGCTGGATGTAATAGCCTGGCCTGGCTTGTGCACATTAATTTTAATTTGCCCTTGAGATACTTGTATGGCAACCCTTAAGTCTCTACCTTTTGCGTTGTAAGTGAGGTACTGACCTTGGCAGTCCTTCAAGTGACTGACTTCTCTTGGTGGTTAATATCATCTTTTTGCTGATTAATGAAGCAACTTCTGCCCCTTTCCTACTTATTATTGAGTAGACTGAAGGAAGTACATAGACTGAGGCTAGATCATTAATAACTATAATTATTATACATTTTTTAAAATAGTAAAACCTCAGCTTTCAGGATCTTTGGAAAGTTGGTTTTCACTTTTGGTTTGTATAACTGTGGGTTTACCCCTTTAAGCATCAAACCAACCTTTAATAACCCCTTTCATTTATATGGTTCTTTCAGACTGTATCCTTTCATAGGAAGTCTTTTGATCTCCACAGCAGAGCAGCCCTCTGAGATGGGGAGGATTCCTGGGATTACCCAACATCATTTACAGATCAGGATGCTGAAGCTCAGAGAGGTGTGATTTGCTCAAGATCACAGGAGAAAGTTGGAATATTCTAAGAATTTTAACTTAGAGTGATGTCTTAGTGGAGTACTTAGGGCTGTTCTGTTACCATTCACTGTTGTCTATCCCCCTCCCCGCTATTTTTGCTGTCCACCTGTCACTTCCTGGCATCATGATTATTCATTTAATGCTGTTTTAATTGGGCTTGGAAATCAAATATCCCTGTCTGCTAATTCTTTGTATGAGATAATGCATTTCAGCTGAGAGCTCAGAACCACCTGATGAATGGGTCTGTGGAACTTGAACTTTGACACTGCTTTATTTGGATAGCTTTTGATTTCTTCTTGCTTTTTCTCTGTGTATTGCACAACATAACTTGCTTTTTCTCTGTGATAGATTGCTTAAATGTCAGTTTGGGTGTTTTTTTTTTTTTTCTTAAAACCTCATTTAACCATGTGGGGGGTGGTAGTGTGATATGGACCTTGGAGTGAGACAGATCTGGCTTCTAATCCCCCTTGCCACTTAACTGCCTTGAGTGATGTTGGGCAAGTTATTTGATATTTCTGTCCTAGTTTCCTAATCAGTAAATGGGGGAAGTAATAGTTACCACCTCTAAACTTTGTGTTACTGAGATGTGTCTGGCTTGTAGTAAGTACTCAATGAGTATGTTGTGGAAATTCTTATAATAGACAATTAGCATTGGTATTATATTTCTTAGACTTGTATGTCACTGCCTGTTTAAATATTCCATTTTATTTTTAAAAAGGCTTTAGTCTATTTATATTGAGCTGGGAAAGCAGTTTACCAGTGAATTGAGGAAACCTTTGATCTCAGATAGCTTTAATTAATAAAATTTCAAGGGAAAATCAGTCAATTTAAGATATTTGTTTGAGAAGATAATAATACATGGCAGAACATACAGATTTTTTTTTGTTTTTAATTGGCAAAAAGATGTTTGGAAACAGCCTAAAAAAAAGTAGAATCCTTTAGCCTGCAGTATAACAGTGTCTCTCTAATAATGAAAGGATTATAACTTGCAATCTACAAAGACTATAATGTAGTAGAAGGTCCAGGAAAACATAGAAGCTGGTGTAGATAGTTCAGTGAGAGGTGGGAACATAAAGTAGAAAGGTCTTACATGGATCATACAGGTTGAGCCAGGCCCTTGGCTGCATCTAAGGGACCAGAGGTAAATAGCTCTGTGCCGTATGAACCATGGAAACGTGACACGCCCTGAAGGGAAGCACAGCGTTTCCAACACTTGGTGCTGATGTTGGAGTCAGGGTGCATGCATGCGTGCTCGGTCATGTCCAACTCTGTGACCCCCACGGGCTGTAGCCTGCCAGGCTTCTCTGTCCATGGGATTTCCCAGGCAAGAATACTGGAGTGGGTTGCCATTTCCTTCTCCGGGGATCTTCCTGACCCAGGGATCGAACCTTGCTTGGTCTCTGGCAGCTCCTTCACTGGCAGGCAGATTCTTAACCACCTCGCCACCTGGGAATCCAGGGTACTTTCTTGTAAAGCTGAGGATGCAGTGAAGTATGCCCTCACCAGTCTTAGAGCAAGTGCTGCAGGGGCAGTTACAGTTCTCAGGGAAGTGGAGGAGTTAGCTGTGAGGCAGGAGTGAGTGGAGATGCAGTGATCTTACCTGGGCATGTCTTTGGGGGAGGGGTCTAATTGAGTATTAAGAAGTATGGAATTGGAATGCACATTCTCACAGTTTCTGCTCCCAGGGAATGTCTGATTTGAGCAAAGCAGCTTCTCACACAGTCTTTTTGGTTTCAAGATGGTATCCCTCAACAGACAAAAAACACTTTAGACGATTTACTACTAAAATTGTAAGTCTTTAAAAGGTAAATTTGGAGAAGGAAATGGCAACCCACTCCAGTACTCTTGCCTGGAGAATTCCGTGGACAGAGGAGCCTGGTGGGCTGCTGTCCATGGGGTCGTACAGAGTTGAACACGACTCAAGTGATTTAGCATGCATGCATGCATTGGAGAAGAAAATGATAACCCCCCCCCCCCCCCCAGTATTCTTGCCTGGAGAATCCCAGGGACAGAGGAGCCTGTGGGCTACCATCTGTGGGGGGGCACAGAGTTCAGACATGACTGAAGAGACTTAGCAGCAGTAGCAGCAAAAAGTAAATTAAGCAATCACAGAATAATAATTAAATATCAGTTCAGTTCAGTCACTCAGTCGTGTCCGACTCTTTATGACCCATGAATCACAGCATGCCAGGCCTCCCTGTCCATCACCAACTCCCTGAGTCCACCCAAACTCATGTCCATCAAGTCAGTGATGCCATCCAGCCATCTCATCCTGGGTCGTCCCCTTCCCCTCCTGCCCCCAATCCTTCCCAGTATCAGGGTCCTTTCCAATGAGTCAGCTCTTCACATGAGGTGGCCAAAGTACTGGAGTTTCAGCTTCAACATCAGTCCTTCCAATGAACACCCAGGACTGATCTTCTTTAGGATGGACTGGTTAGATCTTCTTTCAGTCCAAGGGACTCTCAAGAGTCTTCTCCAACACCACAGTTCAAAAGCATCAATTCTTTGACACTCAGCTCTCTTCACAGTCCAACTCTCACATCCATACATGACTACTGGAAAAACCATAGCCTTGACTAGATGGACCTTTGTTAGCAAAGTAATGTCTCTGCTTTTGAATATGCTGTCTAGGTTGGTCATAACTTTTCTTCCAAGGAGTAAGCGTCTTTTAATTTCATGGCTGCAGTCACCATCTGCAGTGATTTTGGAGCCCCCCAAAATAAAGTCTGACACTGTTTCCACTATTTTCCCACCTATTTCCCATGAAGTGATGGGACCGGATGCCATGATCTTCGTTTTCTGAATGTTGAGCTTTAAGCCAACTTTTTCACTCTCCTCTTTCACTTTCATCAAGAGGCTTTTTAGTTCTTCACTTTCTGCCATAAGGGTGGTATCATCTGCATATCTGAGGTGATTGATATTTCTCCCGGCAATCTTGATTCCAGCTTGTGCTTCTTCCAGCCCAGTGGTTTTCATGATGTACTCTGCATATAAGTTAAATAAGCAGGGTGACAATATACAGCTTTGATGTACTCCTTTTCCTATTTGGAGCCAGTCTGTTGTTCCATGTCCAGTTAAATATTATTACCAAATGTCCCATTGAGACCCTGCCAGCCTGCCAGTCCAGTGCCATTTGGACAAGCAGTTTGCTCACTGATCAGAGTAACCCCAGGGTGATAGTGGACTCCTGATGTAAATTGTGCTCTAAGGTGGTCCGCCTTGTTTTGCTGCTAGAGAATCCTGATAAAAATGTATGGATAGGTTTAGCTTTAGCTTTTTTTTCACTTTACGGTTCAGTAATAGCTTTTTAATTTAGAACTTTTTATTATCTCCTTATACCATCAGTAGAATCTTTGTCTTATTCACTGGTGAGATATCTCAAAAATCTATCTTTTAGAATACAACTTGGCACATAATGGATGCCCAATAAGTATTTATTGATTTAATGAATTTATTAATCAGGAATGGGTTTTACTGTCTCTAGAAACTGGAAAGTAGCAGTGTTTGAGAAGTCTATGTAAAGAAATTCTATGGTACAAGTGTGAAATTTTTGAAGGATGTGGTGATTTTTATAGTTAATTTTTCTTCAGTTTCTTTTCATTGTTATTACTACACTGAAAATTTATCACTGAGATAATTCCTTCTTGTTGTTGAAGTTCTTTCTTAGACTCCCAGGTTAGGGAGGAACAGTAGAGATCCCCTCTGCAAGACTCTGTCGGGTCATCTCCCAAAAGGCCGCCTGTGAAGAGGCCCTTCAGCCCACCTGGATATGTGCCAGTCCTGGCGGGGCTGTACCATTGCAGTTTGCCTGCTTTCAGGGTTTGTTTTCCTGTCTTGACCAAAACAATTAAAGGAAAAACAGTTTGCTGAATTGAGAAGATGTACCTGCTACCCATTTAAAATGGTGGTTGGTGGTTTAGTTGCTAAGTCATGTCCGACTCTTGCAACCCCATGGACTGTAGCCTGCTAGGTGCCTCTGTCCATGGAATTCTTCAGGCAAGAATACTGGAGTGGGTTGCCATTTCCTTCTCCAGGGGATCTTCCCAACCCAGGAATCAAACCCAGGCCTCCTGCATTGCAGGCAGATTCTTTACTGACTGAGCAACGAGGGAAACCCAAAGAAAACACAATTTGCTGAACTGAGAAGAGGTACCTGTTACCCATTTAAAGTACTCAGAATTATTTACTCTGGAATATTAATGAGGATCATTATCAAACTCACTATCCTATGATCTACAGCTTTTTACATTCTTTTCTTTGTGGAAATTGTGCTATTTGTCTACCTCTGTCCTTTAAAATCCCCAAAGTGAGCTTGACAGTGAAGACCTTGCTGCAGCCATCAACAAGAGTCAGATCCTCTATTTTGTAGGTGTTTTCCCTTTCCAAGTGGAATCATGAGATCAGTAATTGTTTTCTTTCACTGCACAACATATCAGGAACCCCAGTTAATATATATTACATTAAAAGAAAAAAAGCACAGTTGGGTGGTTTCAATTTTTCAGCCAGTCATGACCATTATATCTAAGAGAGAGGGGAAATGCTTATTTCTCATCTCAATATGACTAGGTCATGGGAAGGAGCTTGTTAGAATTTTTTCGCAGGTTTGATTTTCTTCTAGGCATCCTTCTATAGCGTATACAATGTGCCTTGGCTTTCCTGAACTCTGAGCTCTAGCCATGTGGGCTCTTAACTGTTACTCATGTACTTGTGCTTAGGTTTTTGATAAGAGTTTTTTGAGCCTGCAGTTGATTCACGCTGTTTGTGGGGCCTGAAGCTTATACAATTTAGAGTTCATCATTACCAAAAAAAAATATTTTGCACATTTTATGGAAACATGACCATGGGAATCTTTGTGAACTTGAAGATGTCAGGCGGGTCCCCTGTAAGTTCTTCTCCATGAGAAAGTAGAACCTGGTAGCCCTGGAGGCTCTGACTGGCTCCTAATCTTGGTTCTGCCTCTTACCCTGTGACTTTGGGCAAATAACCTCTCAGTGTCTCATCTGTAAAGTGTGGATATGCTAGTACCTGTCCGTAGGGTTTGGGGTGAGATAAGCAAGATAATCTGTGTAACATGTTTCAAATAATACCTAGAACCCAAAGTACACATATGTACATGTTAGTAATTGTTCCATTTTGCTCTGCTGGTTAGGTTCAGTCCTGTGTTCTCCCCAGCTTCTTTTACCTTCTAGATTTTGAGATTATCTTGAGAACTTGAACATTCATGCACCAATCTGTGTCTGAATGAGGCTTCTGGCAGATAGGGGGCTCCAGAGCCAGCAATATCTCTCTATTTCTAACTCAGGACTGTGCTCTGCTCCTGCGTCCTGATCCACACCTCCCCCAGCAGCCTGTAGTGGAGTCCTGCAGTGAACCCTGGGCTGTGTCCCGCGTGTCACACCGCCCTCAGGGCCATGGACTTCTTTGTAGAGCTAGAGGCCTCGCTTTCTGGGTGTACCAGTACTTTGCTTTTTCTTCCTAAGAAATTGATTTCTGTTAGACAAGATACACCTTTCATTTCTGGATTTCAGACAGGGTGGGTATTCCTCTGCAGTGGACTGATAAGCATATTTACCTTGTAGTATTGTCAGTGGAGGCCTTCAGTCTTAAATGGTCTTAGGAAGGTTCTCCCTAGACCTGTGTGAAGCAAGTCCATGAGGAGAAAAGACTTAATTCCTAGGTTCCCCCAGGTCGGTAGGGAGGGAACCTCTTCGTCTTCCTTCCTCCCAGGACCAGGAAGCTTCAGGGTGTGAGTGTGAGGCAGGCATATCCGCCCTGGGAAGGTTAGGAATTAGGGATGTGCGTCCAAAGAGAGGAGGCCTTCTGGGCAATTCATAACCTAAGCATTTATGGCCCTCTCCTCTCTTCGCCCACACGTCTTCTAGGGGACCCCAGCTGCTGAGTGGCTAGGCACACTGCTATGATATCATTGTTGTTTCTTCTTTCCTCTTCTCAGATGTTTGCACACTAATCTTTCATCATTATCTTAAAACCTCTCTGCCTGCCTAGTGCTGCAGAAGGCTCCTCAATTGGATGGAGAGAGCGCTTTATGATTGCAGTTTTCCCTCCTTCCTTTTGTTTCACGTGGGAGGAAATAGAGAAAATAATCAATACCATGTGTAGTGAGTCTCTTATAACTCCAACATGTGATTCTACTTTGGAAGCAAAAATAGCAACAGGAATCATACTTCTAATTGAGTATAGAAACTCTACTTATATGAAATAGCACATTTTAAGCTTGTTGGAGTCCTTGGCCCTTAGGAGGTGAGCTGGAACCTTAGGGCGGCTCTTCAGAGTGCTCCCACAGCCAGATCTCTCCCCCTGAATGGACACGCCTTCGTCTCTGTCTTTCCCTTTCTTCAGAGGCCTAGATGTGAATAAAAGCCCCTCCCGCAACCTCACCTCAGACAGACAGACAGACAGACACACACACACACACACACACACACGGGCTTTGCACACACACACACACGGGCTTTGCCTGCCAGGTGTTTGTTCCTAAATTTCTTCCTCTCTGGACTTTGTTTTTTTCATTTTCTGTTTCTCCTTTCATTGACAACTCTGCTGTTGACATCCTTTCCAGCATTTTCTAAAACATGCATGTGGAAGGAAGCTACTTTTTATGAGGGCCAGTGGAAGAACTGAAATGTTTTAGGTCTGAGGCATCTCTGCCAAATCTCTTATTATGAACTTTTGAACCATGCTGGCAACACCCTTCAAGACTACAGATTCTGGGGCTGGTTTGAATCGAAGCCGCAGCAAGTTCACGGTGCACCGATCTGCTGCACTGATGGTGCTGGTTGTTGTTGGATGCCTTCTCACATCTCCCTGAGTTGGAAGGATTTTTTAAGCCACAGAGTCTAAGGCACCACCCCGTTCTCAGTTCTTAATCCTTTGTCTGCAGGCCGCAGAGCTGCCTGTGCTAGCTTAGAGAGTTCCTGTCTCAGCTTAGTTAGAAGGGTGGGAGTGGGAGAACATTCAGGGGTGGAAAAGACTCAGACTTTGGAGCCACGCATGGTCCAGATGAATCCCTGCCAAGCCTGTGACCTTGGCCAAGTCATCGCTGCATGAATACGATGCATCTACCTTGGGATGCCATCTTCTTTGCTTATGAGAAACTCTTCTCTTTTTTGATCCTTATTTTATGAATGAAATATTTATCAGGAAGAATGCAAACAGTACCAAAATATGAAAGTAAAGAAGCGAAAGTATTCTGTATCCCTTACCCCCACCCAACTGCTTGTACACCTTTAAATATCATTTGGACATTTTAGAAATTGAATTATAGTCTATCATGTGGACTTCAATTATGTATTTATTCATTACTTCCATACTGGTGGATATTTCCTTAAAAAGTCACTTGTGTGGAAAAGTGTATAACTTCTGATCCAACATTTAAATATGTTCATGGATATTGCCAACTTGCTGCCTAAAAAACAGTTGACTAGTTCCCACTAATGGTTCAAAAAAGAAGGGAGATCTCCTCTTGATGTTAAAAACAGACAAAACTATCTGTGAGCAACCTTGTCGAAATTCAAGTCACGGGCTTTAGTTCTTTATTTTCAAGTCTTGATTCAGTGACATTCGTGGCCCCTCCCCCATCTGTCACCTCCACCAGACTCAAGTGGGGGTTGGCAATGAGATGAGGCTAAAGAATGGAGTGAGGGCATCTCTTTTTATAAATTATTTGACTGTAATTTTTTTAAAAATAGCTCAGTTGGCATCAAAATGATAACTTTATCAAAATAGCTATCAAAGAGTAGCTGGATAGGAGTGGCCAGCAAAATGTAGATAGAAAGTGAAGGGTTAACATTTATTGGGGTCTTAAGATTTATGTAAATGAGGTCATTGATCCTTCTCAGCACCTTCTGATGTGAGTTGTTATTAATGATCTCTGATTTACAGGTGAGGAAGTGGGCATGGCAGAGATGAGATTCTAAATAGAGCATTCAGTTTCCGGGGCTCATGCTCCTAACCATTTTAATTTGAGGTCAGAACTCAGGGCAAATTGGCATCTCTCAGAGGAGGAGGAGAAGGCAGACCAGAGGGGGAAGCTCCAGATCTTTTAACAAGAAGTCAGAAGGAAGAGAGGTGGGAGGGGGCCCCAGGAGTGCTGCAGAGAGGCCCAGAAAAGGAAACAGGCCACTGGACTTGGCCATGGAAAGATCACTGGTGACCTTTTAAGAGACCATTTTCAGTAGAGCACATTTCTGATGGGAGTGGAGTGGGGTTTAGGAATAAATACTAAGAGAGGAAATGGAGAGGACTGTCGTGATATAGAAGAGAAACAAGACCGTGTTTGAGGCTGGCAGCAGGTTCAACTGAAGATGTGCTTATTTCATTGCGCTTGTCCATTGATGGACGGGATAAAGGCCAGGGCTCAATACACATGGCAGGTGGGAGCAAAGCAGCACAGAGAAGAAGCTTTGCCATGAAAAACTGGGAAGGTATTGGGCTGGCCAAAAAGTTCTTTCAGATTTTCCCATGTTTCAAAAAGCCGAATGAACTTTTCGGCCAACCCAATAAAAAGGACGAGGACCAGAGAAACAGAACCGAGGTGGATAAGACATCCCTTTTTCTGTTGCAAGTGCTGTGTTGCCCTTCTCACAGAGCCCCTGATATCTGATGGCATACTCAGCAGGAGCAGGAGAAGAGGGTCCAGGCCAAGGCCTACGTGTGGAAAACACTGTTGATTCAGCCACTTCTCTGCTTAGTCCTCCTGGAGCCCCCTTTGCAGCCTGGGCACTGCTGTCTCTTCATTCCCTTCCTTGGCCCTTGATTGGAAAGGATGTGAAGTTGGGTTGATTTTGTTATTTGTGCCTGGGTGACCAGCAAGCCTTCACGACACAGCATCTGGGATACCTTGGTGTTGGGTGTAGCCATCTGATGGAGGCTTCCGTGCTTCCAGAGAAACTCACTTTTTCCCTCCCTTTCTGTGCTCTCAGATTGCATTACAATCAGGTACAATGTGAAGTTAGTTTTTACTGCTGAAATGCAAGAGTGCCCTCATGGAAAATTCCTTCCCTCTAGTTTTCTTGGGGGAAGAAAAAAGGCAGTGATAGCTTGAACAGACAATACATCTTAAGACCCTCATGAACTATCCCTAGCCAGCATCTATGCTACATGTAAAATAAGATGTGTCAATCCTGTTCTTTGCTGATTGTATAAAGCCATCTCTCCAATGGGTAGACTCCATCATAGTAAGCAGAAAAGGACCCCCAAGAGGAGCTCCCCTGAGAGCTAATAAGATGGTGAGGTCTGTTTCTCCTTGGCCTGCTTTCCACTGTTGTCCATCAGAAGCTCAGAGTAGGGGGCAGTGTGTGTGTTCTGACTCTGTGCCAGGGCAGGCAGCTGGGAACACTTGGGTGAGCATGGTCAGGGGGCTTCCAAGCTGGGGAGAGACGAGTTTACAGGTGACACTTGGGATGTGAGGGTGGATTTCATGCCTTCTTCCTCAGGTCATAATGGACTCCAAGACTTATCCTATGAAGCAGACTTGCCAATGAATAGACATTCTCAAGCTACAGAAAAACTACTGCCATGATACTCCTTGTAATTACAGAAAAAGAAAGGATTAATCTTCAGTCCTGTTCGCATGCCTGACTCAGATTATTTGAGAGGCTTCTTGGGTAGCACAGTGGTAGAGAATCTGCCTGCCAATGCAGGAGATGTAGGTTCAATCTCTGGGTCCGTGAGATCCCCTGGAGTAGGAAATGGCAATCTGATCCAGTATTCTTGCCTGGAAAATTCCATAGACAGAGGAACCTGGCGGGCTCCAGCCCATGGGGTTGCAGAGTCGGACACAACTGAGTGTCCGAGTACGTGTGCATGCACACACACACACAGAGTTCTATGAGGACACAAGCGCCTGAAGATCTTGCTTAGTCCTAAGTTGTGTCCTTGCCTGTGCTGCCTTGGTGCACGTCGTCTCCCCGCTGTGTGCCTCTAGTTGGCTCCCTAGGATTTCTGCGATTTATCCAGGGTCCACCGTCTGTGTGGCATTCAGAGTAAATCACTCCCTCTTCTATATGACGTCCATCTACATAGTTAGACGGTACTAGTCTGTTTCGTGGGCCCCCAGAGACCCTTCTAGGTCAAACGGAGCTGTTTCCAGCTGACCAGTCTCATGATAGGCTATATACGGTTTTCCTAATCTTTTCCCCACCCAGTTTGCTCCTTCTAGAAACTGACCCCAGTTTGTCAATGTCTTCTTTTAGAGTGTGGCACACAGAACTGACTACCAGGGCACAGTGGGATTATTAACTAACTCTTTTGTTCGACTACAAAGCACTAACTCATTCTGTTTTGATCAATGTCATCATCTGATGAGGTGGTTTGAAGGAAGATTCCAATCCGTGCTTTGGCAGGTTGATTTTTTTCAGTCTCTAAAGTAGGGGTGATAATTGCCTAAGGCTTTATAGTTCACATACTCTTCTCACATTTGTTTCATTTAAATAATCCTTTCCTTGATTTACCTCATGAGGCTGCTTTCATCAAACAAATAAGATGAGCAATAGTGTGTATTTTATAAATAATTATAGACCTCTGCAGACCAAGATAGCACTCACTTTTCTTAGGATCACTGAGTAAGCATTACTAGTTAGTTCTAGAACTTTGGGGCAGGATTTTACATATATCTTGAAGAATTTGTTTATTAAGCTAGGAGCTTTCAGAATTCAAAAGAATTTTGTTTCAACTATTCCCGATTTATGTTTTGTAAGTTTAATAAGTGTGTCTAATAGTTTCAAATCATTAATTACCAAAACAGAAGAGCAGAGATCTCACTCTTAGCCTCTGGGTGCCCATCCCTGGGAGCCCCTCCCGCCTTGACGTAGATCAGCACAGTGGGCACGTTTGTTGCTTCTGACCTGGCCCTACTTCTAGAATTACAAAACTGGGCTTCAGGAGTGCCATAGACATAAGGGACTTTTATCAGAAAGTAGAACAGATATGTCCCTGGTGATCCATCTAAGATGACTAGATTGGTAGATCAAGGAGATGTGATGCCCCTAAGAGCCAGGCATTCACATGCAGATGCCTTTCGGTAACGAGAGAGATTTTTAAATCTGTGGCGTTTCCCTAGTCTGGTAATACTCTTGGTGAATAAAAAAACAATTTGCTGTGTATCCACTATGGCAGGCATGGGCTGTAAGGGTGGGAAGGTGAGTGAAGCCTGTTCTGCCGTCAAGAATACATAGGCAGGTGTTCTTAGACGTGCCTTCATGTCTTCACTGGCTCCTGGTGGTGACTGTCCTGCCCACTGAGTGCCAACACACCTTTCGTGGAGTCCACTCAAGCACGACAGCCAGGCTCTTCAGCCTGTAAGGGAGAGGCCCTTGTGTTTGGGCGAGAGTGGGGAGGAGTGGGCTCCTCTCTAGGTTCCTATTAACTACTGTTTGCCCAGATTTCTTACACAGGGAGCTATTCAGTGTGCACATCTTTACTCATTATTTTTGAGTCTGGATTTTTCTGGGAATCCAGCCTCTGTGATTACTTCCTCCTTGTGTAAGTTTTAACTTTTTAAATCTGCTTTTTAACTATCTGTACTCTAAACTCTGTTGTCTGATGGTCATCTGCTAGACAGAGAAGACAAAGTTGGCATCCTGTTGTTTCTGCATTTTCCTGCCATTGGTTAGTCATACTGCTTGCTTTGGGCCCTGGATCAGCCCCTCTTAAGTTATTTTAAAATCTCTAATTTCTTGTTAATTTCACAGTATCCATATGTTGAGTCATAGTGTTTTTGTATTTGTTTGACTATACATATTTGGAGGGGAAGTTTCGTGGTGGTGCCATACGTTGCTACCTTGATCTGAAGATTCAGCTGTACCTCTCAGAGATGCGCCCACATTTAAAACGCCCTTAGATGTTTCTCCGGTTTACCCCAGGCAGATGTGGATTTCCATAGCTGGGGAATATATAGTCATTTCCTGTAAATATTTAGTAAGTTCAGGCCATAAGGTGTGTCTCAGATTCTACAGTGAACTTAAGGAAGCTGCAGTCTGCCTTGATATCAATGTAAAGTGATTTCCTCTAGAATTCCTACCCCCTACTCCCCATAAGATATAAACCTGCCTTTAATTTTTTAAGTTAAAAAAAAACTTTTTTTTTTTTTCCCCCATTTAAAAAAAGTATGTTAAAGTTACAGTTGAGCCCCGGATCCCATGCTTCTCTCTTCCCTGGAGAAGCTGTTGTCTTGCACTTGGTATTTATCATTCCCACAGGAGCCAATTTTAGTCCAGTGTTTAAAGTTGAGGATAGTACCTACTTTTTTTTCCTTCAATTTTATACTTTTTATTATTTATTTGAGAAATTTTTTAAAAACTTATATAACTTTTAAAGGTTATGCTCCGTTTATAATTGTTACAGAATCTTGGCTATATTCCCCAGGTTTTATAATACATCTTTGAACCTACCGTACAACCAACAGTTTGTACCTCCCACTGCCCCATCCCTAAATTCCTAAATTGCTCCCCCCCAGGTGTTAACTACTAGTTTTGTTCTGTGTGTTTATGAGTCTGCTTCTTTTCTGACAAACCCACTTAAAAAAAGCCTTTATCCCTTTCACCAGCAGTAATCTGAGAAGAATGCGAATTTGGAATGCAGACAGGCAGGAAGGAGAGTGAGATGGGTGGTGATGGGACTGGACAGGAGCTATGGGCAGTGTGTGGGATGAGCCTGACTGCAGTGGCATGTTCCTTTTGAATTGTGGATGGTAAAGAGAACAGGTTAGTGTGGGATTTGGTTCATACAGGTCTGTGCTCAAGCTTGAAACCAGAGGGGAGGGGGCAGCCCGAGCACACTCCATAACCAGAGGGAGTTGGCTTCTACTGGCTCTTGAGCCTTAGTGTATGTTCACTATAACACATCAGCAAGCTAGATGACACACCCACAGGTGCCCTGACTTAAAGCCCTGCAATCCTGCAATGAAGGTCAAAACGTGGCACTAGCCCAGTTCCTGGAAATCCCCACCCCTTCCCCAAAATAGCTAGAACTCTCCTCCCACTCATTCAGTTCAGTTCAGTCGCTCAGTCGTGTCTGACTCTTTGTGACCCCATGAAATGCAGCACGCCAAAAATCCCATGGGTTGAGGAGCCTGGTAGGCTGTGGTCCATGAGGTCGCTAAGAGTTGGACACGATTGAGTGACTTCACTTTCCCTTTTCACTTTCATGCATTGGAGAAGGAAATGGCAACCCACTCCAGTGTTCTTGCCTGGAGAATCCCAGGGACGGGGGAGCCTGGTGGGCTGCCGTCTATGGGGTCGCACAGAGTTGGCCATGACTGAAGCGACTTAGCAGCAGGCCTCCCTGTCTATCACCAACTCCCGGAGTTCACCCAAACTCATGTCCATCGAGTTGGTGATGCCATCCAGCCATCTCATCCTCTATCGTCCCCTTCTCCTCCTGCCCCCAATCCCTCCTAGCATCAGAGTCTTTTCCAATGAGTCAACTCTTTGCATGAGGTGGCCAAAGTACTGGAGTTTCAGCTTTAGCATCAGTCCTTCCAAAGAACACCCAGGACTGATCTCCTTCAGAATGGACTGGTTGGATCTCCTTGCAGTCCAAGGGACTCTCAAGAGTCTTCTCCAACACCAAAGTTCAAAAGCATCAATTCTTCGGTGCTCAGCTTTCTTCACAGTCCACTCTCACATCCACTCATTACCCTGTGTAATTGTTGTTTGGTTACAGAGCTGTATCTGACTCTTTTGTGTCCCCATGGCCTGTAACCCACCTGGCTCTTCTGTCCATGGGATTTCCCAGGCAAGAATACTAGAGGGTTATGCCATTTCCTTCTCCAGGCGATCTTCCAGACCCAGGGATCAAACCTGCATCTCCCGCGTGGGCAGGCGGATTCTTTACCACTGAGCGGCCTGGGAAGCCCACCCTATGAAATTACCCACCTCTGTAAAAACTGACAACCCCATATTCTGGGGCCACTCTTCGCCTTCTGAGATAGCGCACACTCTGTCGAGTGAGTTTCTAAATCACTTCTTATCTATCATTTTGTCTCTCGCGGAATTCTTTCTGTGATGGGACATCAAGAACCTGAGCTTCATTAACTCCTGAGACCATATGTGATCTCAGTTAAAAGATCAATTTGAGTCGCCATCTGAGTTGCACAGTTTCAAGCTGGTATAAATGGCTAGTGTTAATTCGGAGGGGCATGTGTGTGTGTGTGTGTGTGTGTGTGTGTGTGTGTGTGTGTGAAGCACTGAGATGGGCTTCCTCCTCACAGTGATCTTGGAAGGAAGAAGACTACTTGTAAGAAATGAGGTCGCCAGAGTTAAGTTACTTAGGTCACTCTGGAACTGGAAACACAGTTTTGAAAGTTGGACTTCAAAGCATGTGATCTTTGGTCTGTTGTATCCCCAATGTGAGTACTTAAAAATTTACCAAGGTGTTGTACATGCTTGGGAGATCTGTTGGGGGAGGGGTTTAAGGTAGGTAAACCCTGTTAAAGCCTGTTCATTGTGTTGCATGAGGTATCAATTGGGACAAGTGAAAAAGCAAAGGAAAGGAAGCAGCATCTTGATATTTCAGTTGGAAATTGACTATTTGTTTCTTGTTTTGAGGCTGGTGGTCCCCGTCTTTCTATTTTCCCTTTAGTTTAAGTACTCTATTCTTTTTAAATACCCTTCTTTATTTTCCATGGGGTCGCAGTGAGTCAGACACAACTTAGCGACTGAGTAACAATAATTCTTTTTTTGGTGAATGTCTCAATACACCTTGTTTAGTATTTGTCTCTTTCCACTAGAACTTAAGCTTTTAGGGCAGAGTCTTTGCCTTTGAATCATGCCTATTACACAGTCACCATTTGAGTGAAAGGAAAAAGGAATACAGAAGGAAATTGAAGGAAGAATCCGACACACTTGGATCACTTTAAAGAAGGAAGCTCACATTGAATGTGATTTTACTTAGAGAGTCTGGGGTAATGCTGGATTGTCCCGGTGGCTTGAAACAGTCTAGTGAGAGTTCAGGCACAGCTGAAATTTGGGGGACGCTGTTGTACCTACCAGAGATAGAAACCTGTCTGTCTGCTCCAGGTTTTAACAACAGGGAAAGAACAGAGATGCAGACATAGAGAAACTGACGTGTGGGCACGGACGAGGGGGTTGTGGTTTGGGAGATTAGCATTGATAGATTTACACTACCATGTGTGAAATACAGAGCTAGTGGGAAGCAGCTGTGTAGCACTGGGAGCTCAGCTCAGTGCTCTGTGACGACCTAGGCGGGTAGGATGTGGAGGTGGTGGGAGTGAGGCTCAAGAGGAAGGAAAGTGTTGGTCAGTTAGTCTAGTCTCTTAGCGCCCCCGTGGACTGTAGCCCGCCAGGCTCCTTTGTCCATGGAATTCTCCAGGCAAGAATACTGGAGTGGGTTGCCATTCCCTTCTCCAGGGGATCTTCCTGACCCAGGGGTTGAACCCAGCTCTCCCGCATTGCGGGCAGATTCTTTATACCGTCTGCTCCACTAGGGAAGCCCCAAGAGGGAGGGGATATATGTATACATATCGCTGATTCATTTCATTGTACAGCAGAGACTAACACAACACTGTAAAGCAGTAATACTCCAATTTAAAAAGAAAGAAGAAACTATACAGAAAAACTCCTGTACAAAAAAGATTGTATTGTGAGAAGGAATATATGGGAAAGACACGCCCTTATTCTTTAGTAGATTCTAGGATATCCTGGGTGTGAGTGGGCCCTCAGACACTTCTCGTACGTATATAATCCTCACTCTTCCTCATGCCAGGCACCACTCCATCTTTCTACTAAATCACCCCTTGGCTGGACGCTCCATAGTACAGTGTGGGAACAGCACTTTCAGGTCAGTTGTTGAGATGCTTTTGAGGCTTGGTTTCCCTTGTTACTCAGTGTCCCCTTGTAGGGATTCCGAGGGAAACTTCTCAGACTTCAGTGCCAGGAAGGGCTGGGCAATTCCTAACAGCCTGCAGGAGCAGGCGTTTATCTGATCTCTTGTCGCCCTTTACTCTTGGGAAGTGTAGGCCCTCAGGGCCTGTGTTTTTGAAGGGGATCTTTTTCTAGTGCTGTTTTGCACAGTTTATTGTAAGAGAAATGCGATCTGGAGAAGACTTGCAGACAGGACAGGCGTCTACCCCTGGGGAGGTGGGAAGGATGTGGGATTTGGGGGAGGAGTGAAGAGAGACCTGTACTTTAAAGTGTGTGTGTGTGTGTGTCTGTCTGTCTGTGTGTGTGTCTGTGTGTGTGTCTCTGTGTGTGCGTGTGTGTGTCTCTGTGTGCATTTCCTTCTCCGGGGGATCTTCCCGACCCAGGGATCGAACCTGAGTATCCTGTGTCTCTTGCACTGCAGGCGGATTCTTTACCTGCTGAGCCAACAATTTGTTTTCCTCATCTTTTTCCCAAAGAGTCTTTTTAGATGTTTTTCCTAATTGCCTCCTAACCTCCCCCAAATTTAATACAAAAGAACAGTTTGTTGGGGGAGGGTCATAAATGATTGTAATATCTAAGAGAATGCACTGCTCTACATACTTAATGTTTTAAAACAAGTTATTTTAGAAATCCAGAAGAAAGCTCACACCACTGGAGGGCTGCGCTGCCTTTGAGCTGTAGGGTGACTGCACACTGGAGCTCTGGGCTGCTCTGTGGAGAGCGTGGGAAGGAGCAGGGGCTGGAGCCGCTGTGGGCCTGGGCCCTGGCTCAGAAGCACTGTAACAGGAGGATGGTCTACGCCATCAGATGCCCGGGAGGCTTTCTCCCAGTCTTCATTTCTGCTTTTTGATTGTATTTGGCAAGGTGGGTGTGTTTGGTGAGCTTTTGAGAGAAGCCTCCAACAGGTGTTCTCTGCAGCTGTAGGAAAGTCATTTGCAAGAGTGTCTTGGTGTGAGAAGAGTTTGTAGACCCCGCCATAGAGAACACCTGGGCTTTAGGGAAGGAGGCAGGGCCATATGAGGAACCAGGGACTGCCGCGGACTTGAAAGGACCAGGCAGAAATTCCGAAAGCTGCTTAGGAAGGTCAAATAAAATAAATCTTAAAGACTAGTATAGAAGTGAATGTTTATAAACAACTTAAAGGAGTGATTTTTAAACAGACTAAAGTGAAGTTTCCATAAGGTATTAATGAGATAAGATTAAGTAATTTTTAAAGGTAACTTTTTTGGTGCAAGGAAAATAATGTCAGCATTTGCTTACTGCCTGATGTTTAGAAGTGAAAGATTTTTAGATAAAAATAGTAAGTAAATTTTATTGGCCAAAGCCTACTTTTTATTTTTAATTGCTCTCAGTCCCTTGATTTTAAAAGATGTGCACAACAGTTTAAAAATAACCTGTGTAGTTAATTACAGTAGTTTGAGGTGTATTCTAGTATACTTTTAAAGGAAATTTTTGATTTCTGCATCCAATGGAACAGAACTGCAGGCTAGAAGCTGAGACAAATTGAAATAGATTTTTCTCCCTAGATGATTTAATACATTTTTTAAACTTTAAAAAAGTACACATTCCTAAGTCTTGAACTCTATTAAGCTGACACTTATTAGCAGTATTTGGGCAGAAAAATCCTTGCCTCTCCTTCACTTAAAGGAAAACTCTTAAGTGAAAACCAATCATTACATGATACGGAAGCATACCTAGTTTTCATTTTTAGTTTGTCACTTGGGGTGCTGAGCTTTGCATATATGAGCTTACGATTTTTTTCTTTGCATGTGCTATTATTACATTAAATCTGTCTCAGAGATAGTCAGCAAGTGGTCTAGAGCCCCGCCTGTAACTAGTAAGGGTTTGAACCCAGGTCCCTCTAAGTCCAGGCCTTGATTTTTCTCTCATCACTCTCTCGATAAGTACAGTGAACAGAGGAGATAAAAATTCCTCTCTGGTGTTCCTTCTGGGATATTTCATGTTACATCGGTAACCACTCTGTGGTTTGGGACATGGCGGCACCGAACCTGTCAGAAACATTTTGAACACAGGAAATGTAAATATGCTTTTACGTTTTTTTGGTGGAATAATAATTGGTCGGATTCGGTTAAGAATTACCACCACCAAGAAAAACAAAACCCCTCCAACATAACTTCCATCTCTACAATTGAAAATATGAAGAGAAAGAATTTCTTTTAAAATTTTATTTTGGAGTACATATAGTTAACTATTGTTAGTTTCCCTTGTATGGCAAAGTGATTCAGTTATATCAGTACGTGTATCTATTCATTTTCACATAAGAGAAAGAATTTCTTTACAATTTTTGCTGATTAACCAAATTATTTAACAGAAAGCTTAGAATGGGAGCAGACCTGGTTCACTTATTCAGCCTTTCTGCTGTGTAGACAGGAAATGATTCAGAAGTGAGATGAATTAACCAGTGGTCCTTAGCAAAATGGGTAGAGCCAGGCTTCAGCCAAGGTAGAGCTCCTCCTAGCCTAGGATATTGTGTTTCTTTCATTCATTGAAATGCTTCTCCCAGTTGAGAGTGCTTTGCTTTTGAAAAAAATTCAACTCACTCTTAGATATTGTTTGTCATAGCTGTGCTTAAGGTGGAGAAGGAAATGGCAATCCACTCCAGTATTCTTGCCTAGAGAATCCCACTACTTTCTAGTTTTCTTCTTTGCTTGTCCTTTTCCGTCCATTTTCCCCTTACTCCCAAATTTATATAGAGAACTTGTTTTCTAGCCACCTAGAATAGGATTTCAGTGTGAAAATAGAGCCAAGTCTTAAATTATTTCCAATTTGTTACTTATTCCATTTTCTAACGGTGCCATGCGTGAATAGGTATATTTGGTGTGTTGGAGGAGATGTGTTATCCAGGAATATTTGTCTGAGGTATATATAGTAGGAGATGGCTCGCTCCTTCACACCAGAGGCTGTGTGTTCCCGAGGCAGAACCTTTGAGCATCACTACCTCCTTCTCCCTGTTCGCACATCTAGATACCCCTGTAACTCAGACTGGCAGGAAGTCAGAATAGATAGATGTGTGATTTGGGGGGATTGGGGGTCCTCGTGCAGGAAGTTAACACAGTATTGTGCCTGAACTATCTCATATAAACTAATCTCCAAGCCAAACCTTAATCCGGGAAACACTGCACAGTGTTACTTACCTTAACTTGAAAATATAAACTCATTGAATTTCCATTTTCGATGGCTGGTCAAGTAAATCTACAGCTTAAATAAGTTACTATTTTGTCAAAGGCTGTTGAGCTTTTTCTCTAATTTGGGGAGCAATGCAGATGATAAGGACTGCTGTCTCAACATGTATGCGTGCTAAGTAGCTTCAGTCGTGTCTAACTCTTTTGCAACCCTATGGACTGTAGCCCATCAGGCTCCTCTGTCCATGGGATTCTCCAGTCAAGGATGCTGGCATGGGTTGCCTTGCCCTTCTCCAGGGGATCTTCCTGACCCAGGGATAGAGCTGCGTCTCTTATGTCTCCTTCATTGACACTAGCACCACCTGGGAAGCCCCTGTCTTCTTAAAGGACACAGTAATTACTGGAGCAGAAGCCCCAGTGTGGTGGGGGAGAGGGGAAAGGTTTCCTCTGTGTCTGGGATAGACTGGAACTTGAAGGGCCTCTCCATGATAAAAATGTCATCATGCCATCTCATTTCTTTCAGTCATATGTTATAGAAGCAAACATTTCTACCAGTTCTTTCCATCTCCATCAATGCTGCAGCTCACTGTGATGGCCATCCCCCTGGGCATTGTCTGTGGTTTCACCTGTGCTAATGAGCAGAAAAATGACATAATCTTTCCTTCTTCCCAGCTGTGTTCTCCTTAATAACTCTGTTTGACCAGCCTGTTTAAGGACTGACCCTGGGATAAGGAAGAGCTTAAGAACTTGAGCATGTGATCTTTAACAATATTTACATTTTATTATTATTTTTTGTAATTGAGGTTTATGGTTTTATTATGAAGGGATCTTTTAAAACCTGTTCTTAGCAGGTATTTTTAGCATGTATGATAGTAAAGCAGATATCTGTGTTGGTAATGTTGCATTTATTATTGAATTCTGTAAGTAAAGAGTTAACTTTTCTTTTACTTATTAAATGGTTGGGTGTTGGAGGCAGTGCTGGCTCCTAAGAGTCCAAAAGTGAATTAAATGCTTTTCCTTCCTGTGTGGAGTCTAATAGGATATAGACCATGCATAAGCAGAATTTCAATATTCTACTGTAAGTAGGTAATTATTGTGAGGAAGGTGTGTGTATATGCGTAGGGTGCAGTGTATTTTGCCAAATAGACACAGAAACACCCAAACTTTCTAGGCAACAAAACTATTAGACTGGTAGGTATTGGCCAGTTGCAGTATTGTGTAAAATAGTTGCATGTATCAGAATCCTGCCCCTCGTACTCTCTCTCACTTCATGTGGTAGCTGATGACTTAGTCTTCGATGTTTAATGTTGCCGATGCCATACTGAAATACACTCTTAGCCTGTCACTTCCTGTGTGTCGTGAATGGGAATCTGTTTTAGCTTGATCCATATTTTCTCCCTCTCAGTCCCAGCTTCCCTCCATGTGTTGTTCATCATTTTGTATGACACCTCCTTAATCACAAAAGTTTTATTAGTTACTGAAGCTCAAATGGTTAGGTTTGTCAGTGAGCTCCAGTGAAGGTAATTTACTTCAGGTCACAGCTATGGTCTGAATGAATAATTAAGAAGAAGCCAGCAGCTTTGGGTGCTTTAGTGTGAAACTTCTAAAGTTAGTTAACTTGCATTTCAGATTGCTTCCAAGTATGACCATCAGGCAGAAGAAGACCTCCGCAACTGGATAGAAGAGGTGACAGGCATGAGCATTGGCGCCAACTTCCAGCTGGGCTTGAAAGATGGCATTATCCTCTGCGAGTAAGCCTTGGTCCTGACGTGGCTGCTCTTCCAGTCCTCCCCGTGACCTCTGTCATGCCTCTTGCCCAGTCCAGGGTCTCAAAACCTTGATATTCTGCAAATGTTTTTAATGCTTTCCTTTACTGATGTTAAAAGGACCAACTTTACATTCCACTCCTTGTTTGTTATTCCAATAAATACGCTGTCACTTAATGCTTTTCCTTTCAGACTCATAAACAAGCTCCAGCCAGGCTCAGTGAAGAAGGTCAATGAGTCCTCATTAAACTGGCCTCAGGTAACAGCCAAGTCAGCAACCCCTGAGTCTAGCTGGTTACTCTCTATGCAGCAAGAACTTGGTTATAGTTTTTAAATAGACAATTTAGCAGAAATCTGTGCACATGACTATACTTGGTTCTCTTATAGTGTTACTTTTTAAATGTTTCCATAATTACCTAGAATTAGTTCTGTGGCTCTTAGAGATGTTTAGCTTAGAAGTTTTCTTATTCTGTATTTAGTCTGTATACTCTCAGGAGTTGACACAGCTTACACAGAGAAATACGACCTAGACCACAGGATGGATAAGGGAAAAATCAAGGAATTTAACATAACCACGGGTGGACTGTAGAACATGGTATTAACCTTAGTCATCGTTATGAATGTGTATGGCTAAGTAAAATTTAATCTTTTGTCTTGAGCATGTTTTGAGATATAAGAGAATAAACATTTAGTAACCACATATTTTTTAACATCTAAACACAATAAATTGTGCCTTAACGTAATTTTGTACCATTTGAGAAAGAAAATTCCAGTCTTGGATAGTTCAGACACTGAATTCTTTAAAACATGTAAGGAAGGTCTTGACTTTAAAGAAAAACCCTGACTGCTTAAAAAGACCATTATGTAATCTACTATGAAATACTCTTGCCCTTTTTCTAAGAGAGCTACACTTACTGTGTATCTGGTCATGAATCCTTGCCAAGTAGCTTTCTGCCTTGCATCCTGTATTTAGTCATAAAGACTTAAAATTCCTAGATAATATGAATGTCAGTGTTTAGCTCCAAAAGTTATATGCTTTTTTTTTTTAATAGTTGGAGAATATTGGCAACTTTATTAAAGCTATTCAGGCTTATGGCATGAAGCCACATGACATATTTGAAGCAAATGATCTTTTTGAGAATGGAAACATGACCCAGGTTCAGACTACGTTGGTGGCCCTTGCAGGTCTGGTACGTATATGTCTTTAATGGCTGTTTAAAGAAATCCCTACTACATTGGTGATTAATTGCGTCTTTGCCCTCATGGGAATTCAGGCTAGGCCTGTCTCTCTGTAATTATTAGCTTTGGAGAAAGGCTGCTGACATCAGCTGCCTAATACTGGATAGCTTAATTAGAGTACTCACGTTTCAGAGGTCTCTAGTGTGGTTTGAGTGGCCGTAGATATTTTTTTCACCACAAGCTTGGGTCTTACCGAACTTAACCTTTATCTCTGGACCATATAGTTTCTCTGTTGTTCTTTTGTAAATCTCTGTTGGCAGAATCTCTGTGTAAGTGTTCCTTTTCAGTTAGTGTGCATATTTCTGTGTAGGCCAAAACAAAAGGATTCCATACAACCATTGACATTGGAGTTAAGTATGCAGAAAAACAAACAAGACGTTTTGATGAAGGAAAATTAAAAGCTGGCCAGAGTGTAATTGGTTTGCAGGTGAGTCATGTGGTATTGGGGCTTCCCTGGTGGCTTCAGTGGTAAAGAATCCACCTCCAATGCAGGAGATTTGGGTTCAGTCCCTGGATCAAGAAGATCCCCTGGAGAAGGAAATGGCAACCCACTCCAGTATTCTTGCCTGGAGAATCCCATGGACAGAGGAGCCTGGAGGGCTACAGTCCATGGGGTCGCAAAGAGTCGGACACGACTGAGCGACTAATACTTTCACTTTTTCATTCTTGCCTGGAGAATCCCATGGAGAGTAGAGCCTGGCGGGCTACAGTCCATGGTGTTGCAAAAGAGTCGGAGCTGACTTAGTGACTAAACAACAGTGATGTGGTATTGTTTATTATTTTTCACCATCCAAAATTGTCTCTTATAAGTAAGGAATAGATATATACATTTTGCGGCTTATACAATTTTTCTCCATTTAAAGCTGGTTAGACGATGATGGTTTTAGAAGAAACCTCAGACATGTCCTCTGACTTGGTAATTGTTTCTCCAGGAAATGTTTTTTTTTAGTCCTAATTACATTGTCCTAGTTTCCAAGAAAACATATTTTATAAATTCCTAAATGTTATTGACCAAATGAAGCAATTTTACAAAACCTCAAAGCCAGTCGTTTATTTACCCTAAAGCATGGTTTGTCAGTCCTGGGGAGTTCTTCATTCAGGTATTTTTTTCCTTTATGTTGTTCTCTTAGAGAATGTCACAGAAACACCACTGCTAAATGCCTAGTATGCTGAGGGCTTTTCTATCTGATCCTTTTGGACACAATGCCTCTCTGTTGATTGAGTCAAATGAGGTGGATCTGTTCATTAATTTCAGCTTTATTGGAGTATAACTGACAGATGAATTTGTTTTTTACACAGTACAAAATTGTACTGATGGCGAGAGATTACAAATATGAATTTCCAAACTGGAAATATGAATTTCCAGTAATCAGTTATTTAAATTATGATAACTGATTACTCAAAAAAATATGATAACTCCATAAATGGAAATAGTAATGAAAAGATGATAAGAGTTCAAAGATTAAGGAAAACAAATCAGGATTATAAAATACTGTCAGCTTGATCCTAGTTTTATTTTTTAAATGCACGTGCATATTTTTGTGTGTGTGTATTTATACGTATATGTATCTGGATATATACACAGAAACAAGATACACAAGAGAATGTCTAAAGGCTAGAACTATAGTGATTTTCCCCCCTTTCCTTTTTGCTTGTATTTTTTATCTTCTCCAATAAACAGGTTTGACTTGTAATAATACAGCTTTCCTTTAATAGATCATTGTTTTTAAGGACAAAAGCCCAACAGTAGAAATGTGTCCCCAACTAGAACAGGGTATGCTGGTTAGCCCTGAAGCCATGTTACTCACAGTGGAGAAGAAAAGTTAAAATTTTCTCTGAACATGGTTGAATTTAAACTCTTCATTCTGCCTCTCTCTGTCTAATGATATGTGAATTAGAGATATAAAATATAGCTTTTTTCTCCTAAAAATGTTGATTTTAATGACACTTAAGTCCTTGCTAAGCTGCCAGACAAGACACCTGGCATTTACTATCACATTTTATACAAAACACATCTGGAGTAGAAAAGCATGTTGTTGAGCCAGAGATTGCTCTGTCCCTTTAAGTGGCTGAAGCAGGTACTCCTTAATTTGGTTGCCTGTGCTACAGAGTGTGGGGGAAAGAGTAGCATAGGAAATTATTCACAATTCTGCCATTGTCGTAATTTTATGTGTGTCTGTCCTCTTTCTATGTGCACATTTTTATCTGATTATGTTGTGAGGTTTTATATCCAATGAAGTCTTTGAAATTTTTCTTTTGCAAATGAGCACCTTAAAATTTTATTTGTAAAAGCATAAAGGTTTTGTATTTAGTTAATGGCAACCTCAGCTCTGGAGGGGACTTGTCAATGGCGTCCCTTCTAAGAAATCTTTTTTAGCAGAACAGAAAGTTTGGTTGTGTCAGATAGATTGTTGACTTCTGATAAGTAGTGATTTTATTTTTAACTTAAAGATGGGAACCAACAAATGCGCCAGCCAAGCAGGTATGACAGCCTATGGGACGAGGAGGCACCTTTATGATCCCAAAATGCAAACTGACAAACCTTTTGATCAGACCACAATTAGCCTGCAAATGGGCACCAACAAAGGAGCCAGCCAGGTAAGTGATACCTTGATTATACTTGTTTCAGAGAGTACAAAAGGGCCATTTAAATTCACACTTAACCTTATTCTTATTAACCGAGTTCAAAGTGGTTATTTTTGTGCGATATATATAGAGTATACTCCTTGAGGAAAGTAAGATTTGCTGAGAAAGCAAAAGGATCAAAGGGCCTTTTCTGTAGCCACATAAGTACCGTGTGGCCCACGGCTGTTAACGGCAGTAAGAATAGCTGGCATTTCTACCAAACCAGAAGAAAAAGATACTTTTTTTTACAGTGTTATTGCTCCAAATCCAAGTGAATTGCTCTGACTTTTATTTATTTCTAATGCTTCTTAGTTTTAAAGGAGCCCTCAACAAACTTGGTAGGTAAAAGTATCTACAACTAGCTATTTTACTATCTACAACAACTATTTTACAACTAGCTAGCAACCTGGTAAATGTGTGAACAAGTGGATGGAAATCAGCGCAAGGAGAATGCTATTAATAGTATTCTAACACTATGCACAATGGAAGTATTTCCTGTGAAAAACAGGTCACCAGTGCCTCGCAAGGAGGTGTACCTGTGACTTACATCAGAGCAGGACACGTCTCATGTCCAGCAGGAGTGGGGATAAGGTTTGGGGGAAGCGTTGCGCCGTGACCCCATGAGGCGTGCTGTTGTTGCCCTTTATGGAGCTTGTCCTGTACATGGGCTCTGTCTCAGAGCTGCCACTCAGGTATTTTTTACCGATTAAATCTGAAGCATGTGCTTGGCGTAAATGAAGAGATGAGGTGAGTTACCAGCCTGTGAAAAGGCAGGGAGTAGATGTTCTGAGATGGCTGGCTCTTTGGCGCCTCAGAGCCTCAAGTCCTTAAGGACTGCTCAGAGTGAAATACTTTTTTTTAAGTTATAATATTTTGAGAAAGATATTTGCTTTACACAGCAGGAAGAATTTTATATTACACATTGTGTATGTGTGTGCTCAGTTGTGTCTTGACTCTCTGCGACCCCATGGACTGTAGCCCGCTCTCCTATCCATGGAATTCTCCAGGCAAGAATACTGGAGTGGGTTGCCATTTCCTATTCCAGTGTGATTTTTGTTCAATGTATTACAGACTTTTGAAATTGGTGACCTGGATAGCGTGTATGGTCATAGTAGGCATTCAGGTATAGCTTTCAGGTATGCCAGCATTATGCCGGGTTTTTCTATTCTTTGTGCCCAGTCTTCTCCCTGGGCACAAAGTAGGTGGTATTGTCTCCATCTTGTGCGTGAGAACCCTAAAACTGAAAGTAAATTAACTTGTCTGAGGCCACAGAGCAGTGTTATAGCAGAGCAAGGACTTGAAGGGAAGGACTGACCTGGCTTGAAAGCCAATGAATATTACTTTGTAAGAGAGATTCAGCATCGAGATATTTTGGTGAGCTAGCTTTACCCCTGAACCAAATGAAAGTTATTAGTGTTCACGTTCAATGTGCATTTCATAATTTAGAGACTATTCACAGGAAAAGATTTTAGCTGCTGTTTTGACTTTGCTATGCTTTAATCCTAGGCGGGAATGTTAGCACCGGGTACCCGAAGAGACATCTACGATCAGAAGCTAACATTACAACCCGTGGACAACTCGACGATTTCCCTGCAGATGGGTACCAACAAAGTCGCTTCCCAGAAAGGAATGAGTGTGTATGGGCTTGGGCGGCAAGTGTATGATCCCAAATACTGTGCTGCTCCCACAGAGCCTGTCATTCACAATGGAAGCCAAGGAACAGGAACCAATGGGTCAGAAATCAGTGATAGTGATTATCAGGCAGAATACCCAGATGAGTATCATGGCGAGTACCAAGATGACTACCCCAGAGATTACCAGTATGGTGATCAAGGCATTGATTACTAGGTTCACAGAGGCGCTCAGTGTTTAGCCCATTGTTCTTATTCGGTGAGAACCAAGCTAGCCTTGAGTAATTTTTATCTTGTCTTCCTAAAACACTATTATGCTTATTGTACCTAAAGGAACTATTGCCTTACATACATTCCTTTTTCCTTTTTCTGCCTCTTCCCTAAATAGTTGCCTTTTAGTGCTGTGACAGTTAAATCCTACAGCATAACCAGTAACTCACATATGAAGTAAAAAGGAATACTGTGAAAGGGGAGTACTCTTGTACAGTCAATTCTTTCATTAAAAATCTATGCATTTTTACAGTCCTCTACTTAAACTGGTATTTTCAAACAATAGGAAGCTATTTTTTTTTTTTACAGTTTAGTATCTTGTTTCTACATGGAAGACTAAACATGCTTATAGCTAAATGTGGTCTTTGCCAACTAAATTTAAGATGCAGCGTTTTAGAAATTTACATATCAATGTTTCTGCAGTATTGTTTGCTAATTTTTAAATAAAGTCCTGATCAGTGTGCATTTGTGATTATATGTGTACTTATTTTTTACCTAAGCCGACGAGATCTTTTCCGAGTGGTGTTTCAAAAGGAGCATGTACAAAACCGGCCTGCAGACATCAAAGTCTGGGGGTGCCTTTGCTCTTCCTGTTTGTGCCAATGTATCAATGTAGAATTGCTCTGTTTTCCTCCACTGTATTTATTGCTGCATTTCTCAGCATAAACCTATCCCATTGTATTTTTTATAAATAAATATTTTTTTTGAACATTCATACGAGCCACAGGCTGATTATTTTTCTAGCTAATTTCAGATGAGTAGAGTCAGACTTTTTTTTTTTTTAAGTATTCTTTCCCAGGTATTGTTACAAGATACTTTAACATTTCTTTACTGAATCTACACACCATTACTGGGACTGAATGCTCTAGACAAAGCTTAAAAAAAGGAAGGGACCTGCCCATTGCACACAGGAAATGCCAGCCAGGATTCAAACTATCATTTGACCCTTTGCTTATTCCATTGTCCTTCAGCTGCCTCTACCTCATTCTAAATCCAATTTGGAATAATCTTAAAATCATCTTGGGAAACACTGGGGATGGGGTGGGGTGATTTTATGTTATATTCTAGGGTGAATGATACTAAGAAACATCTGGATTAGGAATAGGACATACTGTTTAATAACAGATGAGGATTTATAGTAAGTTTAGCAAAACCTATGGCACCCCACTCCAGTACTCTTGCCTAGAAAATCCCATGGATGGAGGAGCCTGGTAGGCTGCAGTCCTTGGGGTTGCTAAGAGTTGGACACAACTGAGCAACTTCACTTTCACTTTTCACTTTCATGCATTGGAGAAGGAAATGGCAACCCACTCCAGTGTTCTTGCCTGGAGAATCCCAGGGACGGGGGAGCCTGCTGGGCTGCCGTCTCTGGGGTCGCACAGAGTTGGACACGACTGAAGCAACTTAGCAGCAGCAGCAGCAACCTTCGGTTATGACATGGAGGAGGTCGAACATCTAAGTGTTGTAATGATAAAAAAATCCAATCATGAAGAAGAGACAAGTGGTTAACATACTTTCGGATGTTTTCTCAGCCAAGTGATTTCCTCTGATAGCGCTGGCTCTCTCAGGCCTTGGGGGTGAACCATGCCTGCTTGTTTTTCGCTGAGGCAGATAACGAGGACATAGGGGTGTCTGTACCCACAAAAGCAGCCCAGTTGACTTGCTCATCACACAACAATGACTAAGTTTTACGCTTCAGAGAAACTGCTCTGTAAATCCTTTTCTTAAAAGGAGACGAGTTCAACTAATTCGATGGTGCTGTTTAAGGGAAAAGTCATAATCTGCATCTGTTATAGGAGACCTGAGCCGCCACGGCAGTTTTCTGCCCTCCGTGAAGAGGAGTTTAGGGAAACATATTTACTGTTTGCCCTGCCAAATAAGCCAGACTGGCTGTCCTGTTAGGAGAGTGGGTAATTCTGTTTACCTGTTCATCTAGTTGAAGCAAGGCTGCCCATTAACATGTTAGATGTTCCTATTTGTTTAAAGCTTTAAAAAGGAAAAACAGCCCAAGGACACCCCTCCCCCCCTTTCTCTACCCACCACTGAATCTAAACCTGGGAATGGGGTCCAGGCGGAACTTGAAATCTTCCTCTAGGCAGTCCTCAGGTGGGCCTGGCTTGGAAAACCACTTATGCAGAACGTTTGCTCATTTCTACGAGGTGGCCTTGTACTTTGAACAAAATTTAACTTCACATCTGGTTAAACTTGTGCCTCTTCTATGCCATGCCCATCAGGTGGTAGTTCCAGTTACACTCTTGGTTTTAATTGTCCCTAAATTGAAGAATTGTACTTCGAAAAGCTGTAACGTACATAGCTCATTTCCAGGAGTGGAGGATTAGGAAAAAGTTCTCTGTAGTAGGGCAATATTCCAGAGATTTCTGCTAAGGTTTATTGATTGTGAGTGAGGAAGTCCTTTTCAGGGTGTGCTGAAATGAGTATTTACATAATGTGCTTTTTTTTTTTTTAATTGACCTCATAAACAAGGTCTTAAAAGATTTTTCAGTCTCATTTGGTGCAAAAAAGGTTGCATACTTTTTCTGTGGTTCTAGTATTGTAACGTGGGGACAAAAACAGTGGCAAAGAACTGGGGCCACATTGGGCCTTATCGTTTATCCTGCGCACAGCTCTTAGGAGAAGGAAACTTTTTCAGGTACAAATACCTGATGGGCACTTATCTCACAATGGCCGGAGTTCTGTTCCCTCTTCGCTTGTTAATGAGTTCTTGTTTCTCTGTGCCCTTGTGTTTAACTTATTGATCCTTTTTACAAAATCCTGAAAAATAAAAGAATGAGTTAGACCAGTGTTCTGTATCCACACTGATTGGCAGTCATTTACGTGGCCATATCATTTTGGGGAATTTTGTCCTTAAAGTTTTCCCTGTTGAACTAAAATATCTTGAGGGGTAGATTTCAAAGTGGGTTTTTAATTAAAAAAAAGTGTAAATTGTAGACAGAGACCTAGTTAACTTCCTAATACCATAAGAACAACCATAAGAAGCACGTTCTTTGGGATACATACCAAATATGTTAAAGTGTTGTATTTTTATGATCTGTTGGGAGAAGGATACACTTATTTATGAAACTATAGAAGTGTTTTTAAACATCAGTGCCTGGCTGGACTAAGGAGTGCTTTGCATTCTCTGTTTCAAAGCAGAAGGGCCTTAATGCCTAGATTTTATGGTAATCGAGCGAAAGAAAATTGTTAAAATGTTACTTGACAGAGACAACAGAAAGAGATGAGAAGATTCATTCAGCTGTTAAAATATCCCTGTCTACACAGGATAAGGCAAATATGCAACAACTGTGTTGCAAAAACTGTTGGG
Organism: Ovis aries; assembly: GCF_016772045.2. Lineage (NCBI taxonomy): Eukaryota > Metazoa > Chordata > Mammalia > Artiodactyla > Bovidae > Ovis > Ovis aries. The sequence continues at coordinate 71,992,051 of NC_056054.1, read as the reverse complement.
AACAGCTGCCTGCTATTTCCAGATAGGATGGGGGCTCTACTGAGGGTGTGGCTTTTCTCAACCTTGTGCCCTGGTTAACAAAGGGCCTCAGAATCACAGATCTGTCAATAGCGGCCTTGAAGGTGATTGGTCTCCATGGGAGTGGGCGTTCCCTAAAATACAACTGGTATGACATGATATTTGGGGATGCAAAAATACCTTAGAAAAAAGATCAACTGTGAAAGCTCTGGACCATACAAAAGGCCAAAATAAGCCATTAAGACCAGTAGGGACTTGGATGGCTACTGCACCCAAAATACCTTCTACCCTGGGTCATTTACTAAGTGCTTAATTGTTCAGCTTCACTTTTCTCCAGGAAGGTTTCAATAAGGGAGGTGGGATCAGCCTCAGAAAATACAACGCAAATCTCACTCTCAGGACATTTGGGTCTTGTGGTGGAAGCTCACAGAGCCTGCCTACCTGGGAGAGAAAATAAGCTGGGTACCAGCCTCCTTTATGTGTGAGTCAAACACTTTTGAGATTATGAGGATGGAGGTTGAAAAAGGAAATGAGATGTTTACTTACCAAAAACTCTTGGTCCATAAAGTAGGGCTTTTCTGAGGATCCATCATTTGTTTCCAGATCAACAGCAAAACACAGGAAAAGTGCATCCAGCACAGTTTCAAACACAGATAAAAAACTGTGGGCTACTAAGTAGGCGAAAAAAGCAACCAAGAGCAGTGGGATTGCCCACACCTGAAGCACACGGTGGTAGTTAAATGCCATCAGTCCTCCAAAAACTGTGAAACACACCACTAACACCTGTCCAAAACAAGAGTTTGTTGAAAATATCTATAAATTGGTTAGGATATTGTAGAAAAGATTTTTGTCAGGGATAAGCAATAGTTTCATATATGTGCATATGTGGGGGTGTATATGCCTTCCTATAATGAGTACTTGTCAGAAAACTGGATTCAGTAATATAGGAAGAAGGAAAAATGAAAAGCTATGATGATACCAAAAGAAACCCCAGTTAATCCGGAGAATGGGATGAGTATATATATACTTTCATTTTATCTATGCCTAATTTTTTTTATTTATGTAGATGTAATGGTACCTCAGGGCTTCCCTGGTGGCTCAGTGGTAAAGAATCTATCTGCCATTGCAGGAGGTGCAGGTTTGATTTCTGGGTCGGGAAGATTCCCTGGAGAAGGAAATGGCCACCCACTCCAGTATTCCAGCCTGCAGAATTCCCATGGACAGAGGAGCCTGGCAGGTTACAGTCCATGGGGTCACAAAACAGTCGGACTCAACTGAGCAACTAAACAACAGTGGTACCTCACAAAATTTTTAGTCTGTTTTCTTTTCTTTTACTAAAAACTACAATAACCATCTTCATTAGAACAGTTTTTTTATACACCCTCATTTTGAAAAACAATGATGTATCAATCCATTGAGTGGATGTTCTGTAGTTAAACGTGCGATTGCTTTTATCCTGGGGATTAAAGTGGATGGGCTTTCCAGTGCTGGTATAGGGATAATAGGATAATAGGCTTTTGCTATATGTAATTGCTATATTTCCAGGAAATGATTATAGGCCGTGAAGAACCTAATTCTTTACCAGACAAAATGGAACCCCCTGGAGCCTTCATTGTGCTTGGATATCCATAAACCGTCATTGTGCTTGGATATCCATAAAGATGGATGTGAATCTGCATGCCACTTCATTAAAAAAAAACCATCTGTAATTATGTGTTCCTTTTGAGAAATACAAGAAAATGAATTACTGCCTAAAGTAAAACACAAGTCTGTTATAAAAATGAAACCTCTTAATAAAAATTTTTGGAAGTAGCTATTACAAAATGTATCACCGGCAACCCTACCAAGCAAATGTAAACAATATTATCCATTTAGATACAACTACAACTTGGATTATTAGGCTGTTTTAAAAGGCATAATCAGTTTGTGCTTCTCGAGTACTGTCACACGAAAAGTCTCTGGGACCCAGCTGTGCCTTCAAATATATATGCAATTAGCACACACCTGTGAAATCCAAGCGTGTTCTGACTTGTTCCTGACGGCATTATGACAGTGATGCGCTGGAGACATACGCCAAATGCCACAGGAGCACACAGTGCTAAACAAGGAGTCACGAGTCCCCGTGTTTGGCACCGGCACAAGTGGAGACCAGAGCTCATTCACTCTGGGGCCACGAGAGCCACCGGCATTCCCGTCCTTGCGGAGGCATGGCTGGAGGGGCACAGGTGGCTAGCTTAGAAACGTGAAGATGTGGAAGGAGGGTCAGGGTGTCTGTCTGTGAAACTGTCTGTGAAATTCCAAGAATTTGAAAGGCAGGCAGGCGGAAGTAGGGCGAAGCAAACAGGTGTGTGCAGAATTAAGCCCAGTGAGTGACAACTACACGAGAGAGGCACTAGCCGGTACAAAGAACCTTCAACCTGAGGCAGGTCAAGAAGGGGCTGGAGTACTACTTCTACTCCAGGGACTCTAACCGACTACCCGGAAAGGGGATGTTAGTTTTAGTTTGTAGGTAGGAAAGATGAGGTTTTCACAAGATGACATACCACTCCTTAGAAAAAGACGACAGCAGGAATGCAACTGGCTCCATCTGAGATATCAACAATTCTGTATATTTAGGAACTTAATGCTCTTAACCGTGTAGACATTTCATCAGGCTTTAACACTATGCCCATACATATTTTTTTTTTAATATTTATTCATTTATTTGGCTCTTCTGGGTCTTAGTTGTAGCATGTGGGATCTAGTTTCCTAACCAGGGATTGAACTCAGGCCTCCTTCATTGGGAGCGTAGAGTCTTAGCCACTGGACCACCAGGGAAGTTCCAATTTTCATATATTTTTATGACAACCTCTATAAACCATTTATTCTCTGAAGTCATAGAGTCTTCATTCTAGATATGAAAAAGTGGGATCACAATGGATAATAGCTAAGAGTAAAACCAAGATTTGAATCCTGACTCAAGCTGCTGTGAAATCCTAGCCAAACTATTAAGCCCTAGTTTCTTCACCTGTAAAACAGAGATACTTCACAGGATTGATGATTAAATGAGAGGATGAGGCCCAGCACAGAGTAAGTGCTCAGGAAACAGTTCTCTGTCAAAGTCTTGTTGTATGGCTTAATTTTTGGATCCCAAGTTACTTTACTATTTTAGTTAAGATATCCTACCTTTCCTAGAAAAATTATGAAGTCTCCAAAGCAGTTAACAGATGTAAAATGACTTGAATTCTTGGATAAGAGTGTGAGAGCATCTTTTGCTGATGTACAAAAATCTGTCCCATTAATGGCAGTTGTAGTGTATGCATTCTGAAATAAAAGACAATAGTTAAAAACATGATGAGCTTTACTGTTTTAAAAATAATACAATGCCAGTACAGAATATTTGCAAAATAATTGCTATAAACCCACTATCTCTACCCATAAAAGTCATTTCAAAGTCCCTTTCAGTCTCTGGAATATATGCACATATATTTTCACATAATTGTAGTAAATGGAAAAGATATATTTCTGGTCAATATGGTAGATTAAGTGACAAGTGCTGCATAACTATACAGTTATGCATATACATAGCAGAGTTTGAGGGCAAAGAAGTTTAGGTACTAGACACAAAGCAGACCCTACCTGATCAGGAGCACTGAACCACAAGGACGCAGTGGGCAGGGAATCAGGTAAGGGCTGTAGGAGTGAGGGGCTGGGGTTGGACCCCTTGTGGGTAAGAAACTGCTCAGGCCCATGCCAGGAAACTGAACTGTCTGCACAATCACAGAATTTATACTCAGTCATTCAAGGAAATTGGTCAAGAAATGCAACTTCTGCCTGGAACCCCTGAAATGACTAGGGTCTGGGCAGAGGCAGAGGAAACCATATCCCCCAGGCCAGGGAATGGTGGAGCCCCACAGATAACCATACTTGAAGAAGACGAAGTGTTTGCAGGAAAAACTTATGAGGAGATTCAAGGAAATGAACAGAGCCTCCACCAAGAGAATCTGCACCTTGAGAACAATCTGAAATAAAGCATTCGAAGAAGTATGTTTAAGATGTTAAGGAGACCGAAGGAAGAGTGATCATAAAGAATGACAGTATGGTATGAAACATGAAGAGGCAGAGTAGAAGACAAATGGGACAGAAACTCTAGAAGTGGAAAGACATACAGTTTAGATGGTGCAATGGCATTGTTATATGTCTGACTTACGCTACATAGGAAATAAGCATCTTCATGTTTCTCCTTGACTTTTATTATTCTAATTTTTAATAAATACATTTATATCAGGAGTGTGTATATGCATGCACATATGTAGCTAGGACATATTTAAACTATTTGAAATATTTGCTATTATAAATAACTATGCAAGGAACATCTTAATTTCATGAATTTTGGATCATTTTTTAAGGATACATTTCCAGAAATGAGATTACTAAATCGAAGAGGACAAGTGGGTGTATGTGTTCATATGAGATTTCTTGGGTCATTTTTCCAAAATACCTTTTCCTTATAACTATATGATAATTTCAAAGCCATCTATTTACATTTCCCCTGAAATCTTTAAAATGCTACTTGCACTGCCAGTTTACAATAATTTATAAATATTACCTGCAAATATTACCTGCTTCTGTTTGCCTTTCCTTTTGGCTTAAAGGATGAAAGTTTTATTCCATGATATAAAGCTAATCCTTCCATACACCCATTCAAAAACACTGTAAAGAACCCAACTTGGAGTCTACTGCAGTAATCCAGCCCCCAGTGGTGCACGTCTTAATCAGAGCGAGTTACAGAGGAGAAGGGGAGCAAGGCCGTGGAATTATCTTTTATTTTTTGGCTATGTATACATTGCTATATTTAAAATGGACACGCAACAAAGACTCACTGTGTGGCATATGGAACTCCATTTAATATTATGTAACAACCCAAATGGGAAAAGATTTGAAAAAGAATAAGTCCATGTACATGCACAGCTGAATCGCCTTGCTGAACACCTGCATCCTAACTCACCCTCTCTTGGTAATTCCCTCTTCCCCACGGTCAACTAGAAAGGAATATTTGGTTCTCAAAGACGAAAGATTGGGTATTCGCCTCCCCAGGGAGGGCACCCTGCCTGCCTCAGCAGGATATTCTCCGTCAGATGTCTGATGAGGTCCCTGCAGAAGTGCCTTAATGGTAATCCACAAGAACTGTGGATTTCCGACTTACAACAAATGCACGTAAAATTCACGTTGAAAATCTCAAACTGGCTGTTGGCAGACTTAAGTCCACTAGTTTGAGGACTTAAGTCTTCAGAAGTGATATGAAAATGCATTGCTCATTATCTGATTAAGCATCTGTGATCATATAAGATTCTCAGAGACCTCACCACCAACTCAACATCCTGAAGACGTATGTGCAGGGCAGGTAGGTAAATGACGGAATCAGTCTTTTACAGACTGAAAACCAAGGTCAAAGGCATTGCCCCAAGTGCTCTGGAACATCAGGGAGCTTTTTTTTTTTCATTCTAACTTTCTGGATATGACACTGTCAAAAGGCTATTTTAAAAGCATGGCCCTGTCGGCAGGTAATCTCTGGGTCCAAGTCCCAGTCTTCAGTCTTCACCACTGACTGGCTGTCAGTTTTGGTTGATTTACCCCCTTGTCAGTCTTCAATGTCCTGATCTATAAAATGAATTATAGCACCTACTGCAAAGGGATGTTGGGAGGATTAAAGAACATTTTCCCTATAAAGCATTTAGCAAAGCACAGGCACACAGAAAGCATGTAATAGAGGGTGGTTATTTTCCTCCAGACCTCACCAATGATGATCTCATTTACAACTGGGAAACACAGAGGCCATTCTTTAAGCACTGAGGGGTTTGGAAAGAACCGGTGGTTTTTTCATCTGTAGGCTTTAATCCCTCACATTCGCAGGGACCCAGGAGAGACAGGACCTGCTTCCCAGATGACACCCCAGGTCCCCGCGTGATCTTGCTCAGCAGCAGGGCCACATGCCACTCGGCCTCTTTCTTTGGATTCTGTCCTCAGCCCCCACCCCTCCACGTCTCCTCTTAAACTGCGGTTCTTGGTGGTCTCCCTGTATCAGGCTGGGTATACAATTTCTGTGAAGATTTCCTTTTCCTACAGATCACAGCCTTGTAGTCAGCTTAGCACCACTGCTCATAAGCAATAAAAATAGATTTTATTCCTTGGCTAAAATAATTAAATGTTAAAATGGTACTTTCTCACACATGTGTTGACTCCACAGATCTTGGGGGCCCGTAACCATTTATCTTTTCTTTAATGTATCATGCCCTATGAAAGAGAGCATTAAAACCACTCTGACAGGGAAATTATATATATGCCTTCCTGCTGCTACTGCACCACTAGTATTTTACCACAAGGTTCAACCCTGCGTGCTGCAGAGAGACCTAGAATTAATGGCTGAATGAGGAGCTGGGGGACAGAAGAATCACTAACAACACAGGATACGGACTGAAAATTTCTGCAATTTCAGCATTAGCTAATTTGTACTTATTCTGAGAAGTGTTTCCTTGTCAGGCAACTGGAAGCTGGATGGCAGTAAGTGTCCAGTGCTGTAAGTCTTGGCTTGGAGCACTGGCATCTTCCTGGGATGACAGAACGCTAAAGTGATCTGTAGACCCTAGCAACACGTTAGGAAAGAATTGATACGATAAGGAACCGAGAATACATTGTGTTGGTGGTCATGGTTAATCATGAGATCCTGAAACAAGAAAAAAGGAGGTAGTGGCACCAGGCTTTTATTACCAGACAAAATTAAGTGTGCATGTTTCTTTAGCATGGCTGAACAAGTGGACGTGTCTATGCCTTGAGATGGAACCCACGAAAACACAAACTCGATACAAGGAAGGTTTACCCACTTGGCACCTCAACTCTCGGTCCCACTGTCACTCTCTTGCCTGGGACTGAGGACTCCCTGCAGGTACAGGTGGATTAGCTTTCAGACTCTCATGGACGGTCCACCAGGGTCTGTCACAAGCTGCAGAGGAGGGGTGGAGGGGGGGCTTGTATGGCTGGGAGGACTCGTGAATAATGAGCTACAACTCAAGCTCCAGTGAGAAAGCAGCATAGTGGAGTGGAAACCCAGCCAGGGGTGAGGGGAGGCGGGCACATGGGGGAGGGGAAGGGGTGGAAGATGTCATAGAACTGGCATTGGGCTGGCTTCCTACAGGGGACGGGGGTACATGGGGCCAAGGTGCAGCAGGAGACAGTGAAGTGAGACTTAGGGGTCAAGCAGAGAAGTGCGCTGGGACTCCCCCAGACCCGGACTTCAGCGGGGCTGAAGCATCATGCTGTGGAGCAAGGGGGAGGACAGGAAGGCACAGTCTGTGCTTCTGGAAGCTCCCCCAGGCTGCTCCATGAAGGCTCAGGGCAGATCTCTTCTCACCGTCTTCTGTTGAGCCAGAAAGCCCTGCACCTCCCAAAGATCATTCTCACCAAAGCCTTTGGGGGGCCCCCAGACACCTCCACTGTGCCTCCTGGCTCTGCTTGAGTTGTACCTAATGCCCAGTTGTTAGGGGAAGCACACTGATTGAAACCGCCTACGCTGGCCAGGCACCATAGTAACCATTTGCATGAGTTGTTTTATGACAGGAGGTCCTGGTAAGGAACATGGAACTAATAAGCCTCCACCAACTGGAAGAGTTGGTGTATCCTTTTGAACAAAGGGATACACCAACATGTCCAACCACCTCCCAGAATCCTTCTCTCTGGCATCCATCTTAGCTGAACAAGGCATGCACCACCAGGAAGGACTCTGAGTCAGAATGATTGGCTAAAGACAACCCGGAAACTAACCCCATCACCATAAAACCCGAGACTGCAAACCATGTGACAGAGCTGTTCTCCTGGGTTCCCTTACCCTCCTGCTCTCCGCCCAGGCGCCCTTTCCAAATAAAATCTCTTGCTTTGTCAGCACATGTGTCTCCTTGGACAATTCACTTCTGAGTGTTAGACAAGAGCTCAGTTTCAGGCCCTGGAAGGGGTCCCCCTTCCTGCCACACACTGTGACTACTCAAACTGAGCACATTGGTATCATTAACTATCAGAAACCAGGGGCCAGCTTCCCCCAAAATGAACTCTTCTGTGGGCAGAAAATAAGAGTATGAGGAATTAAACTCATGCCAGGTACTCTGCCCCCCTCTGCCCCACTTCAAGGGATGCCTTAGGGATATGTCTGCTTGCCAGAAACCTGGAAGCAGCTTCCTAATTTGTTCCTGTGGCCTTTTTTTTTTTCTTTTGCTATCCGTAGGCAGGTGTGCAACTTCTGTGTGTAAATAAATAACTGAAAATGGCAAGCACTCACAGAGTACATACTATGTGCTAGGCCTTGTTCTGTATTCCCCTGAAAACATTTAATCCTCTTAGCAACCACAAGTGGATGATGAGAACTAGAGCGCAGAGAGGTTGGGTAGCATACCCCCGACACACGCATGCAACCAACAGTGCATCACTTACAAGAAATGGACCTCTGACTCATTCAGGCCCATCAGGAAAACATTTACTTTGAGCTGTACTTTGTGCTTCCTTCCAAAAGATTCAAAATAATAAAGTGGTGCTCTCAGGAGACATATCATTAAAAAGACCCAAGGATGTGGCAGGATGGGTTAGTAGAAAGAGGCTGGGTTCCTATTAACATTGCCTCCACAGACTGGCTCACCAGCCCCGCTCAGTAATGTCACTTCACATTAACACCCGCTCTCAGGTTCTCGCTAGAGATGCTTCATGTCTGTACAGCACTTCAAAGTGGGCCAGGCACCCTCCTGCCATCATCTTGCTTGATGTGCTTCTCACCACAACTCAGTGAAATAATCACCACGGGTATATTATTCCCATTTCACAGAGAATTCTTATTTTTGAAGAGAAAGGAAAGAGATTAAGGTGTAATTTTAGGCAACAGAAAAGTTGGATTATTTCTTTGATTCACTCTGAGAGTTGTCCAAGAATGTTAATTGCAGCTTTTACACAGAAAGCACATTTTCCCTCCTTAACTCAAGCCGGAAGCCAGCCCAGTCCACTCTGCGTCCTTCATCAGCGAAGGGCAGCCATTAGTTCGCCTATGAAACTGAAGCGGGCCCTTCTTCGGGTGGCGGAACTGTGAACCCGAGCTTCTGTTGACTCTTCAGAAAGGTAAACAGTTTCCCTCTGCACAGGAGGAAAGGCGTTTGCCAAAAGCCCTGCCATGAATAGTCAGCTTTATTTCTGGAGTGCCTTCCTCACAAAATCCTGATATTTATTAACTCAAAATAAAACAAGAACTATGAAAACAAACCCGAGACACTGGATGATGAATAAATAACACTGGTGTTCATACTTTCCGAGGGACTGAAAGAAATACAGTGAAATCTGTGCCCAGAGCCGTCCTGGTCCTTTCTGGTGAGACTTGCAGGAACCATCGCAAGTGACTTTCCTCTCAGCTCCGTCTTTATGACAAACACATGCTGAGGAAGAAGGGGCACAGCCTCCGGGCCTGGCATCTGCCGCTCGGATCCATCCAGGAGTTCACCGCTCACCAGTTACTCAAGTTCAGGGAGATGGGGAGTGGGGAAACCTGCCAGACCCTTCGGGGTTGGGAGCGGGAGGCCGGTGAGGAGGAAACTTGCCTTGGCTGGGGCCTGATACTGCCAGTAAAGCCGGGTGCTAGTATTCTTGCCTGGAGAATTCCACGGACAGAGGAGCCTGTGGTTGCAAAGAGTCGGACACGACTGAGCAACTAACACACACACACGCACACACACACAGAGGCAGTGTGGTCCTGTTTGCTCCTTTAAAATGTATTTTCCTTTTGCTTATTTTTTTAGAAGAATGGCTCTATCATTTGCATGCTCGTCTTTAAAGAAAATCAATCAACATAGAGACAAACAAGAAAGCAAGAAAAAGTTACTCTGACTCCTCCCCTCAGAAATAATCATTGCTAATATCACGTGGACTTCACCCCAGTGTTTCCCCACAAAGCTATACAGCAGGGAGACAGACAGAAGAGAGGATGGATGGGCAGGTAAGCATGGGTCCTAAAACCGGAAACAAAAAGTACTGTTCAATGAAAGCACGAATGTGAACTCAACTTTAACAAAACGAAACTGAAACTGCAGGACTATTTGAATGCCAGACAAATGTATCTTCACACACAAGACTTCGGTTTCTAACAAAAAACAATCTTTCTAAAATTACTGTGAAAAATGTTAAGAGGTTAGAGTGCTTATTTTTTAACACCATGGCTTAAGTTTCAGCAGCACGAATGGTGAAAGATGAATCCTCCTCTGTTTTTTTCCTGCCTCCCGAGTTTAGTGTTTCGTTATTGCCGTTACCTTATCAGAAGTTTGAACATATACAGCTTCTTCCATAGTGACAGTCTTAATTACTGGGTGGCATTTACGCAGCGCAGCCACTGTCTCTGCTGCCTGACACTCAGCTCTGGGCCAGCTGCTCTGACTCTGTCCTGCAGGGCACGGAGTAGGGGGCCGGGGGAAGCCCTCAGCTGAAACGTCCTCTCTGTGAGGCTCATGCACACTGAATGCATAAAGGAAGATGCTTTCTGCAAACCAAGAATGGCCTCCAAATAATTCTTCATCCAAAGTCAAATTCAATCCATTGGTACATTTGTTCTTTCAGTAGAATGTTAGGATTAAAAGGTTATCCCAGATGCCACCCTGGAAAACCCTTTCATTTGACTAATGAGGAAGCAGAAGTCTCAAGAGGCTAAATGACCAGGCAGAAGGGACAAAAAATGGACATGAATCGGATATTCACAGTCATGCCCTCTCCTCTCCCCACATCCAGAAAAAGCCAAGTCAGGCCAATGCATCTTGCTGAACTTGGCCATCACTGATATGCTAGCAGAGTTCTGCGCCCCTCCAGGGAAACCCGCCAGGACAAGGATGCAGTGCTTAGTGGTGAGCAGGCCCTGGATACAGGGCTGTGCAGGAGTGCCGCCTGCCTCCCCCAGGCCCTTAGGGAGGGCTCTCCCTGCTTCAGCCTCATCTGACCTGGAAATCATTGGTGGTGGAAAAGACGGAGGCAAAGGGAAGCCTGGGCATCCATGTGGCAAAAAGTTGTGGATCTGGGCAAAGGGAAATATAGGGGATGGGAAATACTCCTACTATTTTTTGACGTTAGGCTTTATCAGAAAGAAGACTAAATGGATTGGCTGTCCCTGGTGAGTGAAGACCATTAATTTCCTCTCCTCCTTACTCTTACCCTTGACAGGGAACTCCAGGCAGCTCGGTGAAGCCAGTAGGGCTACAGACTTGAAGTCACAGGATCCCCACATAGCAGCTAGCATCCTGGGTAAGCTCTTCAGCCTCTGGCCTCAGCTTCCTCATTTGTACAGTGGCAGTAACACCTGCACGGTATCCTTGAGAGGACAAACTTAGACCATGTATGTACATGTTTACCAGGGTGCCTGACAGACCATAAAAAAATGACTTCTTAGGTGGCACAGTGGTAACGAATCTGCCTGCCAATGCAGGAGACACAAAAGACACAGGTTCGATCCCTGGGTTGGGAAGATCCCCTGGAGGAGGAAATGGCAACCTACTCCAGTATTCTTGACTGGAGAATCCCATGGATAGAGGAGCCTGGCAGACTATAGTCCATGGGGTTGCAAAGAGTTAGACACGACGGAGCAACCGTCTGAGCTGAAATGGCTATGTTTTTCACAGGCCCAAGAAGATTGGTTCTCAAGAGAATGTCAAACATCTTTGATTTGAAGCTCAGGCCCGAGGAAATGGCAAGAGGGAGATGGGGAACAGAAATGGGAATGTTTACATGTTTTCATATATTGCACACTTTGGGGGAATAATTTCTAAATCAGGTGCATGTCCCCTTATGAACATGCTGCTGATGGGAGTGGGGCAGGCGAAGCAGCAGTTGACCTGCGAGGCCTGCTGACAGAGAGCCTGGTAATCGATTGAGAGGTTGCTGGGGGTAATCACTGCTCTGTGCATGCTTGGCCCAGCATGCAGTGGAAACTCTCTTATAAGAAAAATGCTTCTGTTTAAAGACACTGGCTGTAATAACAGATCTCTTCTTCCTGAAGCTCCAAAGACTACTTGCTCTTCCATTCTGGCCTCCTCTAACCACTAGCACTTCTGCTCAGAAAGCAGATTCCCTTACAGTCAGTCCTAGGTGTTGTCAGGGCAGCTCCAACAAGCGAGGGCACCTCTTATGAGCTGGCATTTTTCTTTACTGTCTCCCTGATATTCCTAGCAGATGCTCTAGGTCTGTGAGAAGGCAGCACAAACCAGGGCTGGTACTGAGAAAGCAGGGGCTCATCCTCCCATCCAAAGACACGCATGGAGGGTGTGCCTCCGCTGGGCACTGGGCACTGAGCCAGGCTGACAGGTTTGTGTTCTTGGACCTCACGAAGTTTCTTTATTGCTGCCTTGATGGAGGCAAGATGTTGGCAGGGCCAACAGTCCCCGAGGGCCCTTCTTGCCCCCACCAAGATGCTTCCTGATGAAGTCATCCGGCCTCAGCTGTCTCACTCCTTGGATGAATGCAAGTCTAGCAAATGCTTTTCCCTGCCCCACCCCTGTGCCAGCTGAGGCCTCCTGGACAAGGCAAAAGGAGGGAGAAGAGTTTCAAAGACTGGATCCACTTGACAAAACTTTAAGGAATTTTCTAGCCCTGCCTAGATAAAAATGCTAACTGTGCCAAAATGCTCTTAGTCACTTCCTCTCCTATTCTTCACAGACCTCGTTTCTGCAATGTTGGTAGAGATGAGCCCTTAAATGGAAGGAGGACTGTCTAGCGGTCCCCAGTGTGTGTGACGGTTCACTCTGCTCTCACGACTTCTGTTTCTCTTCCTGCCTCTGTTTTCTCGTTTTGGGTCTGTCTGCCTCATTCCCCCAGGACTCAATCTGTGGCTCATTCCCCCAGGTGAGGGGAGGGAGCTGCAGGTAGGGTACTAAGCAGACACTCAGTGTGAAATTCTCACTGGCTTTTGATTTCCAAAATTTTAGCTCTCTAAACCTTTCCTACTGGTGAAGAAGGTGAAGGAAGGGGGTTCCCAACATGACCCCAGTGTCTGGGAATAAAAGGTGGGCATGGTCTTCCTCTATCCCCCAGTTAGAAAATGAGACCCCATTGAACTGGGGAAGGAGAGGGAGAGATCTGTGGGTTCCAAACACAAGTCCAGGTCTGCCTTTTTTTTTTTTTTTTTTTAACAGAGCATGGTGAAGTGGCAGGACTCTAAATGGAAGTGTCCATCCCTAGGGTCTGGGTTTGCTGGGTGGGAGGGGGTTTCAGAGACCTGGGGCTTTCAGAACTAAAATCAGAACAATCTCAGGCAAAGCAAGAGGGTTGGTTACCCTACCCACAGGCACATCTAGGCAGATAGGGCCATAAATGGCCTTCCAGAAGACTCCTGCTTCCCCAGCAGGGCCTGAAGGAGCCACGAGGATAGGAGGATGTATGTCTCAATGGCAAGCTGTGTGTACTAATACCCCGGGCTACCTGATACTTTGTATAACACCATGGAGGGATAGCCCAAGAACAATGGATTAGACTTTCTGCCAGTTCAGTGGAATGGGAGTTCACAGCCAGAAATGAGGTTGAGAGTCATGATATAATATTTCTTGCACATCTGAGATTGTGGTTGTGGTTCACACCCGTGTGGAAGTCAGGCAAAGCTGAGACTCACATGGTGGCAGCTGCAGCCTGGAACACCGTCAGGCTCTAGCTTGTAGCAGAATGTGAGATCAGTACCTGCCACATCAAAGTGGCTTTTACTCCCTCCACCACTGTGACGCACACCACCTTCCTCTTTAAAAAAAAAAAAATTATGAATGCATTCTCTAGTCTCTGGCCAACAATCAACACCTTCTCCCAACAGGTCTAATGCCTAAGACAAAAACAGTTGGGGAGCGACAGCCCCTTAGAAGGGTATGGCAGCGAGGAGGCGAGGGTGTGTCTTCAGAGGTGGGCAGTCTGAGCCTCGGACAACAACTCTGTTCCAGAAGCAGATGCAGATAAAGAGAAATGACATGAAGACACCTGCTCTCCATCATGAGGAAGATTAGATTTGAGGTAAGAGCTAGTTGATGGTTTAATTTCATTTCCCACACTAAATGAATTTGGGAAATGTCAAAGCTAATCTATAATCTTTCTGTTTCTTAAGCACTTAGGATAATGTTGCAAACTTGGATTGTGAAGTTCTGTCTTCCAACTGAACCATCCCCCTGCCTGGCCCCGACCATCACCCAGCCTCAGTTGTAAGTGTGGTACCCACAACAGGCACTAGACTGCGGGTGTGAAGAACACAGGAGGAGTCAACAGGCGACTGCCTCCACCTCAGGTCAAACACTGTTCACTGGAGCTCAGTGTTTGCACAGGTCACCTGCTTTCTTATTTATAGGAAAATTGGATTTTGCTGACTCAAAAGTCAGTTTCCATAGATCAAAGTTAAAACCACAGGCCACCTCCCTCAGCATACCTAGAACATGCCACGACAGGAAGGGACAAAGAGCGATAAGGCACATGTCCTGAGAGTTTGGAGGGAAGGGCAGAGCACAGTCTGGCTCAGCACTTTGGGATCCACCTGCCCCTGGGAACACACCTTCTCAGCTTATTCACTGAGTTTACAGGGGAGACTTCAGGAGCTGGGGTACGCTGTTGGCTCGACCTGGGAAGAGAATGGTTTGGTCTCTTTGTTTCAAGGGTGAAACATTAATCACCTGCTTTTACAATGCACTTTCCACCCCAGGCATTAGATATTCAAGGTGGTATTTTTAATCTTCATCTGCTGTCTCTCGGATCTCTCTACTTAGAACTTTATTAGGAAGAGGGGGTGATTTATTAGGTCCCCAAAACCTTAACACTCAACTCTTGTACTTTCCTTCTGTGTAACCTGGAGCCTCTTGATCAAAGTGAAAAAGGAGAGAGTGAAAAAGTTGGCTTAAAACGCAACATTCAGAAAACTAAGATCATGGCATCTTGTCCCATCACTTCATGGCAAATAGATGGGGAAACAGTGGAAACAGTGACAGACTTTATTTTCTTGGGCTCTAAAATCTCTGCAGATGGTGACTGCAGGCATGAAATTAAAAAATGCTTGCTCCTTGGAAGAAAAGTTCTGACCAACCTAGACAGCTTGTTAAAAAGAAGAGACATTATTTTGCCAACAAAAGTCTGTCTAGTCAAGCTACAGCTTTTCCAGTAGTCGTGTGTGGGTGTGAGAGTTGAACTGTAAAGAAAGCTGAGCACCGAAGAATTGATGGTTTTGAACTGCAGTGTTGGAGAAGACTCTTTAGAGTCCCTTGGACAGCTAGGAGATCCAACCAGTCCATCCTAAAGGAAATGAGTCCTGAATATTCATTGGAAGAACTGATGCTGAAGCTGAAACTCCAATACTTTGGCCACCTGATGTGAAGAACTGACTCATTGGAGAAGACCCTGATGCTGGGAAAGATTGAAGGCAGGAGAAGGGGACGACAGAGAATGAAATGGTTGGATGGCACCACCGACTCAATGGACATGAGTTTGAGTAAACTCCGGGAGTTGGTGATGGACAGGGAAGCGTGGCGTGCTGCCATTCTTGGGGTAGCAAAGAGTCGGACACAACTGAGCGACTGAACTGAACTGAACCTGGAGCAAGTTGCTACTTAACCTCTCTGAATCTAAGTGTCATCTTCTACTAGAAAAAGAAAAAGGGTGATAACTGTGCCTTTCTCACAGGATTATTTGTGAAGATGAAGGGAGTTAACACATGTGAAGCAGTCACAGCTTGGTGCTCGGCACACATAGTGCCTGATAATTGGGAGGTATTCCTGTCTTGAGGAGCTGCACACCTTGTGTGTGTGTGTGTGTGTGTGTGTGTGTGTGTGTGTGTGTGCAATGTGTGTGTGTTCAGTCGTGTCTAATTCTTTGTGACTCCATGGAGAGTAGCCTGCTAGGCTTGTCTATCCATGGAATTCTTCAGGCAAGAATACTGGAGTGAGTTGCCATCTCCTCCTCCAGGGGATGTTCCCGACACAGGGATAGAACCCCTGTCTTCTGCATTATCAGGTGGATTCTGTACCACTGAGCCACCTGGGAAATTGCTGCACACCTTGGAGGGAGCCCAATAGTTGTGTCCCAGGAGCGTTTTCTGATTCGCTGAGGGCTCCCGACATAACTCACCCTTCCTTCCCTATAACAAGGCCATCATTCATTCAACAAACAGTAACTGCTTCTCTGAGAAGGCAGAAGAATTTCAAGTCAGGAACGACAGACGGCAACTGTGTACTGGGCCTTTCCCCAGAAGGACGAGAGGCTGCGGAGGCCCACTTGGGGCAGAAGGCTTTAGGGCCACACCTCTTGATGGCTGAGCCTTGCAACACACCCACGGCAGGCGGGAGCCGGGCTCCAGCAAGCCTGCTCCCCAGGAAGCCACATAAAGCCAGGGTCCTCAGTCCAGCAGGTTCTGAGCTACACACCAGGAAACATGAGGATACAGTCAGTTTTCTCCCAGACAGTCTGGGGCCTCTGATAGATAGGTGTCTCAATTCCTTTCTATCTAAAGTCAGGACAGTAGCATTTGGCACAAAACAGCTGGGCTGTGAGGATTACCATCGTCTATAAATGGGCTTTAATGTAAATGATCATATTGACACACGTGTGTGTTTCCTTCTACCCCATGCTCACACAGAGGCATCTCTCCAGGGCTCTCGCCGTCAGCTGGCCACCCCAGAATAGCTCTAAGCCAGTCGGCGGGGGTGGCAGGATTCGGAACCGCCACTGTCATGGAAAGGACAGCTGTCTGGATGCTCTGTGATGAGGCAATGTCAACTACTCCAAGAACCACGTCCTCTTAAGAACCTTTACATCATTTTCATAATCAACCTGGAGGAATTGTACAATATTCATTACTTTTCTTTTCTGAGCTGCACATGCTGCTCTGGGGAGAAGAGGGGAGTCCCTGGAGGTTTGCCAGCTGGCTAAGGATGAACCAAAACCAGACACAGAAAAGCCACCGAGTGCCTTCGCTCTTGATGGACTGTGAGAAAGAGAAGCATTGAAATCGAGCTAACTTCAAGGGAGGTGGTGGGGGGGGAGAGAAGGTTTTTGGGGTTTTACAGAGTTAAGTCTGCCACAAAGCCTTAGATGACAAAGACCAACTTTCTGTGCCCTGAAAGACAAGCAGTGGCAGGCAGTGTGGGCTGGGGTATGAAGTAGGGAGGGGCGAGATGTGTATGTCTGCCAGGTGGCAGCAAGTTTTTTTCTCTACTGGATTCGACAGGATTATCTGGAGTTCTTCTGACCAGTATATTTGTTAGTCAGAAGTCAGGAAGGGCATTTCCAGTCAAATGCTAAGAGGCAATAATCTCTGCATGCATTTCTTGATATTTCATATCTAGACATGTCACAGTTAAGCAGCTGGCAGCTTGATGGGCTGCATTAAGGCAGGTCTGAGTCACCCCATCCTCTCAAGTCGCTGACCAGGGAATACAGCAGAGAATCACCCAGCTACCCTGCATAGTGGCCCATAGTAGAAATGGGGGGTAAAAGCTTCTGGACACTACCCTCCACTGTTAAGAATGACTGAAGTGACTGGCATTTTACCGGCATCTGGTCACCAGTTGGATGTATTTGTTGCTGTCATTACAGCAGCGGTGTTGGGAGATTTGCCATAAGGGGATGAAGATAGCGGTTCTCTCACATCTTGACAAGATTCTGGAGGCCTGAGATCCAGGCAACATAAAGCGTCACCCACCTTGTGATCCCAGGGTAAGTCCTCACCATAGATAAGAATAACCACATGAAAAAAAAGATTCAGGACTTTCCTGGTGGTCCAGTGGCTAAGACTCCATGCTCCCATGCAGGGGTCCTGGGTTCTAGAACTGGTCAGGGAACTAGATTCTACATGCTGCAACTAAGACCCAGTGCAGCTGAATAAGTAAATAAATAAATATTAAAAAGAAAAAGATCTTGCTGTTCTGGACACAACGGGAAGACACACAGTTCAGGTTTTCCAGCCTACCCCACATTCCACACAAAGCATGTCACAGCTGCAATGTGGTGACATGGTGCCTGTGTGCCCGCGCTCTCAGCAAGTCACCAGGACAAGGCTGAGCACACCCAACAAGGACTTCAGGTCATTTAAACTGACCCTCTTCTTCTGCAGAAGCTCAGTGAGGTGGAGGGATTCACCCAAGTTCCACCAAGAAGGCAGAAACCAACTGCTGCCATACTTGGCTAGGGGCTGCCTTTACTTAAGAGCTCCTCCCAGGAGACAGGTTGGAAATCGTTTTCAAACCTGTTTGACCTCAGCCCATAGCTCACTTTCTACAGCCATTCCCACTTTTCTGGAAGAGCAAAGAATTGAAAAGGAAGGCAATGCTCAACATGATAAACATACAATGCATTTAACAACAGCCAAATACTCACCAGAAATGAAGTGGGAAACAAGACAAGTAGGACTGTAGTTGAACAACACAGCCAAACCAAGGGGACTCCGGTGGTACCCACAGTAAAGGTTCCTTCCCCAGTCTGCAAAATCCCAACTCCGCCTGGGCTCACTCACAAGCCTTGAATGCTCATCAGGCTTCACTTTAGCAGTCAGACATCTCAACAGAATTATGAATTTGAGACCTCAGGAAATTAAATAAAACACCACTTGATTCCCAAATGACACACTTCAATAAGCTTTAAGGTGGTTCAGCAGTAAAGAATCTGCCTGCAATTCAGGAGACGTGGGTTTGATCCCTGGGTTGGGAAGATCCCCTGAAGAAGTGTGTGGCAACCCACTCCAGCATTATTATTTTTTTTTAATCCACTCCAGTATTCTTGCCTGGGAAATCCCGCAGACAGAAGAGCCTGGTGGGCTATGGTCCACAGGGTCCCAAACAGCTGGACACAACTGAGTGACCGACCATGCATGTGCAAACATACCAGGCACTTTACTGACTGGTAAAAAGCCTTTAGTCGTAATGTGAAAACAAAAATCCATGAAATTCTACCATTTGGTAAGAATTGAAGAGAGAACATTCTGGAACATTTTGGTTCCAAAACCAGTGAGCCCACCAGTTGGTGTCAAACCTAGAGGAACACTGATCTAAAGCCACCATCAGCACTAGTTCAGATGTCTGTATCCTCTGTGAACAAAATGTACACTCAGGAAGGCATTTCCATGGGGAACCATGTGTGGACCATAAGAATAAGGGGCAGGCCTCCTGCTGATGGGCTAGCCTGCAAGGTCCCACTTGGGGATTTCTCAGCTGGGCTCCTGCAAATTGCTGGAAGGAAGGGGGAAGCTGCAGGATCTCATCTGAAAAACTCTGAAAACAGCCTGGCCAGTCGGCCTCCCAGAAGCTCTGACACAGGCATGACTGAGGGGAGGAGGTGGGCTTAGACCACCCCGACTGGCCTTTTCTGGGTTTATAATTGCCTGATCCAGCCCCCACCCTCTTCATTGTTCCCACACCTTTCCTGTCCTCCTCCACAAAAATCTGCCTGAAATCAGCCTTGCTTCACAGCCAGTCTGGGTTCTGGCTCAGGCAGGCACTCAAGAGACCCGCCCTAGACAGTGGCTGTGACTCCCTCTCTGGCTGTTCAAAATGCACAGTGTTCTGGGCTTGGGTCCCAGGGGCAACATGGATATGGCTTCAACTCCTAGTCCCGTCACTAACTAACTACAGGCCCTCTCTAAGCCTCGGTTTCCTCATCTATATGTTGGAGATAACTATTTCAAGGGGCTGCAGTGAAAACTCACAGTTGATTTACTGCGGGAAAGTGCTGAGCACCCAGCTAGCCATACAGTGGGGGTTGAGGGCATGCATTGTGGGCTCAGGCGTGTCCAACTCTTGGTGACCCCATGGACTGTAGCCTGCCATGGAATTTTCCAGGCAAGAATACTGGAGCAGTTGTCCTGTCCTACTCCAGGGTATCTTCCCAAACCAGGGATTGAACCCGTGTCTCTTGCACCTCCTGTATTGGCATGCGGATTCTTTACCACTGCGCCATCTGGGAAGCCCGTGAGTGCCAAGAAGCCGTGGCTACTGTTGTTGCTATCAGCTGTGACCTCCAGTGGTGCTCTATGCTCATGCCTGACAAATCCCACCTCTTCAGTGCAACCTCTCCTAATCATCAAGTCAAAGCACCTCCCCATACCAAGACTCCCTTTCCTGAACTTCAAAGACCTCATTCCAGCACACATAGTTATATATATATCTCAAGCAAGTGTCTAGCAGTCTCCCCCATTCCCCACACTAGTTTTTCTGCTCCCTGAAGCCCTGTCTTGCTTTATATTGACTCTGTTTCATCACAGTCCCTTTCTTGTCATACCTTAATGGTTTGAATACAGCAGAAATAAATAGATGTTGGATAAATAAATGTGTGAGGTGTACACACACTTGGGATTTACAACGTAGAGAGGCAAGTAATGAGAAATGATGAGATGTGGAATTTCATTCCCTACCCTGCAGGTGAATTACCTGGTACTCTTAGGCTGAGTATCGACAAAATGCAGCAACTGCCACTAGCCTCCCTCCCAGGGCCGTGCAAGACGGATTAGGCTTTTAAGCAGCAAAGCTGAAACACAGCCCGCTCCTTGATGTTAAGTAAAGAAGAGCATCTGGGTTCTGATGGTAACAAATGGATCTCATTCTCCTCTAGCATTTCCCGGCTCTTTCTGCACAAAACCAGCAAAATTAAAAAAAAAAAAAAAAAAAGCCTCAATTCTTTTAAATCGGATTTCCAGAGAAAATCTTTTCCTAGCAACTCATTCCAGTGCCAGGAAATTTTTCAAAGGCTAATCTAAATTCCTTCTCTCTCCCTTTCCTTTGTCCACTGCCAAATGAGATCGACAATAGCTCTGGCCACAACTCCACAACAATCATCTTTATTCTTACAAATCTTTTTTTTTTTTCCTTACCATGCTGCATGGCATATGGGATCTTGGTTCCCCAATCAGGGATCAAAGCCGTACCCCCTGCATTGGAAGCAGAATCTAAACCACTGGACTGCCAGGGAAGTCCCTACAAATCTTCACTTCAGTCTGCTTTCCAGGAGTTGTTTGGACGACAGGTGACCTTTTCCCTCCTCATCAGTATTCACATTGCTTCTTTCTCTTTTATTCTTCCTCCTCTTCTGTCTCAATCTCCTAAACCTGAGGCTTCCCAGCAGTGCCCACATCACCTGGCAGCGCCCAGTCCTATAGGAGTCACCCCATGTTAAAGCTGCTCTAGGGACCTCCCCTGTGGTCCAGGGGCCAAGACTCTGAGTTCCCAATTCAGGGGGCCTGGGTTCCACCCCTGCTTAGGGATATAGATCCCATGTGCTGTAACTAAACAGTTCGAGTGCCACAACTAAAGATCCCACATGCCACAACAAAGACTGAATATCCCATAGCCAAATAAGTGAATGAAAAAAAAAATATATATATATATACACATTTTTTAAAAAAAGCTGCTCTGGCAGCTGGTTTAGGCCCAGGCACAATGCACTGGCACCAAGATCAAAATTCAAAGACCTATCCCTGTTTGCAACACTGATTCACCATGAGCTGGATCCTCGAGGCTAGCTGAGTCTTTTTTGTGATTCAGGGACAATCATTCCCATTGTACGTCTGTTAAAAGGATTTCAACAATTTATAATAATTATACTGTGATTAATACTAACACTATTTATGATTTTGGAAACATTTTGAACTCCCCAAAGTAAAGGTACAGGGTTAATATAAGATGCTGAAATGTCAGAATGCAGAAAGTACATCCTTTAGGATAAGAGGGCAGATAAAACAAGCAAGAACATAGTCTGAGACAGTGGCTTTCAAGTCTGTTCAAGAAGCAGAGCCTGTCTTTAAAGGAAACCTTCAGTGGAATCCCACTTCTCAACGAGATAAAAGTGGGGCTGCTCTGGTTGGAGGCAGGGGCGGGAGGTGGTGATGCTGATATGAGCCCAGAGCCCATCCTTCCTCCTCACCCATTTCTCTCCTCTCTTGAAGTGGTGGTCCCTGCAGTATCCATAGAGCCCCAGGGGTCTATGAAGCAGTGAAAGAGGGACATGCAGAGAACCTGAATTTCCTAATCCTGTGAGGGAACAGCAACTCAGCTTTAGGGCCCTAAAGGACCATGTGGCCAACATATTGATATATCAAAGGTTCCACTGCTTTTGTCTTTCCAGTCTGTCTGTATGTATCTTAGCTTGATTTTCATGTATGTGTATTTTATCACAGTACATATTTGTAATGCATCTCAATAGCATCTTCATAGAATAAGTTGGTATCTGGATGTGTACACAGAATTCTAGGGGAGAGAGGCTGGTACATTACACTGTGACAAGACATTCACAGGGTCTGGCTTGACTTGCTACGGGACCTACCATTCTGAAAGGTGCAATAGTATTTTACTGTGCTTTATACATGCTTGCTTGAAGTGATCCAAGTGAAAGCTAAACACACTCTAAAATGTATGCCAAGAGTCTTAAGAAGAGCCTTAAATATAGGGCTTTACTACAAGAAGACTACAATCTCCCCTGAATAATGAAAGGTATTCTTAATACCATTTATAAGACATTAAACATAGATGGCCTAATTAGTCCCTTTACTTCTACTGGTACATTTATTAGAACGAGGGGCAAAAATAAGAAGTATTTTTCTAAGCGAGTACTGTGAACATTTAAATTATAAAACAGCCTGCTGACTTACAAAAATACTGCTCTGTGTAAGTTTGACTAAAGGTTATTAAAATTTCCTAAATTATCAACAGAAAAATAAAATACATATCTAATTTTCCACCAGTTTGAAAGACTCAGGAGGAAAAAAATCTGAAATTCAAACAATCACAGTATATAATTTTTCTGATTTTTAAAGGAATATTTATAGCTTGAAAGTGAAAGGCTTGTGAAATATATAAAAATTAAGGAGGCAGTCCTTTTCCTATTTCAGGAAAATTATAGTTCTTGGAGAAGACATTGAAAATTTGCTCTCAGTTGATACATATGCCTTGTATTAAAGTTTCTAAAGCCTCCTCCTCTTTTTTTTTTTGAAAGAGAGACACATTTCTTTCAGAATTTGAAGACTTGTATTAATGACCTAAGGTTCTAAGGCAAAGGACTGCAGACAACAGCCAAGGAACAGATCCTTCTATCCAGCTCCGCTTCCCTCAAGACAGAGCTAAGAGTAATTTTCACATGTTAAAAAGTTGGAGAAATTCAAAATAAGGAGAATACATCTTCAGATTTCAGGCACCTCCCTGGTGATCCAGCAGTTAAGAATCTACCTTCCAATGCAGGGGATGTGGGTTTAATCCCTGGTGGAGGAACTAAGATTCCACATGCTGCGGGGCAACTAAGCCCTCGCACTACAACAAAGACACAGGAGAGCAAAAACAAAAAATAAAATTCAGATTTCAGTGCCCATAAGTTCTGCTAGAACACACTCAGGCCCATCCAGTTACATCCTGTCTGTGGTTGCTTTTCTGCTGAGGCAGCAGAGCTGAGTAGCTGTGACCGAGACCCAAATGACCCAAAACCTGAAAACTTTTACACAATCTGGCCTTTACAGAAAAACTGGCTAACCCCTGGCCTAAGAGACAGTGCCCACTGGCAGGCCCTCACACCGCGTGTCCCCAGCTCAGGAGACGTACCTGGTTGAGATGGCGCAAGCCCTTGTCAAGACACCAGAAGCAGCAGCAGCAGCATTGGGACACGCACCTTGACAAGGCACCGTCCTGCTGGGTCAGGTTCAGAAAGAAAGGAACAGCGTCACCAACAGCACAGGAAAGAGGCAAACAGAAGTGTCTTCCAGCACACCCTGTTCCTACTTGGAGATCTGTGTCCCTGGAGAAGCATCACAGCAATTCTCATGGGTACAGGAGTTCTTCTATTCTGTGTATGCTACTGCTACTACTAATTACTATCATTACTATACTGATGAGCAAGGGTTCTCTTCTGTGGGCTTACCTGTTAGGAGTGCCGTTGAGTTCAGCAGAAAGGGAAATGGATTAGCTTGTTTTTACTAGCAAAGGTGAACCAGACCTTTTGGTTCTAGTAAAAAAAAAACAACAACACCTCTCTTCCTTCATCTTTTCCTAAGCGTCTTCAATCATAAACTCTGCTTTTTCAAACCATAGTTTATATTCATGAGAAATTCACATCCCACAGACAATAAAACTAATGCATTGTTAGTTATGCGTCCACACACATACACAAAATCAGGTTTAATTTTTTGGAAATACATCCCATATTAAGACTTTTAGGGCTAAATTTTGGGGGATAAATTAGTCCTTTGAAATATAACTTGAACTTGTGTATAACTCAAGAATGGATGAATGAATAAAACTTATTGGGGGAAGGGGTGATTAAATGTATCTTACTGCCCAGACTGGGGTGGGGGTGGAGGAAATCCCTGAAAACAATCCTGAAATAGTTTTCTATTAGGACCCCAGGGACAACTTAGCCTTATATAGACATTTTCTTGTCCCAGTGTTAATTCCACTAGATGAAATCTGACCTGCATCCTTTTCAGCCTGGCTATCGTTGTGAATGAGCCATTTAATGTAAGAAGGACCTCACAGTGGCCGTGTGAAATGCTTATACTGCAGGTACAGTATAGGGCTGGAAGGCTGCTGAGGAAGACTATGTTTTTTTAACCTAAGAAAGGACACATTTCTCCAACAGTGACATCACCAAAAGGGAGTTTGACCCCTTTAGTCCTTATGGGATCTAGGAAGTGATAAATAACCTCTTAGACCTCAGCCAGAGAGGCTAACCCATTGACTGTTAGATATATGGAAGCTGTTTCCCCAAAGAGTTTAAGGTGCCTAGCTCTGGGGGGTTCAGTGAGTTCCCTCATGTTTATTAACTTATGATTATCTAGTACTAATGCATATTTATATATAAAACACATGCATATGTACATATATGAGGACTTCCCTGATGGCTCAGCAATAAAGAATCCACCTGCAATGCAGGAGCCACAGGAGACGCAGGTTTGATCCCTGGGTCAGGAAGATCCCCTGGAGGAGGAAATGGCAACCCACTCTGGTATTCTTGCCTGGGAAATCCCATAACAGAGGAGCCTGTTGGGCTACAGTCCATGAGTGAGTGAGTGAAGTCGCTTAGTCATGTCCAACTCTGCAACCCCATGGACTGTAGCCTACCAGGCTCCTCCATCCATGGGATTTTCCAGGCAAGAGTACTGGAGTGGGTTGCCATTTCCTTCTCCAGGAGATCTTCCCGACCCAGGGATTGAACCCAGGTCTCCCACATTGTAGGCAGATGCTGAGCAACTAAGCAGAGCATGAGATACATATATGAATATATTTAATGTATATAAACTATACGAATCTACTTGAAATAAAAAGTTGCTCTGTTCTTCAATAAATCTTTCTCTAAGTTTCCTAAGGTTGAAGGATCGATTTCAAAATGCACCAGCCAGAGCAGCTAGATTTATCCTGGATGTGCAAATGTCTCTTTAAGTCCCAACATGTAGTTAAGCAATATTTCAACAGAAAATACTCTCTGATCAGGGGGGTGAGGGCTTAGTGTGCATTTCAAGGTAAGGAAGCTAGATAATTTTATGTGAAAGCCAATCAACTGCTCTTAATTAATATACTAATCTTAAATCTTGATTTACAATTAAATCTTGATTGAGCTTCCCTGGTGGCTCAGAGGGTAAAGAATCTGCCTGCAATGCAGGAGACCTGGGTTTGATCCATGGGTTGGGAAGAATCTCTGGAGAAGGAAATGGCAATCCACTCCAATATTCTTGCCTGGAGAGCATGGACAGAGGAGCCTGACAGGCTACAGTCCATGGGGTCACAAAAAATCAAATACAGCTGAGCAACTAACACTGACTGACTGAAATCGTCAACAATTCAGATTTCTGCTTAAAAGAGCAAACAAAGACAATTTTAAAGTATAATTACGAATCCACGTGTAAAACTTTCCCAGTTTACTAAAAGCACATACCTATACCCAAATTGCTGGACTCATTGTTTGTGAAACTCTGACTAAGTCACCAACACAGAGGTGGGGCTGGGGGGCTGCGGGGGTGGGGGTGGGGGCTAACATTGTGTGAGAACAGAAAAGTTGGGGAAAATCCAACCTTTCCTTATTTGGCAGGCCAGAAATACCACAAGAACAGCTGTTTTCCTGGTGTTTTGGTTTCCACTGGCATTCATAACCAAATGTGCATGGAAATAAAAACGGAGAAGAAAAACCCCCAGGCACAAAAGCCCCACAGTTTTCTGTCTTTTGATCTGAGATTTAGGTCAGCTTGCCCATTTCTCACTATTAGGCATGAACGCACACACAGACATGCAACTAACTTCCCATGACACCCTCCAGGAAACACAGAAGGTGGGGAATATTTTAGCATTAAAACAGAAACAAGCAAATCTCCTCATGTTATGGTATATTTTTCTTTCTTTAAAAAAGCATGATAAATGTCCATAAAACCTTGCTTAAATTTCATCTTAAGAATTTCTCCCATTTGTTCAGCATTTAAATAGGAAGAAAAAGCAGCAAGCTAAGAACTAAGCACTCCCTACACCACCTGTGCCACCATGTTGGAGAAAATCCAACAAAATTACACAAAAAGGGAGCTGGACAGGAAGGTTGCTGGGGGTGGGGTGCGGATGGGACCTGAAGCCCATTGGAGCTTTCTGAATGGTCCCTGGCACAGGTCACATTCCTGTCCTGGGACCCAGTGCAGTTCTCCAGTGATTCACTTTTCTGTAACCCAAACACAGAGCACACTCTGTTTTAACGTGTTGCCTTACCTTCTCTTTCAGAGTGTTATACACGTACATGAGAACAGCTCTTGGAATCCTCACCACAGTGATTAAAAATGACCCTTTGACAACTGTTCCCTGATGGTAGCAGAAAAGAATGGAGAGAGATGAAAGGATCGGGCGATCAGGAGGGTCACTTTTATTCCTGGGAACAGGAGAAAAAAAAGACAGCATTTTAAAAAACACTATTTAGAAAGAAACAAAAAAACTTCTCTCTGGTTCAAATCATCTACGGTACTAACAATTTAGAAAGCAGTGACGCCATCTGCATTTGGCAAAATTTTTATACTCCTTGCTAGCTAAGGTTAAATTATTTAAGTTAAGAAATATTTTTGGAGGTATTTAATGTTACAAACAAGGAAGAGAAAATTTTAAAACATACTGATGAGGTGAACACTTTACAACACCTAACCACCTCCACAAATCCATTAAATTGGGTATTGATCCCATTTTCAGTTTCAGAAGTTTAATTATATAATAATCCCCTAGATTTAAATTACATACTTGCATCTGTAAATATTGCCAGTATTAGCTTGGTGATGAAAATCACTACCACATCACATGACCAGGATTGGCTCACAGCAGAGGGAGGAAGAGTTTTGGCTTCTCCAAAGCTCCTGAAACCCAGCTGATTTCTCCTCTGTTCTGTAAAGGTCACCTCACTGTGAATCATTTACGGGACTTGTCATGACACAGCTCTTAAGAATGCAAAAGTCAGTTTCACAGGCCGGGGAAAAAAAAGTGAAACAGAACAGAATGGGCACATCTTTCTTCCCCCTCCCCAACACCTGAAAGATAAAACAAAGGCGGGAGGGCTGATGTCACCCCTCCCCCGGCCCACTGAGGCCAGCTCTAGAAAGTGAGGCCCTTTCCGAGAAGTTCCTTCACGCGATTCCAAGGGAGGCTTGCTTTCTGCATAACGGATTATTCTACAGCTCGCTCTGGTTGCTAATAAGTCACTATGAATTAAGGTTTTGACCAGAGCCTAGGTTTTCGGGGAGGAAAAGGAACGCAGCCAGAAATGTTTCCAGAGCTGGCAACGGCCACATTTTGCTGTTACTTAAATCATCCAGGAAGGAAGAGAGAACATGAAAGTAACATTGGGAGCAGAGTAGCTGCAATCCAGCCGTCCCACAAAAAGGGTGATGTGTGTTTCAACTCAATGTTGTTGGAAATAGGAAATGCCAGGGAAGCTATTGCTGATATGAATTCACTTAGATCTGATAAACTAGAAAAGTAGCACAGCCAGGAAAGTCTGACACATTTTTCTCCCTTTCCTCAGTCCTTTTTTTGTTTTTTTTTTTTTGTTTTTGTTTTTTTTTTTTAGAGGAAGACTGTTTACTTTCCCATTGAGGAGATCCATGTGCCTTAGAACTGACTGGTTCTCAAGCAGGGATGCGGGCAGACGAGGGCAGCGCTTGCTCTCCATCTGATACGGAAACAAGTGATTCACAGGCCTGGAGGGCTGGTCCTCCAGGCATGAAGTTTGGGCTTAGACATCCATTCTCTGAGGTTTCGCAGGGATGGGATTGACCACTTAAGGCAGGGTGGTGTCTACACTGTCTGGATGGCCCTCATCCGTGTCACATCCCTGTGATGGCTCCAGACGCTTTGGGGCTTGGCTGGAAGAAGACGTACATGTTCCAGAAGCTGACTTACCACCTGGGAGAGAAAACCTGAAAAGAGGGCCAGCTCACAAACCAGGCCAGCCTGTGGAGCCAGAATTCACTCAATACCCAGGAAAGGGTCAATCACTGGGGGGTCTCGGAGACCCCCCCTTCGCCCCAGACTTTTTCCACATTCAAAGGTTATATCACCCTGTCACCCCTCCTCTGCTGTGCACATCCCTAGGGCCTTCATCT
This sequence comes from Ovis aries, assembly GCF_016772045.2. Taxonomy (NCBI): domain Eukaryota; kingdom Metazoa; phylum Chordata; class Mammalia; order Artiodactyla; family Bovidae; genus Ovis; species Ovis aries. Next base: position 71,963,457 of record NC_056054.1, on the reverse strand, counting down.
CTTCACAAGCAGCAAAATCTGCCTTCAGGAAGAGCCTTTGATTACACCTAGTGAAGCTTAAACTAATACTTCACCACATTTTGAGAACTGGAGTTTGGGACCACAATGCAGCGAGGGACATACTGAGCAGCTCAGCGATGGGCTTATGAGGATGCCACAGCCTCCTGGTGGGCTTCCGCTTCTGTCCACAGGGAGTACTGCATGCAGGGCACCTTTCGCTGGGTTCTGTGGGTGGTGGCAGTAGCAAGGCCCTGGGCAGCAGGGGAGAGCTGGAGACTCCAGGATGTACCCCACAAGCCCAGCTCCTCTAGTTTTAAGCTTGTGGCTGCTCTGAGGGCTAAAGGTGCCTGGCTCTGTGTGACGGAGCCAGGGGGTCCCAAGACACAGCATCAGTTCAAGTCCCTGGGCAAACCATTTTCCTTTTTTTTCAAACACTACTTTTTAAACATTTTTATTTATTTATGGCTGTGTTGGATCTTCACAGCAGCACACAGGCTTTCTCTAGTTGCGACGAGCAACTATGAAGGGACTACTCTTCATTGCGACGGCTTCTCTTGTTGCAGAGTACAAGCTCTAGGTGCACAGGCTCATTAGCTGTGGCACACAGGGCTTATCTACTCCGTGGTACGTGGGGATCTTCCTGGACCAGGGATCAAACCCACGTCTCCTGCACTGGCCAGCGGATTCTTAACCCTTGGACCACCAGGGAAGTCCTGTGCAAAGTGTTTAATGTTCTCGTTCACCTAAGTCTGTAACACCTTTGGGTCATGGTATCTACGTGCTATTTTACAGCTATGATTTGCTTCAACATAACTTACTCCAGAAACTTAGGAATCTTGGAGGCACGTTTTAGTTCTGGTTAGATCCAGTCGAGTGCTCACTGAGAACTCTTCAGCAGCATGGATAATTCATTTTGTGTTGCGGCTCCTGGACAAGGATCAGGCTGCCCAGGATGCTTGGCCTCCAGTGTCAGTCTGGTCCTGGGCAAAGGAGTGCGGTGTGCCCCTGAAGAGACCTCGTCCTTTCCTGACATTTCTTTCAGCAGAATCACTGCAAGATGGGGTTGGGAGGACTGTGGGGGGAGCTGTGAGGTTCATTTATCCAATCCCAAAGAAAAAAGGAAACTCTTTGTTATGAAGAACAGGTCCTCGGCAGCTCCCATCAGGGTTAGCAAACTCATGTGTCTCCTACCAAAATTCCTTAGGCTCAGCTGTGAATCCACTTCCTCACTTCCTCTTCAGCAAATCCACAGCAGCTGGAAACCATCTTCTGTATACTTGCAAGCGATGAAGTCATGACTCAAGCGTCCCTTCTCCAAACTGAGCAGTGCTGGCTCCTTCCTATCACACCCCAGCCCCATCTTTATGGCTCTCAGTTGACCTCTCTGAAATTCAAGCAAATGGTGGTAAAAGGGAAATTACACAGGATGCCCATGTCCTGGTACTTGATGCTCCTTGGATGACCTCTTCATCCCTCTTACTGCTTAAATGAATGACAGAGATGAACGCACTCTGGCTATATTTAATTCTCACCCTGCATGCAGACTGGAACATGAGATTAAAGAATTATAAGCCCTGAGATAAGGGAAAACCTTGAGGTTTCAAAATTAGCACACAGTCAAAAAGAATGCAGAACTCTCTAATAAATGAAATAGCAGTGCTAAAAATAAGTCAGTATGCATTTTATTTTAAATTAGTTTATTTTTATCAAATATGTGAAATATCTTAAAAAGGCAAATAGCACTGCTAGGTGTAACAGGAAAAACAGCAGTTTTTTTTTTTCTCCACCACTAATTGTCTCTCCCTAGAGGCAATATTTTAGCTGTTTCTTCTGGAACCCACCTTCACACTCCTAAATTACTTGTTCTTACTGGCATTTCTTCATTTTTTCAGTCTCAGAGACTGTCTACTGACTTCCCACTATGGAAGACACAGGTTTCATTCTCTTGGGCAGCTTAAACTCACAAGTACACTCATTTTCCCACTCCTCTTCTTCTCAATATAATTATACTGAAGTTCTAACAGATTTCTCTCCAGTTTTACTGAGATATAATTGACATGTGACAGTCTGTACGTCCAAGGTATACAATGCATTGATTTGACCCCATATATATTGCAAAATGATTACTATTTTAGGATTAGCTTACGCCTCCATCACTTCATATAATTAACCATTTCTTTTTTTGTGGTGAGAACATTTAAGGTCTCTTCTCTTAGCAGCTTTCAAGTATATAACACAGTATTGTTAACCATAATCATCAGGCTATAGTTAGATCCCCAGAACTACTCATCTTTTAACTAGAAGTTTGTGTCCATAATCCATACCTCCCCTTCTCCCCTAACTCACTCCCGGGCAACCACCATTCTACCTGTTTCCATTAGTTCAGCTTTTTTAGATTTGACATATAAGTGGTATCCTCCCTATTTGTTTTTCTATGATGTATCACTTGGCATATTGCCCTCAAGGTCCATTTGTGTTGTTTTAAATGGCACGATGTCGTCCTTTCTCATGGCTAAATGATATTCCATTATATACGCTAGTAAAGTAATGCTCAAAATTCTCAAAGCCAGGCTTCAGCAATACGTGAACCGTGAACTTCCTGATGTTCAAGCTGGTTTTAGAAAAGGCAGAGGAACCAAAGATCAAATTGCCAACATCCGCTGGATCATGGAAAAAGCAAGAGAGTTCCAAAAAAACATCTATTTCTGCTTTATTGACTATGCCAAAGCCTTTGACTGTGTGGATCACAAGAAACTGTGGAAAATTCTGAAAGAGATGGGAATACAGACCACCTGACCTGCCTCTTGAGAAACCTATATGCAGGTCAGGAAGCAAAAGTTAGAAGTGGACATGGAACAACAGACTGGTTCCAAATAGGAAACGAGTACGTCAAGGCTCTATATTGTCACCCCGCTTATTTAACTTCTATGCAGAGTACATCATGAGAAACCCTGGACTGGAAGAAACACAAGCTGGAATCAAGATTGCCGGGAGAAATATCTATCACCTCAGATATGCAGATGACACCACCCTTATGGCAGAAAGTGAAGAGGAACTAAAAAGCTTCTTGATGAAAGTGAAAGTGGAGAGTGAAAAAGTTGGCTTAAAGCTCAACATTCAGAAAATGAAGATCATGGCATCTGGTCCCATTACATCATGGGAAATAGATGGGGAAACAGTGGCAGACTTTATTTTTTGGGTCCAAAATCACTGCAGATGGTGACTGCAGCCATGAAATTAAAAGACGCTTGCTCCTTGGAAGGAAAGTTATGACCAACCTAGATAGCATATTCAAAAGCAGAGACATTACTTTGCCAACAAAGGTCTGTCTAGTCAAGGCTATGGTTTTTCCTGTGGTCATGTATGGATGTGAGAGTTGGACTGTGAAGAAGGCTGAGCGCTGAAGAATTGATGCTTTTGAACTGTGGTGTTGGAGAAGACTCTTGAGAGTCCCTTGGACTGCAAGGAGATCCAAGCAGTCCATTCTAAAGGAGATCAGCCCTGGGATTTCTTTGGAAGGAATGATGCTAAAGCTAAAACTCCAGTACTTTGGCCACCTCATGAGAACAGTTGACTCATTGGAAAAGACTCTGATGCTGGGAGGGATTGGTGGCAGGAGGAGAAGGGGACGACCCAGGATGAGATGGCTGGATGGCATCACTGACTCGATGGACGTGAGTCTGAGTGAACTCTGGGAGCTGGTGATGGACAGGGAGGCCTGGCGTGCTGCGATTCATGGGGTTGCAAAGAGTCGGACACGACTGAGCGACTGAACTGAACATCAAATCATCTTCATCTATTCACCCTTCGATGGACACTAAGGTTGTTCCCATATCTTGGCTATTGTGAATACTGCTGCAATGAACATAGGTGTGAAGCCATTTCTTCAAGATTCTTTTTTTATTTCCTTTTGATATATACCTAAGAAGTGGGATTGTTGGATCCTATAGTTCTGATTTTAATTTTTCGAGGAGCCTCCATACTGTCAGTTTCCATAATTGCTGTATCCCAAATTTGCACACCCCATCCCACAGTGAATGAGGGTTCCCTTTTCTCTACATCCTCGCCGACATTAGTCACCTCTTGTCTTTTTGATGATAGCCATTCTAACAGGTATAAGGTGGTATCTAATTGTGGTTTTGATATGTATTCCCTGATGATTAGTGATGTCGAGCACATTTTCATGTGCCTGTTTTTGTATCTTCTTTGGAAAGGAAGTTCTGCTCCTCTGCCCCTTTTTTAACTGAATTTTTTTTTTTTACTATGGAGTTATAGGAGTTATATATATTTTTTGGTATTAACTCCTTATCAGACAAATGATTTGCAAATATTTCCTCCCATTCCATAAGCTGTCTTTTCATTTTGTGGATTGGTTCTTTCACTATGTAGAACTTTTTAGTTTGATGTAATCTCACTAATTTTTGCTGTTGTGGCTTGTGCTTTTGGTGTCATATTTGAAAAATCATTTCAAAGACTGATGTAAAGGAGCTTTTCCCCTATGTTTTCTCAGAGGAGTTTAGGGACTTCAGGTCTTATGTTTGAGTCTTTAAACCATTTTGAATTAATTCTGGTGAACCATGTAATACAGGGGTTTAATTTTATTCTTCATGTTGTTATCCAGTTTTTCCAGAACTGTTTATTGAAGAGATTATCCTTTCCCCTCTCTGGGATCTCAGTTCTCTTCCAATGATCTATGGGTCTATTTCTATGCCAGCGCCATACTGTTTTGTGGTATAGTTTGAAATCAGGACATATGATGCCTCCAGGTATGTTCTTCTTTCTTAGAATTGCTTTGGCTATTTGGGCTCTTTTGTGATACAAATTTTAGAATTTTTCTATTTCTGTGGAAAAATATAACTGAAAGGTTGACAGGGAATGCATGGAATTTATAGATGGCTTTGGGTAAGAAGGATATTTTAACAGTATTAATTCTTCTGATCCATGAACACAGGATATATTTCCATTTATTTGCGTCTTTCATCAGAGTCTTATACTTTTCAGTATACAGAGCTTTCATCTCCTTAAATTCATTCCTAAGTATTTTATTGTTTTCAATGCCAGTGTGAATGAGACTGTCTTCTTTCTTTTTCAGATATTTTGCTGTTAGAGAAATGCAACTGTTTTCTGAATGCTTTGTATCCTGTACCTTTACTGAATTCACTGATTAGTCTAACAGTTTTTTTGATGAAGTCCTTAGAATTTTCTTTATATATTAATAAAGTCATATTATCTGCAAACAAAGGCAATTTTACTTCTTTCTTTGTGATTTGTATGTATTTTTTCCTTGTTTTCTTGCCTGATTGCTCTGGCTAGGTCTTCCAGTACTATGTTGAATAGGAATGGTAAGAGTGAGCAGTCCTGTCTCATTCCTGATCTTAGAGAAAAAATTTTCAATCTTTCACCACTGAGTATGTTTTAATTAATGTTTAGGGCTTACATTATCAGTACATAAATAACATTCACAACTGTTTGAAACAGTGTATTCTGATTATATTTTCTTTCTAGCTTTTGACTTTTCTTTAATAATATTTCACATCTTTTATTTGCTTGGTTTTCCACATGCTTCACCAAATTCTTCATCAAAGTATAATTCTTTTTCTCCACATATTCAAACAACATATCTGATATGCTCTAAGTTTCCTTTTTATTTTTTCTTGGCAACATCCCTCCTGGAGCCCACTGCTCTCCTGCTCCTCCTTGGACTGGACGTTTTCTATACCTGCTAAATACCTACCCTCCTGGAAATTCCCTTCTCTTCTTCACTGTGTTGGAGCTCATTTCATGAAACTCATGTTCCCCCCCACCCCTCTGGTTTACTCAGTTTCAGAGAGAAAGGATATGGGGAGGAAATCTTTTGAGATATTGCATGCCTGAATAGGACTTCGTCTTCCTTTATCTTTGACTGATAGTACGAACAGGTATAGAATTCTAGGTTGGAAATCATCTTTTCTCAGAATTTTGGTAGTTTTGTCCTACTATCTCCCTGGTTCAGAGTTGCTGTTGAACATCAGATTCCATTCTAGTTCTTTTTAAATTTTATTTTTTATTGAAGTGTAGTTGATTTATAATACTAGTTTCAGATGTATGACACAGTATTTCAATATTTTGAAAGATCATACCTCACTTAAGTTATTTTAAAATATTGGCTGTATCGTACAATATACAGCTTATTATAGTATACACTATACACAGTAGTCAATATACAGCTTTTTATAGTACACACAGTAGTTTGTGCCTCTTGGTTTCCTATCCCTACCTTGACTCTGTCCACTTCCCTCTCTCAGATGGAAATCACTAGTTTATTCTCTAAATCTGAGTCTGTTTCCATTTTGTCATATTCATTTATTTTTTAGATTCCACATTTAAGGGATAACATATAGTATTTGTGTTTCTCCTATTTATTTCACTAAGTCTAATGCCCTCCAGGTCCAACCATATTGTTGCAAAATAGCAAAATTTCATTCTTTTTTTATGGTTAATATTCCATTGTATAAACACATCACATCTTCTTTATCTATTCATCTACTGATGGACACTTGGATAGCTTCCATAACTTGCCTACTGTAAATAAAGCTGCCTGAACACTGAGGGGGGAGCATATAACTTCTGGAATTAGTGTTTTCATTTTCTTTGGCTGTATATCCAGCAGTGGCATTCATTCAAACAGCAATTCTATTTTCAATTCTTTAAGGAATCCCCATACTATTTTCCACAGTGGCTGCATCAATTTACATCCCCACCAACAGTGTACTTGGGTTCCCTTTTTTTCATGTCCTTGCCAACATTTGTGGTCCTTTTGACAACAGCCATTCTGACAGGTGTGAGGTGACATCTCATGGTTTTGATATGCACTTCTCTGATGATTAGCAATGCTGAGCATCTTTTCATGTCTTTGCTGGCCATCTGCATGCTTTCTTTGGAAGAATATCTATTCTTCTCATTGTTAAACTGCGTTCTTTTTTTTAATACTGAGTTGTATGACTTCATTTATAAATAGTTTGGATATTAACCCCTTATTACTCTTATCAATTACAAGCATTTTCCCCATTCAGTAGGCTGTCTTTTCATTTTGTTGATGGTTTCCTTTGCTGTGCAAAAGATTTTAAGTTTAATTTGTTTATTTTTGCTTTTGTTTCCTTTGCCTGAAGCAATAGATCCAAAAAAAACACTACTACAATTTATGGCAAAGAGTGTCCTGCTTGTTTTCTTCTGGGAATTTTATGGTTTCCGGACTAACATTTAGGTCTGTAATCCATTTTGAGTTTATTTTGGTATATAGTATGAGAAAATGTTCTAATTTCATTCTTTTACACCTAGGTGTCCATTTCCTGGCAACACTTTTAAAAAGACTTTCTTTTCCCCACTGTATATTTTTGCCTCCTTCATTGTAAGTTAACTGAATATAAGTTCAGTTCAGTTGCTCAGTCATGTCCGACTCTTTGCAACCCCATGAATCGCAGCACGCCAGGCCTCCCTGTCCATCACCATCTCCCAGAGTTCACTCAGACTCACGTCCATCGAGTCAGTGATGCCATCCAGCCATCTCATCCTCGGTCCTCCCCTTCTCCTCCTGCCACCAATCCCTCCCAGCATCAGAGTCTTTTCCAGTGAGTCAACTGTTCTCATGAGGTGGCCAAAGTACTGGAGTTTTAGCTTTAGCATCATTCCTTCCAAAGAAATCCCAGGGCTGATCTCCTTCAGAATGGACTGGTTGGATCTCCTTGCAGTCCAAAGGACCCTCAAGAGTCTTCTCCAACACCACAGTTCAAACGCATCAATTCTTCGGCACTCAGCCTTCTTCACAGTCCAACTCTCACATCCATACATGACTACTGGGAAAACCATAGCCTTGACTAGATGGACCTTTAGTTGGCAAAGTAATGTCTCTGCTTTTGAATATGCTATCTAGGTTGGTCATAACTTTTCTTCCAAGGAATAAGCGTCTTTTAATTTCATGGCTGCAGTCACCATCTGCAGTGATTTTGGAGCCCCAGAAAAGAAAGTCTGACACTGTTTCCACAGTTTCCCCATCTATTTCCCATGAAGTGATGGGACCAGATGCCATGATCTTCGTTTTCTGAATGTTGAGCTTTAAGCCAACTTTTTCACTCTCCTCTTTCACTTTCATCAAGAGGCTTTTTAGTTCCTCTTCACTTTCTGCCATAAGGGTGGTGTCATCTGCATATCTGAGGTGATAGATATTTCTCCCGGCAATCTTGATTCCAGCTTGTGTTTCTTCCAGTCCAGCGTTTCTCATGATGTACTCTGCATAGAAGTTAAGTAAGCAGGGTGACAATATACAGCCTTGACATACTTGTTTCCTATTTGGAACCAGTCTGTTGTTCCATGTCCAGTTCTAACTGTTGCTTCCTGACCCGCATACAGATTTCTCAAGAGGCAGGTCAGGTGGTCTGGTATTCTCATCTCTCTCAGAATTTTCCACAGTTTATTGTGATAAAAGTCACATAGTCAAAGGCTTTGGCACAGTCAATAAAGCAGAAATAGATGTTTTTCTGGAACTCTCTTGCTTTTTCGATGATCCAACAGATGTTGGCAATTTGATCTTTGGTTCCTCTGCCTTTTCTAAAACCAGCTTGAACTTCAGGAAGTTCTTGGTTCACGTATATCTGAAGCCTGGCTTGGAGAATTTTGAGCATTACTTTACTAGTGTGTGAGATGAGTGCAATTGTGTGGTAGTTTGAGCATTCTTTGGCATTTCCGTTCTTTGGGATTGGAATGAAAACTGACCTTTTCCAGTCCTGTGGCCACTGCTGAGTTTTCCAAATTTGCTGGCATATTGAGTGCAGCACTTTCACAGCATCATCTTTCAGGATTTGAAATAGCTCTACTGGAATTCCATCACCTCCACTAGCTTTGTTTGTAGTGATGCTTTCTAAGGCCCACTTGACTTCACATTCCAGGATGTCTGGCTCTAGGTGAGTGATCACACCATCGTGATTATCCGGGTCATGAAGATGTTTTCTGTACAGTTCTTCTGTGTATTCTTGCCACCTCTTCTTAGTATCTTCTGCTTCTGTTAGGTCCATAACATTTCTGTCCTTTATCAAGCCCATCTTTGCATGAAATGTTCCCTTGGTATCTCTAATTTTCTTGAAGAGATCTCTAGTCTTTCTCATTCTGTTCTTTTCCTCTATTTCTTTGCATTGATCATTGAAGAAGGCTTTCTTATCTCTTCTTGCTATTCTTTGGAACTCTGCATTCAGATGCTTATATCTTTCCTATTCTTCTTCGCTTTTCACTTCTCTTATTTCTGGGCTTTCTATTCTGTTCCATTGACCTATGTGTCTGTTTTTATGCCTCTGTAGCTTTGTAGTTTTGATTATTTCAGCTTTGTAGTACATTCTGAAGTCAGGGAGTATGAAACCTCCACACTTGTCCTTTTTTTCAAGATTACTCTGGCTAGTCAGGGTCTTCTATGATTCTGTATAAATTTTAGGATTTTTTTAGTGCTGTGAAGGATGTCATGGGTATTTTTTATTAAATATGTAGACTGCTTGGATAGTATGGATATTTTTACAATATTAGTTCTTTCAATACATGAACACTGGTTATCTTTCCATTTATTTGTATCATTTTCAATTCCTTTCATTAGTGTTCTATAGTTTTCAGAGTACAGATCTTGTACAGGTTCTAGTTCTTCATATTTTGCCTGTGATCTTTCTTTCTAAAGCTTCTGGGATCTTCTCTTTACCCATGTCCTCCAGCTCTGGGAAATTTTGACAATTTCCTCCCTTTTTTCTTTGTTCTCTCTTTCTAGAACTCATATTAGTCAGGTGTTGGGTGACCTAAATTTTATCTTTTTTCTCCTATTTTCCATCTCTTTATCTCTTTGTTCTATCTTCTGGAGGAGTTCAACTTTATATTTTAATCCATCAGTAGAAAACTTTCACTTTTGCAATATTTTTAACAACAAAGAGGTCTTTCTGTTCTCTCACTATTCTTTTTTTCTTGGTTCTTATTTTATGAAAGCAACATTTTTGGTTCTTTCTGAAGATATTATTAGAGTTGCTGTTGCAGTTTTCTTCTGCTGCCTGCATTGCCCCTATTTTTCCTAAAGTTTTTTGGTTGCTTGTTTTGTTCATTTTGATCCTTTTCTTTCACAACAGGCTTCTTCAAATTTTTAATAATCACTGGCTATAGGTTCACATTTAAGCGTGAGGAACCAAAGAGTGAATTGGAGGTTCTATACAAGGGTGACTGCTGACTGGTGAGTTTCACCATCTGCTTCAGAGTCAGGACATCAGGCAATTTCATTGAAGGATCCCCACGTGGTACTATCTGCAGGTCTTTGCTTTGGGTTATATAGTTTCTCCAAAGAAGAATCCAATAATCTCATGCTTAAGAAATATCAACCTGGCTGTCAACATCCCGGAGGCTGAGCTGTGGAGTGTGGGTTAGTAGCAGGTAGAATGAAAGTGAAGTGTCAGTCGCTCAGTCGTGTCTGACTCTGTGATCCCATGGACTGTAGCCTGCCAGGCTCCTCCATCCATGGAATTCTCCAGGCAAGAATATACTAGAGAGGTTAGTCATTCCCTTCTCCAGGCGATCTTTCTAACCCAGGGATCAAACCCAGGTCTCCTGCATTGCAGGCAGATTCTTAGACTTCCCCTTGCTCCCTCTTCTTTCAGGGCAGAGCTTTGTCCCTGCCTTGGCTGTGCCAGATACCCTACATCCAGGCCCTCTCTGATGACTTCTCCAGAGAGCAAAGCTCCCAATTATATCTGCTGGTCTGAAGGAGGGGCCGTGGGACCAAACTGCTCCTTAGTAAGACCTTTAACTAATCTTTGCAAGCATGTTTCACACCTAAATTCCTGAATCTCTCTAGATTTTCACGGCTCAAATCAACTTCCTCTCCCACCAGATGCACAGAGATAGGCTTTTTGAGGCTTCTCCAATCTGCTCACCGCTCATTCATCCTGTCTTCAGTTTTCAAAATTTGACTGATGTTTCTTCATTCATTCATTTGCGCTCAGTCATGTCCTTCTCTTTACCACCTGGGGGCTCCTCTGCTCATGGGATTATCTCGGCAGGAATACTGGACTGGATTGCCATGGTGTTTCTTAGCTGCTATCACTGCCTGTTTCCTCCTGTCCTTGTGTGTTTATGCTTTCTTCACTTTTTCATGATTTTGGGGGAAGGGAGTTAGAGTCGGGGAAGGCATTAGGAGATACATATATACACTTCACTGGAGGTTAAATAAAAAGCCCTCACTGAAAACGTTTTGATTTTGTGTTACTAAAATAGAACAAAATCACTGCTGTCAGGCAGATGTGAGCTGCTGCTGGCCAGTTTGGTTAGAATAATCTCTGCTCCTGTACTCAGGAGCAAGCAGCACATACCGCCTCCTCAGAAGGCGCAAAGGCTCTCAGTGCCAAGGACTACAGCCTTTTGTGCGTCTGACGGGGTCTCTAAAGAAGGAGGCTCCCAACAGCACCACTGTAATAAAACCCATAGCACTCCTTATCGTTGGGAGGTAATTGTTCTACAGCATGAATCAGCCCTAGATGACTTTCTTGCCCCCATGAACCCTCATGTTTTTCTGCCCATTTAGTCTGAGACATTAGAGGAGGACCAGCCCCATGAGAAGTAAACTTCCTGTTCTGAGTCCAAGCCTGTCATTGCCCTGGCCATGTTCTTCTTGCCTGTGGTTTTATCTGCTTCATGGAGAACCTCACAAACACGAAAGAGGTAAAGAGTTGAGACGTACGTGCATGTGTCCTCAATTATTTTGATGAGGTAATGGAGGATAAACACTTAAATAGCATAGTGAACAGAAAAGCATTTAATAAATTCACTAGCATTTAACTATAAGAACATGAACTGTATTTTATAGTCACGTACAATTCCCTTAGGATTTAAAACTGCTTTCAGAGAAAACATTCTCCTCATTTTACATAGGATGAAATGATGCTCATAGAACTTACTGAAGTGTGTTCCAAATAGATCAGTAATTTTTTTAAAGTTTGAAGTCAGTAAGAATGGATATTTACAGGAGAAGTCAACCCTTTCATTTGAATATCTTTCAGTTCTAAGCAGTTTGATTACTTCTGTGTTTGGCTTCCTTTTGGATTTTCTAGCTTAAAGCAAAAGAGGTTGGAAATGTGACAGATTTAAGATATAGTATTTCTTTTTACTACTAAATAAACATCCTGCCAAATTTTTTTTGCCTAACTTTTTAAAATTAATTTCTATTGGCGTATAGTTCCTTTACAATGCTGTGTTATTTTCTATTGTACAGCAAAGTGAATCAGCTCTATGTATACATTTATCCCCTCTTTTGCTGGGTTTTCTTCCTATTTAGATCACCACAGAGCACTGAGTAGATCCCCTGAGCTATACAGTAGGTTCTCGTTATCTATTTCATACACAGTATCGATAGCGTATGTATCTCACTCTCAGTCTCTCAATTCATCCCACCATTCTGCCTAATTTTGAGCTCAGTCTTTTTCTCTTGCCAATCTCTTTTGAGGGGTCATGTCAAAATTCCAAAATATCTTTTGAGACACACAACATGAAGCACATAGACAAGTCAATAGCAGTAACACGCTAGACCTACCTGTTAAAATAACACGTCACCACTGTCCCAGCTACAGTCATTTGTTGGCATGCAAGGATGAATTCACTAGTCCAGATGAGGCCAATTAAATGGTACCACCACATATAACGAATGCCCGAAAGAGGCTTATATTCCACTTGGCCACCTTCAACGACCTGTGCAGCTCCTAAAGTTTAAAACACAAACATGCTTTATATGTGTGTTTTCCTAAATATGGAAGAAGGTCCAAGAGGCCATTCTTCCTCAGTTCTAGACTTTGGCATCACACAAAACACAGATGTCAACGTCAAGTTTGAAGTTCCCACCATAACTTAAGATCTTCACAGCAAAACTAAAATTGAGAACGCACTTTTAACTTATGAATAATATTGACAGTGATAATTGTGATAACTGGTAGGCAACTTGTATAAGATGACATTTGATCTATCTTCTAATAGTCACCCCACTTTGCAGATATGAAAACTGAGGTTTGGAAGAGTCAAGTGACTTTTGCAAAGTCTCACTGCTCATAATTAGTGGAGGGAGAATATAGACCTGGACACAGTGGACTCTAAAACCCATGGTTTTTCTATCACAACACTTTGTGATGCAAACAAAACTTATGTTGATGAAAGCTGTGTTATAGAAACATGCTTCACCAAAAATTTAGACTCAATAAAGACAAGAATCTTCATTTGTTCAAAAGGATTCATTTCAGGTTTCAAGAGCAAACTCTCCTAGTACATTTAAAATGGCTAGTGGGCCTCGGTGTTAATCTCCTAGATTCAGACGTCAGCTTTATCCCTTTTTGGGTAGCCTGGGGCAAGTTATTTGGCCTCTTGGAGTGTTAGTATCCTTATCTGTAATACCCGTTTTCTGATGGTTCTTCAAGAAAGAGTGGGATAGAATGGGATTACCTGGTGAGTACTGGCCCATAGAAATATCAGTTCGCAAGTGATGACGATTCTTATTACTTAAATTTCAGGAGCACAATATTATATTAAACTGAGCCAAGTGAGGTAACCCCAGCAATGCTCTGCTGTTCACTGGCTATGTCCTGCTTAATTTGCTCTCATCTAAAGAAGCCCTTGAACTGGCTCTGCAATTCAACTTAATTCCATACCAAATCTCAGTTCTGCAACTACACTTGATTTCTAGATGTTCTCTGCTCTGTTTCATTTTATTATTATTAGATTTTTTTTAATGTGGACCATTTAAAAAAACTTTATAGAATTTGTTCCAATATTGCTTCTGTTTGATGTTTGGGGTTTTTGGCTGTGAGGCATATGGGCACTTAGCCCCCCAGTCAGAGATTGAACCCATACGCCCTGCACTGGAAGGCAGTCTTAAGCACAGGACCACCAAGGAAGTTCCCTGCTGTACATTTTAAACAAGCTACTGTAAGAAAGAAGATGGCACTTTGGTCTCTGGCAAAACCTACAACTTGAAGAACATTTAAAGAGAGTTTCATACTAATATTTCCTTTCATAGCTATAAATTGCTCTCAGGTTCATAAATCATATGTCTTTAGACATTCACAATAGGGTCTGGGCAAAGGAGGTGGGAAAGATGATCATGCTGTAGAAGGAACTGATTCCACAGACGAAGGCTGGTCTTAGTAACTCCCGCTCTGTGTTCTGCTGAACAAGAGTCACATTGTGAGAAATACCAGATCAGTTTGGTTCACAGACAGAAGTTAATATTTTATTGGACACTGGATTCATTCTGGCTTGGAGGCAATCTCTATTTCAGGTAAGGCGCTAATAAATGCTTGCTGCTGCTGCTAAGTCGCTTTAGTCGTGTCCAACTCTGTGCAACCCCATAGATGGAAGCCCACCAGGCTCCCCCATCCCTGGGATTCTCCAGGCAAGAACACTGGAGTGGCTTGCCATTTCCTTCTCCAATGCATGAAAGTGAAAAGTGAAAGTGAAGTCGCTCAATCGTGTCCAACTCTTAGCAACCCCATGGACTGCAGCCTACCAGGCTCCTCCGTTCACGGGATTTTCCAGGCAAGAGTACTGGAGTGGGGTGCCATTGGTTACGCCTTTCCAAAATGGACGTGTTTCAGAAAAGCATCCCCAGTCCCAAAGGAGGCGGCCCCTCGTGACTGACAGGCACATGGATATAGTGGATCAGGTGAGTGGAGACTCGGAGAGCCACTCCCGGAACAGCAGAAGTGATGGGGCCAGTCAACCAGCACGGGATCACCAGTGACGGGGACACACTGCAGTCTGCAAGCACAGGTCTACAATGTCACACGTGATTTGGGGATGGATGAAGCTTCCAGAGAAGAGGAGGGACGGTTTCCTCAACAGACAAAAGACAAGTAAATACAAAGGCCTTGGGTGCTGAGGAGGAATTGTGTCCCCTTGGGGATGCCAATGGCCCACACCCCAGCTTGGCCCACACACCCCAGCTTGGCACACTGATGGCAGCAGTCAGCAAGCAGAGGATGGCTAAACGGGATACATCAAGATCCATACAGGATCCACACTCCTGGCATTCCTCGAAGAAGCAGAATGGGTAAAGATATTATTCACTGACCACCTTACTGTTTTTGACCATCTTTACTGAAACCATCAACTATTTATTCTTCCGGTTCAGTAATAACCAGGCTATTTACAGACTTTCCTTTAGGGCAGGGTTTTTCAACTTCTCAACATAGCATTTGGCATTTTGGATCACATGATTGTTAGGGGTGTGAAGTGGGGGAGTTGCCCTATGCATTGCAGGATATTAAGCAGCTTTCTTGGCCTCTACCCATTAGATGCCAGGAGCATCTTCCCTCCCCTCCTCCAGTTAAGACAACCCAAATGTCTCTAAACATTACCAAACTGCTGCTTGATAACCACAGCTTTAAGCAAACGTTCTCTGAAGAATCGGGAGCTCTGGCTTCAGGGAGAAGCTTAGAACATGACTGTGGGTGGGGCAGGTGTGTTTATGCACACACGACTGCCCTCTCCTGGATGGCTAGGTTAGTGCAGGCAAGAGCCTCTCATCAAAGTATCAGTTGCTTTGTTATTAATACGAACACATTACAATACTGTTACCACCATGTGTAGCCAACAGATGCTAATGGGAACTGGATTCCAAGATGAGATTTGATCTGGGATGGTAGTGAAAAGGGCATTGAACTGGATGAAGGCCTGGTTCCAATCTCGGCCTGACATTTGTGATAAGCAACCTGGGCCCCTGTTCTCTAACTGTAAACATGAAGAGGGAAGACAAGATGAACCCAGGGCAGGGGTTACAGAGTCTGAGAGTCACACAGACTGAGACTCATATATCTCTTCTGTCTCCTAATGGCTGAACAACGTCAGGCAGGTTACGAGGTTGCAGGGCCTTTTAAAAGCTCTGTTTCAATGTCGGTAATCTGAAGATACTAATACCTACTTCCCATTTCCTTGTTGATTCCATCCAGTCTCGTGGCTCTAAATGCCATACATGTAGCTGTTACGAGGATTAAACAGGCAGTTGCTTAGAATATTAAATACAAGAGACGATTAGCTATAATTGAGGTATAAGTAGATATGATTTCTGTTGTGAAGTTAAGAAATATTTATTTAACATTCTAGATTTATGCTGGACGTCAGCTATTAAGGGAGAAAAATGAAAAAGGCAAACAAAAAAATCAGAAAGAAGATACAATCAGAGTGAATATCAGGAACTCACATGCTGCTCCATTAGTTTATTCACCTCCCCTTCTTCTGGACTGTTTATAATCTCTCCTCCAATCTCTAAGGGTTTTTTCCTATCCTCATGCTCAGTCAGTGACCTCACTTTTGGTTTCTCTGAGAAAACGGAAGCCATGGGAAAATCTCTGGGAGCATCTACTCCATCTCTACCCCTCCGCAGCATGTGTCCATAACTGGACAGCAGTTCAGTCGCTCAGTCGTGTCCGACTCTTTGCGACCCCATGAATCGCAGCACGCCAGGCCTCCCTGTCCATCACCAGCTCCCGCAGTTCACTCAGACTCACGTCCATCGAGTCGGTGATGCCATCCAGGCATCTCATCCTCTGTCGTCCCCACCTTAATACGATAAACTGTCCATGATTCTAAGGTCAGCCCCTGCACTAGATTTCCCCCTTTCTCATCTACTTGAAGATACCACTTCAGAAAACTTCCCTCTCTTTCTTGCTTCCTTTAAAGTCTTCTTTACTGAGTCATCCTTAATAATTTCCTATCTTAAACCCCCTACTTTTGAACTCCCTCTACTCCTCCAGCTTCCCTCCTACTTCTCTGTCCCTCTTCGCAGCCAAATTTCTCGAGGCCGTCTCTTACTCTTTCCAATCCCTTTTCTCTTTCTCTCAAACCCGCTCTAATTGCGATCCACCCCCACGCTGCTCTGAAACGGCTCTGTTTCACTCCCACGCTGCTAACCTCAGTGGGCCATCCTTAGCTGTTAGCTGACTGATCAGCAGCTTACGAGGCAGTCAACATTTCACCCCAGTTCCGTGCAGCACATTATTCTCCTGCTCACTGGTTGCTCCCTTTCAGTTTCCTTTCCTTTTCCTTCCTCATCTCCAAGACCTCTTAACATTTACATGCCCCCAAACACAGTCCTTGGATTTCTTTTCTGTCTGCACTCATTTAAGTCTCATGGCTTTAAATACTATTCATGTGTTCTCCAATTTCCAAACGTAGACCTCTAGCTGGGTCTCTCCAGAAACTTCAGACTGAAACCGTTAACTCCCTACCCGAAATGTCCACCTGGATGTCTAAAATATATTTCAATAAACACAACTAAAACGAATTTCTGCTCTTCCTGGAAGATGTTCCACTCAAAGTCCTATCCTGTCTCAGCTGATGGCCATCTCATGTTCCAGTTGCTCAAGCTAAAAGACCTCAGTGTCATCCCCAACTCCTCTTTCACATCCTTAATCTAATACCAGGAAATTCTTCAAAACAGACACAGAACCTGTATGTCACAGCATGTCCACCATTACGACCCTGTTCTAGGCCACTAACACCTCCTCCCTGAATCACTGCCATGAAAATGTGAGTCACACCATGCCACTCTGCCGCTTAAAATGCTGCAACGACTTCCTGTCTCAGAAACAAAGTTCTGTAATGGCCCACGAGGCCCAGGATCTGACCCTGTGCTCCCTCTGACCCCGGCCTGAACCATGCCCCTCCTCAACCACAATACTCTGGGGAGCGGCCCTCCTGACTGTGTCCCCAGAGCCTCTGCTGGTCCCTTTGCCTAGAACACCTCCCCTTCCTTAGTCTCCTGGCTCTGCCCTCACCTCCTGCAAATCTTTGCTCACAATTATCTTCTCAACAAGGCCTTACCCAATTATTAAATTAAAAATTGGAGCCCCCCTCCTCAAGCATTTGTTGTTTTAAAAATATACTATGAAAATATAATCAATGCTAGAATACATTTAAGATGTCTGAATTTTACACAGTTTGAGGGTCCCTTGATAAGACAAATACAAAGTTAGGTAGTTAGGTACTGAACCTTGCAAGAGTCCTTGCAAATGAAAGACCCTGAAGTTTAAGCTTTAGGGGCTTGAAGGTAAACCGGTCTCGAATCTGATTTAAAGTGTTATGATAAATTAATCTGATAAGTGTTATGGCAAAAAGTAGAACAGGTCAATTGGGGCTACTTAAGCATTTATTCTGGAGCAGGAAATGGCAACCCACTCTAGTATTTTTGCCTGGAAAATTCCATGGACAAAGGAGCCTGGCAGGCTACAGTCCATGGGGTTGCAAAAGAGTCAGACATGATTGGGCACACATAGTACAACACAAACATTTATTATTCTTCTCTGCTTTATTTTTCTCCTTGCTGCTGCTGCTGCTAAGTCGCTTCAGTTGTGTCCAACTCTGCGACCCCATAGATGGCAGTCCACCAGGCTCCTCTGTCCCTGGGATTCTCCAGGTAAGAATACTGGAGTGGGTTGCCATTTCCTTCTCCACCTATCAAATTTGAATATACTATAAAATTCACTTACTCATTTTATTTAATGCTTATCTCCCTGTAGCCTCCAAACTGGAAGGAAAGCTATATCTCCAGCATCTATAACAGGATCTGATCTAGTAAATGTTCAATAAATACTTGTTCAGTGAATGATTGCACCAATCTTCCTCAAGTAATACATCCTATCAAAGAGGTTTGAGACAACTTTCAGGAAGTCTGCCTAGAGATCATTGTCATAACCTGGAGGAAATGCAACATGCAGCTAGCTGGAAATTTGGGTATTACAAGCAAGTTTTAAAGCAGTTTGAAAGACTGGCATATTACTAATGATTAGTGTAAATGGCAGTTTCTCAAGGAAGGCAGTGTAGCTGATTGGGATAATCTCCCAAATGATGCAGGCCCAACTTAAAACAGTCCTATGTTCTACCACATTCTGTGCACTTGACCTCTTCCAGCCAACTGGCTGGGTGTCCTGCTGACACCCAGCCTGCCTGTGCCTCCCACTGTGCTCTGACAGCACGGGGATCAAGGAAAAAGAGAAGAAAATCGCATGGCCATCAGGCCTGGAGCTTACCTAGTTCTTTCTGGGTATACATCACATTCAGTACAACATAGATGTGAATTCACTCCTGACTCAGCACATGCTGAACTCACTCAAGGGCTGTGCATGGACCTCAGAGACAGACAGAAAAAGACACAGGCCCTGCCCTCCAGATGCTCATTCTCCTGAGGGGGACAACACACAAGTCATTATCTTGTGTGATTGCTTAGAGGCCTCGTCACCGCCTGACATAACACATTTATGCTCCTTTCCCTATTCCCTGTGTCTGGTTCACTGCTGTATCTCTAGTTCCCCAGCCACGCAGCAGGCATTCGATGAACAGTTCTTGAGAGAATGAAGCATATATAAAATGTAAGAAAAAAAAAAGAAGAAAAAGCTCGGTATGCTTGGGCAATTTACAAGAGAGTTTCCAAGAAATATATTGAAAGTGAAAGTATTAATCGCTCAGTTATGTCTGACTCTTTGCAACCCCAGGGACTGTAGCCCGCCAGACTTCTCTGTCCATGGAATTATCCAGGCAAGAATACTGCAGTGGGTTGCCATTTCCTTCTCCAGGGGATCTTTCTGACCCAGGGATCGAACCCAGGTCTCCTGCATTGCAGGCAGATTCTTTACTGTCTGAACCACCAGGGATAGTTCCAAGAAATATATTACTCAAAACAAATCTTGAATAATGACTCGTTTTCCAAGCTGTGATGAGCAGAAAGTTGAGGTGAGGCTTAGGAAGGGGAGAAGATTCTAGACTAAGATCACAGCAGGTGCAAAGACAACTAGATGTTCATGGAGGCTGTCTCCCTTCACACTTCCCCACAGGGACATAAACTTCAGAAATGCAGGAGCTGTTTCAAATCTCTCCTGAGCTACCCCTCTTCCCCCTGTTCCTAGGACAGGGCTGGGCTACGAGGAAGCTTTTGTGAAATAGCTTCAATTGTCTTCCAGATCTCTGATAACCTAAAAACAGGACAATTTTCCTTTAGACTGTGTTCTCAAATATGCCAGGCAGAGAACAAACCACAAACCTGAAGTTACTACTAGACATTCCTTGGTTGACATTAGTTCCTAATATAAGAAACACATACAAGCGCCCTATTTGCAAAGCAAAGCTCTGGTCTCATCTCAGCCTCCTAACTTCTTTATGAGGCAGGCTGGGGAAAGCACCGTTTGTCTACTGCAAAAATGGGAACAAGGAAGCCCAGATTAACATTCAAGGAAGGCCAGAGCCAGCCTAGATCCCAGGTCCCTTGATGGGAGTCCCTCTTTCTGACCCTGCTTCTTCCTTTCCAAGCACAGGCCTTTGCCTTTCAGCACATTAAGCACATTCCTGTGATGATAGATCTCATCCGACTGTAGTACCGCTGGGAGAGAAAGCCACCCCCAGCCCAAACAGGCCCCTTTCTTCTACTGTTTCAGCTCTGAGGCTTTCTGACCACCTAATGATAACTGAGGGTCATCAGATCATCTGGGCTCTTTCCAACCTGCCAACCGCACCTACTGGATTCCCAAGGTTGTTACCGTGTTCCTGTAGCTACTTCTTCCACTGGATTCGAGTAATCACTGTCGCATTGCTGGTAGCATGCAAGTCCCAGCTAGTTACTGTCAGTCATTTCTTCTGCTCCACTGAAGGAATCCCCAAACAAGCCCGAGTTCGTCAACTAGTTAAGGGCCTTACTAACAGTCACTAGAGAAACAGCTCATCAAAAAATGGCAAAATCTTACCAACCTAAGTTGACTTTTTCTGTATTTTTTCTTTTTTACACAATAAAGTATTAACTATTCAGTCATGTGACGCAATAAAAATCTCACAGTATGCACCACTGAGGATACCCCCACAACACTGGGGACCTTGGGCGGAGACTGGAGAGAGAGTCTGAGGGCTCTGTGACTGCCTGAGGGGACACGAGATGAGACAGGTGCTGTGCGGGCGTCCCTCACCACCCTCCACCACCTGGGCATCTGCGGAGGGAAAGTGAAATGAGACAGGTGCTGTGCGGACGTCCCTCACCCCCCATCACATGGGCATCTGCTGAGGAGCCAAACAGCAGCAGATGACCCGCCCAGGCCTAGAGCTTGTCATCCTGGCACTGCATGAAAAGGCCTTTGAAGACAAAGGGACCTCTGTGCACCACGCTGCCCCACAGGTGGGTGGAAAGGAGAGGCAGGTGGCCTGGTTTCTATGCTGCCCAACCCTGGGGAGGAGGGAAGGCGGGAGCTCTGTTAACACCAGGCCTCCTGGAAGCCTGGTATCTACCTGCTCACAGATTCCCACAGCACGTCCTGGGCACCCAGTTTCCTTTCCTGCCCTTCATATTTATTTTTATTTATTTGGTTTGGTCTTGGTTGCAGCATCTTGTAACTGCAGCAAGCAAACTCTTAGTCGTGGTCATGTGGGGTCTAGCTCCCCAACTAGGGATTAAACCCTGGCCCCTGCCTTGAGAGCAGAGTCTTAGCCACCAGACCACCAGGGAAGTCCCTCCTGCTCTTCAATTCATCTCACTTTTGCTCATTTATCTCCTTCCAAAATGGCCACGCTTTAATACATAACCTTCCAACATGCTGCCTTCTACCCTACAGTGCAGCCCCCACCCCGTCCCTGCCCCCGCCCCTCTCAGCCCTGGGGCCCAGGCTGTTTAATGCTTCCCAGGCCTTGGACCCAACTGGGGCCTAAGAAGGAGACCCGGAGGGGCACCCTGCAAGCGGATCAAGTCACCCCCCGCCCAAATCGGCCTTGGGGCATGTTCCTCTCCGACTGGGCCCCCAACTCTCAGGACCAGCTCTCGCCTGTCCTTTATGATCAGGTTCTCTTCTGTGCTTGGACATGACCCCACTAAACCCCTTTGCTTCTTTCTGTGCTTTCTGATCTTCTGGTAATTTCCAGCCCATCCTCTGAGAAGCCTTCCTGGTCTCACAAAGTTGGCTGGAGTCTTGCTGTGGTACTTTCACCGCTCCCCATTTCTCCTCTGGTGATGGTCTTCTACCTTTGCCATCCTCAATGTGGGCAGAGGCCACCTCTCTTCCCCAGTGCCTTGCCAGGACCTTGTCCCACAGCCCTCACCTAACATTTGTGCATTAAAGAAAAAACAAAAGAATGTGTCCTGCTCCAAACCACAGAGACAATTCTCTCCACCCAGACTCACAGCCCATAATGACAGCAGAGTGGGCCACTGTGCCTTGGAGGCTGGAGGAGGAAGGTCCCTCCCTGGTCCCAAGTCATGCTTCCCAAGGCCTCACCTTGTCCCTGCGGTTCTGGAGGACGAGGGCTCAGTACCACAGTCTACCACCCAGAGCGTCAAGTCCTGCCACCCCCTGCCACACCTCACTCCCAGCCCACTCTGGCTTCAGCCCCTGGCCTGCCATGTTGCCCTCTAGTCGCAGGCTGCAAACACCACATTATGGGCACAGCCTGCAGCCACCACCAGTCTCTGTGGCCACGACACTGCTTCGACTTGAACGGACAAAGCTCAGGAGACCTAGTTTGATTTCCTAGCCCCGTATCCCAGACACGGGGATGTGTGAGGCAGTGGAAAGAGGTCAGGTTCTAGAGCTAGAGCTGTTCTAGAGCTCTGGTGTCAGCTAGCTGGATGGCCCTCAGCAAATTACTTACTAGGACCTCAGTGTTCTTGCCTATAACTTGAACATAACAACACGGGCATAAAAAGGGGGTTGCGATGGTTAAAGGAGAGAACATAAGGACGCACCTAGTACAGAACTCAGAATTCAGGAAATTTTCAACACGTGTTCACTTTCCTGCAGGGACCGAGGCCACTGCCTTCCCATCTGACCAGGACTGAGACTGCGTCGAGGAAATGAGCTAGAACATGATTGTCCAGTGTTGCCCCAGTTGAGACTTCCAGCTGTCTCATGATTTCTGTTCTTTCATCTTTTCTTGGTAACAGAACCTCTTATTTTTAAACTGTGCATGGCTGCCCAAAATGAAACAGCCTTGTCTTCTCAGGAGCAAGGCAATGCAGAGGTCTGTGTGCACTCACATTAAACTGGTTCTTCTGAGACAGCAACAACATTTCAGAAGGGTCTTTTTTTTTTTTTCTCACATATTGATACAGCAGAGGGAAAAGAATTTCCTGCATTCCCCATGACAGAGCCCCAGACACCATCACTGCTGCCACCAGAGGCCTTGAGCTGCATGGGACGCCTGGTCCCTACAAAAAACAGGCCAGTGGTTCCAGAATGCTGGGGCCTCTGTGCCTGACTCCAGCATCATGGACCCCATCCCCACGGCCCTTACCTGCAGTCCCCAGGCTCAGGAGCACAGCCACCCAGAGGACCCAGAAGAAAATGAGGATGGCAAACGTCCACAGTGGCTGTAACAGCAGGAAGGGAGAGCTGCTGATGGCTTTATTCGTGACTTGGAGAAGTTCAACTGCCAATTTGATCCTCTTTCTGAGGACATAAATCAAGATGAGCAGAACTGCCTGGTGAAAAAGGGGTTAAATTATTCAGAATAATGAAGAACTGAGATGAACTTAAACCCTAGTATTTTACTGACATCTCAGCAAACAGCTCTTTTAACACAGCCACCCCCTACTTTTATTATAATGGAATAGACATGTTCTCAAGTACTAATTGAGCATCTACTATGTGCTGATATTTCTGCTAGATTCTGCTGCTACAACAGTGGACAAGACAGAACCCCTGCCCTAAAGGAGCTTGCAGTCTGGTCAGAGAGAGAGAGAATGAGGTCCTCGGGTGTCAGAGAACTGTCTGTTTCTTTTTCCCAACAGCACCTAACATGCCAGAGAATGCTGAAGGACTGCAGAAGGGCAAGGGACCACAAGGACAATGCTCCTTCCTTTGGGTCTCCTTCTTCTTTAGTTGCTGTTTCTTGGGATCTTTTGGGTGGTCCTTCCTGCCCTTTTGTGGTTATAGCACCCTTCTTAGATGCTTGAAACTTTCAAATAAAAACCTCCAGGGAATTCCCTGGTGGTCCAGTGGTTAGAACTCCATGCCCCCACTGCAGAGGGCACGGGTTCAATCCCTGATCGGGGAACTAAGATCCTGCAAGCTATGCAATGCTATCGATTTAAAATAAAAATCTCCAACCTCACCTTTCTCTACATGATGGATGTAAGCACATCAGTTACTGACCAGGTGGTGGGTATCCTCCAGTGTGTCAGACTCAACGTGTCCAGAACTGACTTCATCATCTTCACACAAAAATCTATTTCCCCCATATTTCCTACTCCAGTCCTAATTTTTCTGCACTCTCCAAGAAAAAGTTAGGTTCCTCTCTTGCAGGCTTCCATCTTACCCTGCTGTAGCACTCAGCATCTTCTACTGCGGATGTTCATTGCCTGCATGGCACATTACTTGACATCAAGCTTCCAGAGGGCAGGGCCAGGCCTTACTGTAAAGGGCTGGCAAAGCAACAGCCATAGCACAATCTCAGTTTGCTGACAGAGCTCCCAGTCTATTCTCTCCTCTCGATCCCCACACTGATGCCACAGCTCAGATACCTTCTGCTGTTAATTCCCTTAACCCCTTACTCCTGACCTTACCCCTCCTCCAATACAAGCTAAAGGGATCTTTGTAAAACGTGCAGTCAAGGATGTCATCTCGCAGATCAGAATCCTTTGACATTTCCCCAGAACTCCTGGATAAAGACTGAAATTATCACCACCGCAAATCAGGACCTCCCCGGTCTGGTCCCTTCCTGCCGAGGGAACGTCCTACAGGCTCCTCTCTTGTCCATGTGACCCAGCACACCACTCCAGGGGCCCAGGGTGCCATTCCTCTTCCCGCTGGACTCGGGTGTTGCTGCCTATGAGGATCTCATAGTCAAGTGGTGGGAAGTTGGGGGAAAGAGGGATAAAATGTGCAAAACTGCTCCCAGGGCTGAAGGGCCCAGCTGCGACCCAGCTGTGGGGACTAGCCTGAGGACCCAGGGAGAGATGCCTGGAGGAGACGTGAGACTTCTGAAGGCTGAGTAGGAATTTCCATCTCTGTGTCCTCAATGCCTAGCACAATCAACAAGGAAGAGGGAGTTTATTTTTTACTAAAAATTTTAATGAAGCAAAATGATATAATCTTTAGGCAAATAAACTTGGATCTCCTGAGTGGTTGGTAGCTCCTGAATGGAATGCTAAAATATGTGTATTTAATATGTGTGTTTTTCAACTTAAATATGTGTGTGCGTGTATAAAAGGCTCTCCTCATGTTCAAAGTACACCACGAGGATACTGACCAGAACTGAAGAGTTAACTATCCCGTTATTTCCTAGTCTCAGGGAGATCAGCGTTACCCACTGGGGACAGTGCTTGGGGTGCGGGGTGGGCAGCAGAGCTGAGTCACCACAGGGCTCAAGCCTCTACTCCCATTTCTGGGCTATAAGCTGCAAATTGCTGCATCTCAGCCTGCACCCCTAGGCTGACACCCTGAGGTGAGCAGCCAGTGCCATTCAGCCCATTTTCTCCAGTGCTGCTACTGGGTATATTGAAACCACTGGAATCACAGTCCTAGGCAGCTCCCCTCACGGCTGGAATCTTGCCCTGGGCATCATGTCACGGCATTGCTGGCATTGTAGTTCATCTCACGGCGGGGTGTGTGCTGGCTGTGTGTTTTTTTCTGGCCAGCTCCATTGTCTAGCGCAGGGCCCTGTGCAAGACAGGTGCTCAGTGAATGGTGATGGTGACAGAGAGTCTTAGGGATCTTATTAGAACAAGCTCACCAGAAGCTGGTCCCTGGCAGAAACACAGCAGCAGCAACACACGCGTCAATGCATGGTGTGTGAGCCGAGGTGCGGGTCTTCCCTCTCCTCTTGCAGCCTCCCCGTTCTCTCTCCTTACACTCAGTGAAGAGAATCCCCTGACCAGGCATCTGATGGCCACCGATGGTTCAGTGTGTGAAGACAAAGGGAGCCCTATGGAGGGCTGGGAGGGCAATGGTGCGGGGGGAGCGGAAGGCGGTGAGCGGCCCGGCTCCCAGCCCTGCTTCTCCCCGCCCCTTGTGCCCAACAGCCCAGCACCTGGCCTGGGGTGTGGGGGCCCTTTCTTCTCCAGCCTCCTGCCCAGGCCTCGGCTCAGCCATGGGCCTGGACCCAGGACACACCAGGAGCTTTGCTGTATCGGATACTTGCTCCCTGAGATGCAGCTCATGCGAGGAACACAAACCTGACACTTCCCTAGAGAAGAGAAAATGTCAGGCCTGTGTCAGATGTGAGAACTCAAGTATTTCCTTAAAGGAGAGAGCTGAGTCGGTGAGAGAATTTGAGGCTCTTATGAGAACTGAGCTGCTGAAACATTTAATGGGCATGTGAAAACCCCTGCTGCAGCGCCGCCGTGACATAATGCTTAGGAAACAACACACTAAAGGATGGCCATGGGCCGCCTGAAGCCACCCCCTGAGCCTGTCCAGGCCTGTGATGCCAGCACCCTGATCAGCATCCAGGAAGTGGCCTGAATGACCCTCAGTTGCCAACCATCCTTCCCCAACAACCTATATCTCCAGGCTCAATATTCTGTTTGCCCACTCTCTCAGCCAGAGAATTCACTGGGGAGGCAGCAGGTTCTCTGAAAAACAAATGAACCTAGTGGCCGGCAGGTTTGGCGACAAAGGGCTCTCTGTGTTCAAGAGCAGTGGGAGCTGTCACGTCTTCAGGAGCAAAGCGTCCACTGGCTGGAGGAGGTAGGGGGGCTCTTCTCAAACCAGGACATAGGAACTGTTACAAGTCTGCCTCCCTCTCCACATGGTAGTGTTCACCCCACAGCTGCCTGGGGGTGAAAGCAGTGCTGCTATAGCAAGGGTAACGGATCCGCAAGGGTAACGGATCCGCAAGGGTAATGAATCAACTTCCGAGATGGCGGAAATGACTTGGAAAGAGGTAAGATTGTTTTTTCACTTTCTGAGGCTGCAGTGCATTCCTACACAGGTATCTCAGATGAAATGTGAAGGCACTAAATGCGTTATGTACACTCACTACATTACTATGTATGCACCTTCTGCAGTGAAAGAAAAACAAATGCTCATTGTTTGGGGTTAAAATGCAACTGTTTGGACTTCAGAGTTCTGGCAGGCTACCTGATCTACTGCTGGAAGAGTGCCTCTTACCGTGATTACTGTAGATACAATAGCAAATCCCAGCAGACACTTCATATTTTCCCTTTCTGTGTCCAGTTCTATGCTGAGGTCATTGGTATAGTCATAGTACAGCCACCATAAGACACCGCAGACAACTGGAAAGCAAAACAGCAGTGGAACTCAGCAGGCATGCCAGCAGGTGACCACCCTGGCCCCTGACACTGGGTGGCCCTGCTCAGGCAATGGGTCCCAAATCCCTTGGGCTTTACAGGCAATGACCAACCCTCTGAAGCAGCTGCCAGGAGCTGCCAGGCCTAGGGCGGCTGTGTATCTCTGGGAGATGCAGGAAGGTGACTCCAAAACACAGGTGTGTCCTGTGAGCCTAGCCCACAGGTGGGGCTGGGTGTGAGCATAGAGGAACCTGAACGGACAGGATGGTGAGAGGAACAACATTAGAGAACAAAGGCTAAAATTTCCAAACCAGCTCTGCGGTGACAACTCCGGAGGAGCCTGGATATTGGTCTTGCTGTTGTTCCACTGTCAAGCCGTGTCTGACTCTTTGCGATCCCATTAACTGCAGCATGCCACGTTCCTCTGGCTTCCACTGTCTCAAAGGACTTTGATCAAATTCATGTCCACTGAGTCTGTGATGCTATCTAAACATCTCATCCTCTGTTGCCTCCTTCTCCTTTTGCCTTCAATCTTTCCCAGCATCAGGGTCTTTTCCCAGTAAGTTGGCTCTTCGCATCAGGTGGCCGAAATATTGAGTTTCAATTTCAGCATCGGTTCTTATAAAGAATAGTCAGAGTGGATTTCCTTTAGGACTGACTGGTTTGATCTCCTTGCTGTCCAAGGGACTTTCAAGAGTCTTCTCCAGCACCATAATTCAAAAGCATCAATTCTTTGGCGCTCAGCCTTCTTTATGGCTCAGCTCTCACATCTGTACTGGAATGACTATACCTTTGACTATATGGATATTGGCTTGACACCTACAAAACTGGGCAGATGTCCCAACATCACAAATGCTCTGCCCAGTCTTGCAGGTGTGATGTCCCAGCATCACAAATTTAGAGACTTGGTGACACCTGCATCACATCCACAGTGGCTTCAGGGAGGCGTGTTTTCCACTCGCAGGTGGGGAAGGGCATCCCTCACAAGCCGTCCTGCATGTCCCCGGGCACGGGCATGCCAGGCACCTGTGAGCTGCAGGGCTGGGAGGTGCTGAGGACAGAACTGATTGTTCAGAAGATGAAACACTATGGTCACGCCAAGTATTTATTTGGGCATACCAATTATTAAAAATTAAAATATCCTATACCAGGATCCTATACTGCTGCCTTGATCTTCCTGCCTGCCCCTGTCCCTCAGATCTTCTTCCCTGACAACAACTGGATGGACCCAGGATCCAGCCCTGGAAAGGAAAACAGTGGGCATGGGACATGTCTCTGGTACCCTGCCCAGCTCAAGGGCTGTGTCTCTTCAGACTGGCCTGAGCCTTTGCAGGGCAATATGGGCCCCTACGTGCCAATCGGGGATATGAAAATTCAGAAAAAATTCTTTAAAGGGCTTCTAACAGGCACTGGAATTGCCTTTTAACGGATGAAACCAGTACAACTCACTGGGCTGGCTCATCTGAGAGTGCAGAAGAGACGGCAGGCCAGGCAGGAACTTTGCTGTTAGCTGTGAGACAGAAGCAATCCTGTAGTCCTCCCTGTCTTCTGTGGGCCTGTGTTTCCTCTTATATAAAATGAGGGGGCTGGACAAGAGCTTCTCTAAGATCCCATGTTGCTCAAAAATGCCAGCTTTTAAGTTCTACATGTAACAGAAAGGTTTTTCATTTAATCAAGAAGAAACCAATCAAGTGGAAATACTTACACAACAATCCCAAAACAATCAGTGCAATGAAAATGTGAACCAAAAGGGTGGTGATGAAGCGGAAGGTGAACATCATGGCCAAAGATAAGGCTGGAAAAGTAAGCAAAACATAAATTCTAACAACAATCGAGGCATGAAGGTGACGACACTGGGGCTGGAATGACTAAGCCTTTCGAAAGAGTGAAGGCTGAGGACTTTCTTCAATCTCGAAATATCTTGGACATTTATCAAACAGAAAAACAAGACATACCCAGGCCACCCTCTGAAGCATGTACAAGTTCAGTCTGTGACAGTAAGCCGTGTCCTGAAAGCGCTAGCATGCTTCTTGAGTTATAAAATGTTTTCAAAGCAGCTATTATTCCCAAATGCCCTAAACTTTTTTTAAATCCAAATGAAACATCTAAACTTCTCTTTTTTACTAAACGTAACTCTTGATTTCATAACTTAAAAGTTCTAATTTTGTGTTCTCAGATATCCTCACTAAATATGAAAGATGAATGCCTTTAAAAATGAAAACTTTAAGATTATAATTGTATGATAAGATATATGTATAAAAATTTGCGTATCTGTTTCCACTTTGGGGGTTTTTAAGCCTAAGAATTTATTGAAAGTGAAAGTGTTAGCCACCCAGTCCTGTCTGACTCTGTGATCTATGGACTGTAGCCCACTAGGCTCCTCTGTCCATGGGATTTCCTAGGCAAGAATATTCCAGGGGATCCTCCCGACCCAGGGATCAAACCTGGGTCTCCTGCATTGCAGGCAGATTCTTTACCACCAGAGTCACCAGGGAACTTCAGTGAATTTATAGATACTACTTCACTTTCTTTCTGAACCATAATTCAAGGTTACATATAGGTATTTCAGTGTAGTGATTAAGATCATGGGTTTGAAGTCAGACAGATCTGGGCCGAGTCCCAGCTCTGCCATCTCCACTAGATGTGTAACCTTGGTCAAGCCTCAGACCTCTCTAGGCCTCAGTTTCCTCTCATACACAGGGTGATAGGATTCTGATGAGGTTTAAAGAGTTAACAATAAGCACAATGCCTGGTGCATGTGGGTCATAAGAAGTCTGGAAGTTACATAATGGTGGCTAGTGAAGCATCCCCAAGCATTCAGGAATTAGTAACCTTTGGGTAATGAAATTATGGAGACTTCAATTTATAAACTGGAAACATGATGTTAATGGATGATCAAAGAGCTTCTTTCAACCTTCCAAGGTTAGGAGGCAGCCATTGTAAATGACAGGGGTAAATAATAGGCCACTACTATTGCCTAGAGCAACAGAGAGTATTAACTCATTCAAAGAGAAGGCTGACTCTTAAAAGGACTCATCAAGCTAAAGTAGCAAAAGGGAAGTTAAACCATCAGGAGTGGGGAAGTGGCTGCTTCCAGAAAGACCCGGAAAAGGCAGGATCCGGGGTAAGGCCTTGGCCTGCCTGCACCCCAGCAAGCCTGTCCCTAGAAGGAGCTGGGTCCACCGGCTCAGTGCCCTCTGGCGCTAACAGGATGGACACACCTCCTTCCCCTACTCAGTAGGCTCTGACCTGGCTTGCCTGCAGGAAGAGGCGCTACAGAATGTCCACACTTGCTGGACATGCATTTCTGGCACTTTCCCTGGCCATTTCACAACGTGGCAATCTGCTCTGCACATCCGTCTTCAAGCAGAGCTGAGGAGCAGACCCTGGAACATCGTCAATGTCTAAGGCAACCCGCACCTAGTGAGACCTCTAGGCAGGATCAGCTGGCCTTTTCCCAGTCTTACTACCCCTCCCCCACTTGAACTTGAAACACTGACAGTATCTACAGAGCGAATATATGAACTGACCTTTCAATATTTAGGTCAAGAGGCTAATTTTCATTGTGCACCACACATAAGCACTAGAAATTTTGGTACAAATAGTCACTGAAGAAAAATTAATGAAAAATTACCAAAGGCGAGGATACAGAGGCCGAGGACTGTGTCTCTTCCTGACATTATTCCACTTAGAATTCGATGGAGGGAGTCCACATCATTGATCAGAACAGACGCAAACAGAGAATAACACTCAGGAGTCTGAGGGATGCATCGATTAAACAAGGGAAAAGACTTGCTAAAAAAAAAGATAGAATAAGTGGCAAAGATGTTGATTTATCTTTAAAAAGATACTTGTTTAAAATTCTCAGCAACCAAAATGTATAAGATCTAAAGTAATAAAAAGAAGGTTAAAGTCCTGTTTGCAATGTACACTTACAAAGCCAAGCATCTGAGCTGTCACACTGTTTAGCTAACGCCTGGGTGGGAAACTGATCATAGGGACCCACAGACACCCAAAACCTAAACTTGGCGAGTGACATTTCTGAGTCTCATATCTTGGCCCTTCCTGGATAACAATCACCAACTCCAGCACAAGAATCACATTTCTTTAGGCAACTTCTAGAGCTAAAAACTGGCTCAGTCAGAAGGTGAACTAATGAAAACAAAAGCTTTATTTCTATTCTCTTTATGAAGACCTATAAAGCTTCAGAGTTTTGTTACGAACAGAGTGAGTGCTTTAGAAATGAGTGATAAATGTATGAGTGAAACTGTGGTTGGTACCTGTCTTAGGTAGATGAGAAAGCTGACCCCTTCTGGAGCCCTTCCTGAAATGGAAAAATGCCCAGGAATGTTCCTCCTAATGACTTTACCGTAGCCACAAATACCTTCACAGCATCCTACTCTTCTTTCCTTCTGTGGGCCCCAAAGAGTGGAAATAATCCAAACTTATGAAGTGCCTAATTATCTGACAAATTGCTAAAGTATTAGGCAGTTACCAAATATTTTGTGAAATGCGTGAAGATGAAGCAAGGGGAACCCAAATGTCATTTGACATTACAGCATCATGAAGGAAAAAATTGCTTCGAAACACCCAGTGAATCTCAACATAGAACATACAGAAGGATCTTTCTCAGGAGGCTCAACAGTAGAGAAACAGTTCCTGAGTCATCAAATATTGATTCAAGAGTAATACAACCAAGCCATTTTTTCAAATTAAAAATTTTACAGATGCAATACAATCTGAATGGCTCAGATTCCAAAAGTATCAGAATAAATCATAAGAAATTGCTCTTTCTTCTCCTTGAGCCACTGAAGAACATTTGTCCACAGGCCATTAGGTTTTGGTTTCTTGCATATCACCATAGAGATATTTGTTAGCATATATGAACGTAACAGGGAATTTAAATAGCAGTCTGCTGCTGAGTGTCAAAAATAGTAAAAATTATATCCCTAAATGAGATACCAGACCTACCTCAAAAAAGAGGTAGGAAAAAAAAAAAAAACTGTTACTCTCATAAATCTTTCACCTACACATTATAAGGGGCTTTCCTGGTGGCTCAGTGGTAGAGAATCTGCCTGCCAAGGCAGGGGACTCAGGTTCGATCCCTGGGTCAGGAAGATCTCCTGGAGCAGGAAATGGCAACCAACTCCAGTATTCTTGGCTGAAGAATTCCATGGTCAGTGGAGCCTGGCAAGCTACAGTCCATGGGGTCGCTAAAGAGCTGGACACGACTCAGTGATTAAACAGTAACAACACATTATAAGAGTGTTCGAGGCTGGAGAACAGTAAAGCATTTTAAAATAGAAACTTTCATTCTGGAATATCTTTAGCATTACTGAAAAATCACAAAGAAGGTATAGAGAGTTCCCACATACCTTCCCTCACCTCCACCTTATGTTAACATCTGACATAACCACAGAACATTTGTGAAAATTAAGAAATCAACACTGGTGCTACATTACTCACTAAACCACAGACTTTATTTGGAAATGGCCCTTTTCCACCAATTCCTTTTCCGGTTCCAGCATACCACACCGCATTTATTTGTTCTGTCCCCCTTGGTCTGGGACAATTTCTTAGTTCTCCCTATTTGTCATCACCTTGACACTTTTGAAGATTCATGGTCAGGTATTTCATGAACGTCCTGCAAGCTGCAGAATGACCCTCATGTTCTCTCATGATTAGACTGCAGTGACAGGTTTAGGGTGGTGGCCTGCTGCAGGGCTGGGGGCGCTGAGGGTAGCATACATGCATGGGATCTTTTGAAGGAGGTCACCATTATCTTCATTACCTCCACCATAGTTGGGCCCCAGGTAAATAGCAGGGAGAAACACAGCTCCATCCATCAACAGAAAACTGGATTAAAGATTTACTGAGCATGGCCCCGCCCATCAGAACAAGACCCAGTTTCCCCCTCAGTTAGGCTCTCCCATCAGGAAGCGTCCATAAGCCTCTTATCCTTCTTCATCAGAGGGCAGACAGACTGAAAACCACCATCACAGAAAATTAACCAATCTAATCACATGGACCATAGCCTTGTCTAACTCAATTACTATGAGCCACGCTGTGTAGGGCCACCCAAGACGGACAGGTCATGGTGGAGAGTTCTGACAAAACGTGATTCACTGGAGACGGGAATGGCAAACCACTTCAGTATTCTTGCCTTGAGAACCCCATGAACAATATGAAAAGGCAAAAATATAGGACACTAAAAGATGAACTCCCCAGGTTGGTAGGTGCCCAATATGCTACAGGAGATCAGTGGAGAAATAACTCAGAAAAATAAGGAGACAGAGCCAAAGCAAAAACAATACCCATGGATATGACTGGTGTGAAAGCAAGGTCCAATGCTATAAAGAGCAGTATTGCATAGGAACCTGGAATGTCAGGTCCATGAATCAAGGCAAACTGGAAGTGGTCAGACAGGAGATGGCAAGAGTGAATGTCAACATTCTAGGATTCAGCGAACTAAAATGGACTGGAATGGGTGAATTTAACTCAGATGACCATCATATCTACTACTGTGGGCAAGAATCCCTTAGAAGAAATGGAGTAGTCATCATAGTCAACAAGAGAGTCTGAAATGCAGTACTTGGATGCAATCTCAAAAACGACAGAATGATCTCTGTTCATTTACAAGACAAACAATTCAATATCATGGTAATCCAAGTCTATGCCCCGACCAGTAACGCTGAAGAAGCTGTAGTTGAACGGTTTTATGAAGACCTACAAGACCTTCTAGAACTAACACCCAAAAAAGATGTCCTTTTCATTATAGGGGACTGGAATGCAAAAGTAGGAAGTCAAGAAACACCTGGAGTAACTGGCAAATTTGGCCTTGGAGTACAGAATGAAGCAGGGCAAAGGCTAATAGTTTTTTCAAGAGAACACACAGGTCATAGCAAACTCCCTCTTCCAACAACACAAGAGAAGACTCTACACATGGACATCATGGTCAACACTGAAATCAGATTGATTATATTCTTTGCAGCCAAAGATGGAGAAACTCTATACAGTCAGCAAAAACAAGATCAGAAGCTGACTGTGACTCAGATCATGAAGTCCTTATTGCCAAATTCAGACTTAAATTGAAGAAAGTAGGGAAAACCACTAGATCATTCAGGTATGACCTAAATCAAATCCCTTATGATTATACAGTAGAAATGAGAAATAGATTTAAGGGCCTAGATCTGATAGATAGAGTGCCTGATGAGATGGAGATTCGTGACACTGTATAGGAGACAGGGATTAAGACCATCCCCAAGAAAAAGAAATGCAAAAAAGTAAAATGGGTGTCTGGGGAGGCATTACAAATAGCTGTGAAAAGAAGAGAAGTGAAAAGCAAAGGAGAAAAGGAAAGATATACCCATTTGAATGCAGAGTTCCAAAGAATAGTAAGGAGAGATAAGAAAGCCTTCCTCAGTGATCAGTGCAAAGAAATAGAGGAAAACAATAAAATTGGAAAGACTAGAGATCTCTTCAAGAAAATTAGAGATACCAAGGGAACATTTCATGCAAAATGGATTCAATAAAGGACAAAAATGGTGTGGATCTAATAGAAGCAGAAGATATTAAGAAGAGGTGGCAAGAATACACAGAAGAACTGTACAAAAAGATCTTCACAACCCAGATAATCATGATGGTGTGATCACTTATCTAGAGCCAGACATCCTGGAATGTAAAGTCAAGTGGGCCTTAGAAAGCATCACTATGAACAAAGCTAGTGGAAGTGATGGAATTCCAGCTGAGCTATTTCAAATCCTAAAAGATGATGCTGTGAAAGTGCTGTACTCGATATGCCAGCAAGTTTGGAAAACTCAGCAGTGGCCACAGGACTGGAAAAGGTCAGTTTTCATTCCAATCCCAAAGAAAGGCAATGCCAAAGAATGCTCAAACTGCCATACAATTGCTCTCATCTCACATGCTCGTAAAGTAATGCTCAAAGTTCTCCAAGCCAGGCTTCAACAGTACGTGAACCATGAACTTCCAGATGTTCAAGCTGGTTTTAGAAAAGGCAGAGGAACCAGAGATCAAATTGCCGACATCCTTTGAATCATTGAGAAAGCAAGAAGAGTTCCAGAAAAACATCTATTTCTGCTTTATTGACTGTGCCAAAGCCTTTGACTATGTGGATCACAATAAACTGTGGAAAATTCTGAAAGAGATGAGAATACCAGACCACCTGACCTGCCTCTTGAGAAACCTGTAGGCAGGTCAGGAAGCAACAGTCAGAACTGGACATGGAACAACAGACCAGTTTCAAATTGGGACAGGAGTATGTCAGGCTGAATATTGTCACCCTGCTTATTTAACTTATATGCAGAGTATATCATGAGAAACGCTGGGCTGGAGGAAGCACAAGCTGGAATCAAGAATGCTGGGAGAAATATCAATAACCTCAGATATGCAGATGACACCACCCTTAAGGTAGAAAGTGAAGAAGAACTAAAGAGCCTCTTGATAAAAGTGAAAGAGAAGAGTGAAAAGTTGGCTTAAAGCTCAACATTCAGAAAACGAAGATCATGGCATCTGGTCCCATCACTTCATGGCAAATAGATGGAGAAACAATAGAAACGGTGGCTGACTTTATTTTGGGGGGCTCCAAAATCACTGCAGATGGTGACTGCAGCCATGAAATTAAAAGACACTTACTCCTTGGAAGAAAAGTTATGACCAACCTAGACAGCATATTAAAAAGCAGAGACATTACTTTGCCAACAAAGATCCATCTAGTCAAGGCTATGGTTTTTCCAGTAGTCATGTATGGATGTGAGAGTTGGAGTATAAAGAAAGCTGAGTGCCAAAGAATTGATATTTTTGAAATGTGGTATTCGAGAAGACTCTTGAGAGTCCCTTGGACTGTAAAGAGATCCAACCAGTCTATCGTAAAGGAAATCAGTCTTGAATATTCATTGGAAGGACTAATGATGCTAAAGCTGAAACTCCAATATTCTGGCCACCTGATGTGAAGAGCTGACTCATTGGAAAAGACCCTGATGCTGGGAAAGATTGAAGGTGGGAGAAGGGGACGACAGAGGATGAGATGGTTGGATGACATCACCAACTCAATGGACATGAGTTTGAGTAAACTCCGGGAGTTGGTGACGGATAGGGAGGCCTGGTGAGCTGCAGTCCATGTGGTCACAGCGGGTCAGACACGACTGAGTGACTGAACTGAATGGGTTTAGGGGAAGAACGCCACCAAGGGGAGGTGCTCTCAGAGGACTACACTGGGGACACGGCAGCAGCCTGACTTCACTGCTGAATTTGACCACGATCACTTGGTTAAGGTGGTTGGGCCCTGCCAGATTTCTCCGCTGGAATGCAAGTATTTTTTCTCTTTCTTCACTCTGTTCTTAAAAGTGAGTCACTAAGTCCAGCCTGCTCTCAAAAGGAAATTAACTTCCATATCCTAGAGGAGGAATACCAACACACATTATCAGAGATCCCTCTGTAAAGATTTATCCCTTTCCTCCCCTTTATTACTTAGTCTCTTATTTACGCAAGTATGGACTCCTGGATATATATTCTTTGGGTTATAATCCAGTATGATTGTTATTTAGTTAGTTGCTCAAATTGTTCCATCTTTGTCCACTGGGAGGTATTTCAGGTTGGCCCCTGTGTCCTTTTGACATGGCCAATCCCTTTTTTCCCCCTTGAGCACTTCCTTACTTTCTAATTTGACAAGATGATGCCAGGCTTATCTGGTATTTCCCTCATTCAAGCCCTAAAATCAGACCCTTTGGAGAACAGCACTTAGAAACCAAGCTCTGGACATTGGGTATGTTTATTGCTACTGGAGAATCACTGGTCCTAGGGCCTCTTATAATCAGCCATAATATGTAGCTTCAAAATGGCTAAATCGTCCCCTTTGAGAAGTAGGGAGGGGGATCAAGAGAATGTGGAACACATCCCACCTCCACAAACACATCAAAAATACATCTACATGTGGAACAATTCTCTTAGGAAACTAACTGGAAACCAGCAGAAGAACTCCTATACAACCAAACCTGCAAGAAAAAGTGGTTCCATGTAACTGGCTGGGACAAAAAGGCATTGCCTTGGGACCTGTGCCCCTGAAAAGCAAGCTGTCGAGCCACAATCTGGGCATCCACATCCTGGGCTCCCGTGCGGAGAAGACTAGCCCCCGTGACTGCTGGAAAATCTGCAGAGACAGAGAGAAGGACTAGAGAAGCCTAGATTCCACCTACACAGAGTGTGTGCATGCTGGCTTGCTGGGAATCAGGGTGGAGAGAGCCGTGCACTGGTGGCTGCCAGCTCACCACACTCAATCAGAAGGGGCAAACACCCTGGCCCTGCTCACTCCAAACCACAGCCTGGTACAAGATCAGGGCACAGATTCAGTTCAGCTATGCAGAAACAGACCAGGGCACCTGGGGTGTGATGCAGGTGAAGCCACACAGGACACTGTTTAGTCACGCACGGGGCGAGTGGAACCACATCGGCCATTGGCGGGGTGAGCACAGGGAGGTGCCAAAAGTGCACAGAGGCTAAGGGCTGGGCAGACAAGCCCTGGGACTCATCTAGCTACACAGAAACTGCACAGAGGCTAAGGGCTGGGCAGACAGGCCCTGGGACTCATCTAGCTACACAGAAACTGCACAGAGGCTAAGGGCTGGGCAGACAGGCCCTGGGACTCATCTAGCTACACAGAAACTGCACAGAGGGCCTGGAATGTGGTCTGGGTGGGGCGGCGATGGCCATTGTCCGTGCACTCAGAAGTGGCAAGTCCTCTCCCAGTGAGAGCTCCTCAGCTTCGCCCACATCACGCCACAGCCTCGCCCTAAATCTGGGGCAGACAGGTCCTGGAGAAGACTGGCACAGAGGCAGCATAGATCCTGGTAGGGGGGCACAGGCACATAAACTTGGGCAACCACAACATCCAACCCCTAGCCCCAGCCTACTCCATGCCGCAGCCTTGCATTAGATCTGGGACGAACACAACAGAGAGAGGGATGTGATCTTGGGCTGCTTCCAAGCAGAGCCATGGGGACCTATAGGTCCTTTGTGACCACAGAGGCCTCACTTGCTTCAGCAATCACCTCCGTAGGGGTAGGGGAACACACTCAAGGGCCATAAAGCCTCACTGACCCTGACCTTTAGGGTTTCTAATTCAATAACTGAGGAGCTCCTAATAGAGTCACAACAGCCACAGAGCAAAAGGGAAGCCCCCCCTCATATCCTGCACAGGTTCTGGAAACAACCCTCCCCACAAAGGGCAAAATGGCCAGCAAACTCTGAGAAAAGTCCTCGCTGGCAGCCATATGGAAGCCAGCAACTTACACCAAAGACACTGGACATGCAGAGGCTACACGGGGATGCCCCCACATAAAAACTTCTCTTCAAGACCATAGTAGATAATTGTTTCTCCTGAATTTATAAAGAAAAAGAAAGTTAAATAGAATAAAAAGGCAGAGGAACTCCTCCCAATTAAATGAACAAGAGAAATCCCCCAAAAGAACAAATGATGAATAATGAAACAGGCCTTTCTAATCCACTAGACCCCAAGTTCAAAAAGGTGGCAATAAAAGTGCTAACTGAATTAAGAAAGATTATTGACAGAAACAGAGATCATTGTAACAAGGAACTAAAAACTATAAAGATGAACTGATCAAAAAAGGACAATTCAACTGCCAAGATAAAAACCAACCTAGAGGTAATTAATAGCAGAATAAATGTTATAGAAGAATGAATAAGTGATCTGGAAGACAGCATGATGGCAATCACCCAGTTAGAACAGCAGGTGGACATACAAATGAAAACAAATGAGAGCAACATACGATCCCTATGGGATAACATGAAATGCGCCAACCCACACATGATAGACATTCCAGAAGGAGAAGGTGGTGGGTTGTTGAAAATGCATTTGAAGAAATTATGGCTGAAAAATTCCCAAACCTAAAGAAGGGAACATATAGTCAGGTATAGGAAGCACAGAGGGTCCCAAACAATAAGAACCCACGAATATTCACACCAAGACATCTCATAATTAAGATGGCAAATGTTAAAGATAAAGAGGATTCCAAAGGCAGTGAGAGAAAAACAAAGAGTCAGTTACAAGGGAATCTCCTTAAAGCTCTCAGTTGATTTCTCTACAGAACTTGGCAGGCCAGAAGGGAGTGGCAAGATAAATTCGAAGTCCTAAAAGGGAAAAACCTGCAACTTAGGATGCTCTATCCAGCATGCTTATCATTTAGAACAGAAGGAGAGATAAAGAATCTCTCAGACAGGCAAAAGCAAAAAGAATCAGCAATATTAAACCTACCCTAAAAGAAATATTGAAGAGTCTTCTCTGAATAGAAAGGTAGTAAGAATCTATAGGAAAGGGAAAATCATAATAGGAAAGCCAAATCATAAAAGGATTGAAGATCACTTAAATAAGCCAGCATATAGACAAAACAACAATCAAAAAACTGTAAAAAAGAAAAAAAAAAATATATATATATAACTACATTAAATAGTGAAAGAGGGCTTCCCTGATAGCTTAGCTGGTAAAGAATCTGCCTGCAATGCAGGAGACCTTGGTTTGATTCCTGAGTTGGGAAGATCCCCTGGAGGAGGGCGTGGCAACCCACTCCAGTATTCTTGCCTGGAGAATTCCCATGGGCAGAGCAGACTGGCAGGCTACAGTTCATGGGGTTGCAAAGAGTCGGACATAACTAAACAACTAAGCAAGGCACAAATAGTAAAACGATAAGCATGAAGATACAAAATACAACATCGAGAAAACAAAATGTGAGGGAAGGGAGTACAAAAATGCAAATCTGTTACAATGTGTTTGACCTTAAATGACTGCTAGTTTAAAATGAGTAGATACAGTCATGAGTTAATATGCTTGAACTTCATGGCAACCATAAATCAAAAATATAGACTATATTCACAAAAAACAAAAGGAAAGGAAATCAAACATACTACAACAGAGAGTCATCAAATCACAAAAGGAAAAATAGAAGAAATAAGCAAAGAAGAACTAGAAGACAACTAGAAAACAAAGATTAAACTGGCAGTAAGGGAACTTCCCTGTTGGTCCAATGGCTAAGACTCCGCATTCCCAATGCAGGGGGCCTGGGTTCGATCCCTGGTCAGGGAACTAGATTTCACATGCGGAAACTAAAAGATCCCATATGCTGCAACAAAGTTCAAAGATTCTGCATTCTACAACTAAGACCCAGTACAGCCAAAAAAATAAATAAATATTTAAAAATAATAAACATAAAATTAAAGGAACTTGAAAAAGATTTTTTTAATGGCATTAAGTACATACTTATAAATTATTACTTTATATGTTAATGGGCCAAATGCTCCAATCAAAAGACACAGCATGGTAGATTGGATAAAAGACACAAGAATGTACAATATGCTGCCTACAAGAGATTCACTTCAGGGCAAAAGGCATACACATACTGAAAGTGAGGGTATAGAGAAACAGACTAACACATATAGAAAACAATCTTGAGGCTACCAAAGGGAAGAGGGAGGGAGTTTTATTAACAGATTAAAAACTACTCTACATAAAATAGGTAAACAACAAGAATTTACTATATTATACAGGTAATTATTTTCAAAATTTTGCAATGAGCTATAATCAGAAAAAAAAAAAAGAAAACAAGAAGGAGGCAGAGGTAGCAATACTCATAGAAAAAATAGACTTTAAAACAAAGGCCATAAAGGAAGATAAAGAAGAGCATTAAACGATGAAAAGGGGATCAATACAAGAAGAGGATATTATACTCATTGATATATATGCACCCAGTAGGGGAGCACTTATGTTCCTTTTACACCACTTTGTAAACCATTTATGGAAATATAAATTGGTGCAGCCACTAGAGAAAACAGTATGGAGATTTCTTTAAAAAACTAGAAACACTGCTATCATATGATCCAGCAATACCACTCCTGGGCACATGCCAGAAAAAAATGAAAACTCTAATTTGGAAAGATAGAGGCACACCAATGTTCATAGCAGCACTATTTATAATAACCAAGTCATGGAAGCAATGCTTGTCCATCAACAGATGAATGGATAATGTGGAATATACATATAATGGAATATTATTCAGTCATGAGAAAGAATGACATATTCCCATTTGCAGCAACATGGAGAGACCCAGAGAACATTATATTTAGTAAAGTAAGCCAGGCAGATAAAAACAAATATCATATCATTTAGAATGCAGAATCTAAAAAGTAATGCAGGTGAATCTATATCCAAAACAGAAACAGACGCACAGACATAGAAAACAAACTTGAGGCTACCAAAGGGAAGAGGGAGGGAGTATGGGATTAACAGATAAAAGCTACTCTACATAAAACAGGTAAGCACCAAGAATTTGCTATATTATACAGGTAATTATTTTCAATATTTTGTAATAAGCTATAATCAGAAAAAACACTGAGTCACTCTGCTGTACACCTGAAACTAACACAGTATTGTAAATCAGCCATACTTCAATGCAAATAAATGAGAGCATGTATTATGCATTCGTGACTGATGAATGCTGATGAACTACCCGCCTTAGAATCCTGCTTCAGGACTGTATAAAAGTGCCTATTTCCCTACCCTTTTGCAAAGCGTGCTTTTAACTTAAAAAAAAAAAAAACATGTTGCCAGTCTAAGCCTGGTGTGCAGCAGTCCATGGTGTCACAAAGAGTCAGACATGACTGAGCAACTGAACTGAGTCTATGAGGTGAAAACATCAGAGTCTTAAATGGAATTTCCCCTATTATAAGGGAGGTTCAGTCTTTTTTAGTATCTTTAAAAAATACTGCACTTTTCTTTGAAGCATCTATTCATATTCTCATTTCAGTTTTATATCGTGATACTGGTGTTTTAAAAGTTGATTAGTAAGACCTTTCATAAATTAGAGGTCAATCTTTTTTTATATGAATTGTAACTTATCTGCCTGTTAATTTTGCTTCTACTGTTTTGTCATGCAGAAATGTTTCTTTTTAATGTAGCCAAATTTACTGATGTTTTTAGTTTTATGTCTCCTGAATTTTAAGTCATAGGGAGAAGCCTTCTTTACTTCCAGGTTATAAGAGAATTCTCCCCTGCCTTCTAGTACTTCCTGATTTCACTTTGTCAGTTAAGATCTTTAATCTATTTGGAATTTATCCATATAAGCCATGAGGTATAGATCCAGTTTTTCCCTCTGGATTCCTCCCCAGCTGTCCCAACACCACTTGTTGAATAGTCCAAGTTTCTGTCACTGACTTGAGATGCCATTTTTTATCGTGTACTAAATTCTTGTAAGAATTCCTGTTCCTGGATTATCTAGTATCCTTTACTGACCTTTCTACATATGAACTAGTACCACACTATTCAATTATTAAACATGGTTTAAAAACTGGAAGGACTAGTTTTCCTTCATTGTTTTCTTCAGATTTTTCATGGTCATTTAAGAGAATTTTTTTCCTTACAGACATTCAAATCAGCTTATCTAGCTACTGAAAAAATCCTATTATATTTATTTTAATCATGATAAACCTATATTTTTCAACTTAGAAATAACATCTTAAATAGTGTCGAG
Source organism: Ovis aries (assembly GCF_016772045.2). Lineage (NCBI taxonomy): Eukaryota > Metazoa > Chordata > Mammalia > Artiodactyla > Bovidae > Ovis > Ovis aries. The sequence continues at coordinate 71,920,662 of NC_056054.1, read as the reverse complement.
GGAAGTAACATTTTTAACATGTTGAGTCATACCATCAAGAAGACATTCTATCTTCCTATTTGTTCAAGATTATTTTGTACCTCAGAAGCATATGTAAGCTTTCATCCTGTGGTTCTTATACATTCTTGTTAATTTCTAGACTTTTTTTGTATATACTTTTTCCTGCTGTGATAAAAGCAGTCTTTTCAGAAAACATATGAATGCTACAGATTTCAGTATATTAATCTTGTTCCCTGCTACCTTAGTTTTTTTTTTTATCATTTGTTGTTTTCCAATTAGTTTTATTACCACATTGCTGTTCAGTCGCTAAATCACATCTGACTCTTTGCAACCCTTGGGACCATAGGGCATATAAAGCAGTATGTATATCTTACCACATATAAAGTAATAATTTTAACTCCTGCTTTCCAGTGTTTACATTTTGAATTTCTTTTTCTTTTCTATTACTAAACAGTCTTAACACCAAAGAATCTGAATTGTTTTGAAAGAAAATGCTTTCTGAACTTTTATTTAGTGTTTTCAAAAAATAAGATCAGATAAAGATTTCACGTCATTTTATTTGCTTTTCCTCAAACACAATTCTCCATAAGACCCTAATTTCGACAACATGGCTTGTTAAATATTGTGCTTTTTAGGCATTTAATTCCCCTATGCTGATTCCGTCTTAGTTCTGAGAATGATGGAGGGAGGCATGTAAAGCGTGGGTCATCCCTGGTAGGCTGTGGACCAGATGCACATTAATGAGCTGGGGCAGGGGATGTGTCTACTGGTCCACAAACGGTGGTTTCTTTCCCACGTCTGTTTTTCCTCCCCCACCAGGAAAGCCACTCAAATACACAGGCAACTATCTAGAGAGCTGATTGCGTATTTAGATGACCCTATACATGGAATTTACTCAAGCAAACAATGCAGTGACATGCACAGGCTCCTATGTGAGAGGCTAGAAATAGAATTTACTAGAGGGAAAAACCCAAGCCTTTTAGACTTTAAATCTAAAATCTAATGGGGGTGGGAACTCAAAATACAATATTACATTGAACACCAAAAGGAAAAAGACATGCTTGCTTGCTATCTTCTGCAGTATTTTTTCACTGCTCTTAGCAGCTTGTTCCTAGGTATACAAACCTTCTCTATACTCAGTCATTGCTCTAAAAGGGTGTGTTATACCTCACATGATCAACCCAGAAAGAAGAAACAATTGGTTTATCAAAGAGAAGTATTTAGAAAACGTTCCTTGGCTGTATGGTCCCACTTCTCATGTTTTCAAGCTTTTCACTCTTGGCACTGCTCTTCCATGATAAAATATGATAATTTCCATCTTAAAACAACTGCTTGCTTGTGTAGGAAAAGGAAATGGAGCCCTCGAGGCTACTTTTATCTCCCTCACTCCATCCAAGAAAAACCAGTCAATCAGCAGTTTTGTCTTCACTTGAAAAGCTAAGTGTTGGAAAGGTCTGCATTTAAGGGGTGAAAGGACTAAGACTGGCTTGAGATGTAGAAAAGATGGTGTTCCGAGGACGCAGGGTACAGGACCAACCCCGCCATCCCCTCCCCAGCTTGGTGTGAGCCCTTTAGGCTGTTTGCCAGACAAAATAAAACCAACAAAGACCTGTTTGCTTAGAGTTACAGGAACAAACGTGGACGCTGTTTGGGTTTGAATGCCAGCTCTTCCACTTGTATAACTTTAACCTGCCTCTGCAATAGCTTTCTCAGCCATAAAATAGGGATGGAAATATCTACAACACATAGGTTTTATGAGGCCCAAGTAAATCAGCACATGTTAAGAGCTTAGAAAAGTACATGATAATTTTTGGGCAAGCATCAGACTCAATAGATGTCTGTTATTATCATCAATATCAAAATATAAGCTTCCCAGGGAATTACAGTAATCATCCCATTGATAGTAAGAGGACAGTTTATTCAACTCTGGTTAAATTACAGCCTTAGATATTTTATTCTCTTTCAATTCCTTCTTCAGGCCCAGAACACACATAGTGTTCTTTTAAAAATCCTTCTCAAAAGACAAACACTGCATGAACTCACTTATATGTGGAAGCTAAAATAGTTTATCTCACAGAAGCAGAGAACAGAATGTAGTAGCCGCAGGGTGGGGGCGGAAGGGGAGATGTGGTCAAAGGGTATAAAGTTAAAAAAAAACTTCTCTCCACATATTAAATCATTTTTCTTTGAGTTACTGGAATATTTTATTTTTTTCTGGATTTAGTTATGTTTCATTGAGATATGTTTATGACATCTAATAAGAAATCAAATTTTAAAAAAGGTATTACAGAAAAATAGTATGGTATTCTCCTCCGGAAATAATTCTCTCCTCTTTCAATTACTTATAACACAGAGTATTTTGGAAAAGGACACAAGGATGGTTTACCTATAGTCTTCCCCCTGTTCTGTTAAAATCTACTCATTTTTCTTAGCACCTGCTATCTCAGCATTTTTCAAGCTCTTAGAAGATTATGAAATATATTACTTTTTAAAAAACTGAAACAGACTAGGAACTATTAGTAAGGAAGAAGTCTTGTTTTGTGAGACTTTATTTCTGTTTCCATATACATCAGTATGTATGAAGATATGTGTATACTGGAGTTGTGATGTAATGCACTTCTTACTGGGAATCCTGACCACAAATTTGATGAACATTATACTAGGGAGCTGGCATAATGCCTTGGTTCTACTTAAATTGTGATTATCTTGAAGGGATTTTGCACAGAGGTCTCATTCACTGTAAACATATAATTTTCAAAAGAATGGTAATGCAAAATAAACCTAAGTCCTTCTTCAGTACCTCTCAGCATCCTGATGGTGGTGGTGATAATTAATTGCATTTCCCCCCTCAGCCTTCTCAATGGCTCACACGTGAGCCATTAATCACAGCAGTGCAACTACACCCTTAGAGCTTTAATTACAGGAGACCTCCTCTGTGCCAGGTATTGCCCTAGTTGATAGGGATGAATAAGACTGTGAAAGCAGTTTGCTGAGTGATGTTCTTGAGAAGGATCTGTTTTCTATTCTCACTGAGAAAAAAGGTGTGTTGACCATCTGGCCTTGCCCACCAAGGCCTGCTTCTTATGGAGAACGTAAGAGACTCTCACCAAGTACCCAATAAGTTTTGTTAGTGGATAAGGAAAACGTTTGAAAGCTCTTACCTTGGGGGAACTGGTAGCCTGGGGCACAGCAAATCCGCATTTGGAATCTGGGTGTAGTTGAAGGAATTCAAATTATAAACACACAGGAAGGATCCTGGAAGCAGAAAACACACAGGCTATACCATTTTCCTACATTATACTTATCTCTCTAGGGGAGCTAGTAAAGAAACCATAGTCATTTTACCCAACTGGGGAAAAGACAGAATAAACCATTAACAGAAAACAGGTCTCTGGGTGTCCTAAAGACAAAAAGAATTAAGCATCCAGTTGAGATCAAATCAGGTTCTCTGCTTTCCTCTCTCCAAAATGCCAAATTCAAGTTATAAAATGATTGGTAACAAAATGATTTGAAGATGATTTATTATATAGGCTTGATATTTTTAACCCAGTCTTGCAAATAATTTTTAAAAATCTGGCACCCCACTTCTTAGGCAGATGAAATTTGCAGTGGGCTGCCTCGAATTTCTTACTTCCCTTTGCTTGTTTAATCCTTAAAATATAAATCTGAAAAGCAGGCTCAGAGCAAGTTAAGTGCTTTTGGAACAACGTACAACTGTCCCACTGGTCAGTGAAACTATCCACAGCCCGAATATTTTAATGAAAGAACATACTTGTTGGCAATTCAACCCGAAGCCTGTGGGTGCCTCTCTAGGACTGGACCTGCCAAGTGCGCTTCTCTGACCTCCGTCTGACCCTGCCTTCAGGCCCTCAATGTCTGCTGTTCCCTCCCACTTTCTACGGCAGACCAGACCCTGGCAGTGAGCAGAGAACAGCTAGGGTTTCAGATGAATTCCAGATAAACCTGAACGCAATTAAGCTCAGGAGAAAATGTTTATGGCCCTTTCTACACAAGGAAAGGCACCCACAAGGAAAGACAATTTCCCACTTCGCAGAGGAAGCAGAAGCAAGGCAAGTGATCTCATCTATGTCTGTACAGGTTACCCTGCCATGATCCCCAGCCTCAGGGAGAATAGAGACCCCATCCTTTGGTACCCACCACTGGTGTTTGCAAAGAGCTGGACCTCTTCCAGGGTATCAAGCTGCTCTTCAGGACAACTGGATACACAGAGAACGGTGGAACTGAGCCTCACATCCTTGACTTCCAGGTTGCAGGAATTCATAAAAAACACGTGTCTAGGAGGCAGATGAAACAGAAAGAGAATGTCGTAGAGCATTTCCTGTTGTTGAGTTTAATTGTGGGACTTAAAAGATAGCCACACGCTATCAAACATGGGAATAATTAAAGCCAACTTTCATCATCAAATACTTCCTGCATAATTTAACAAGTATTATGCCCACCTGGGTCATCTATGGAGTTGTACAGTTTGGGAGCTGTATTCAAATGTTAACAAAACTTCCCTCTTCCAGATTCAGCATTTTCTGGGATGTTGATAACACTAGGGTGTTCTGGGAGGAAGTCGCTGAGAAGCAAAAAGGACTGATAACACTGCCTGGGTTCCCTAGGTGAGGCCAGTGCATCAGTGAAGTCCACAGAAAGCATAGTGAATTCAACTATATCTCAGAGAATAGCTCAACCCAGGGAAGTGAGAAGGGGAGAGGAGGAGGCCAAGGTTGTGAATTAAAGGCTTACCCCTCCCCCTGCCTCCCAGTTTGAGCCAGGAAACTCGAGACCCTTCCTGCTGCAGCTGCCCAGTCACTGGGCACAAGAACAAAACTGCTTGTTGCCATTAACAAGGTCACGTGAGGGTTGGCAGCGGCAGCTCCCAGACCCTTGCCCTACACTTATCCCAGCTGCTGAGATCAGAGCAATGTCAGGTCAAGAGCCCTGTAGGCAGTCCTCCAGGAGAGAGACCCGGAGAAGAGGTCCCAGAAGCTTCTTTTTCCTCAACTGGGGTTGGAAGGGGGGTGGTGGTGTAACAGGAGATGGGGGAACAGATTTCCAAGTGTATGATAACTATATACTTTATTCTACTTATTTTATTAAGTTTTAAAAATTGCAGTAAAATACACATAAAATTTTACCATCTTAAAGATTTTATGTGTGCAGTGGCACGAACCACATCCACGTTGATGTACAACCGTCACTACCACCCACCCCACCCCTCCTCCCACAAGAATCTTTTCATCTTATAAAACAAGCTCTGTACCCACTTAATAATAATTCATCACCCCCAAATCTTGGCAACCACCATTCTACTTTCAGTCTCTATGAATGTGACTACTCTAGGCAGCTCATATAAGTGGAATCAAACTATTTATCTTTTTGTGATTGACTTACGTCACTTATCATAATATCCTCAAGATTTATCTATGTTATAGCATGCGTCAGAATTTCTTTCCTTAAAAAGGCTAAAAAATTATCCCATTATATGTATATACATTTTGTTTACTATTCATCTGCTGGACACTTGGTTGCTTCTACCTTTTGGCTATTAATAATAAAATATATACTTTTCATTTCAAAGAGGGTGACTATTTCCCAGCACTGCATTATGAACGCAGTGTCCAAAGAGAAGCACAGGTGTATCTGGGAAGCCTCTTCCTCCCTGTGTTCTTTGTGAGTGACACCCACAAGTGTAGGGGGAAATGGCCCCGGGGCAATCCATTTCCAGCAATGCAAAGCCCCCTACTGGAGAGCAACATTCAGGGGTAGAAGAGGCCTGCTCTGGGATCTGTATTTGGTGACTCCAAACTTATACCCAGGACCTTATACACTTAAGATGTCTTTTCTAGGAGCTGCTTTTGATTATCAAGTCTTGAAATTATTATAAGGCCTTATTCATCTTAGAAAATCATGGCCAGGAATTTCTCTCCCCTTGGGGGAGTCCTGTCTTTTCTCTCCCCTTTTGGTTTCTCTTTTGGAGTCAGGGAGATAAGAGTATGCACCACGGTGCCATAGCTGAGAGTGTAGGCTGGGAGAGAGTGGGACACAGGTTCTCAACATCCCCAGGTGGGATTGAGGTATTTCCACATAGAAACAATACTCTCTTTGGTGTATAGTTAGTAACATGATTCTGATCCCAGGTGGTGCTAGCGCTAAAGAACCCGCCTTCCAATGCAGCAGACTTTAAGAGATGCAGGTTCAATCCCTGGGTTGGGAAGATCCTCTGGAAGAGGAAATGGCAACCAGCTGCAGTATTCTTGCCTGGAAAACTCCATGGTGAGGGTTACATTTCATGGGGCTGCAGAGTTAGACATGACTGAATGACTAAGCACACACACACACACACACACATAATGAATAATAATAGTGACAATTAACACTTATTAAGCCTTAGCTCATGCAGTGTCTCAGTGGATCCTGAAAACAGCCTATGAGATAGGTATAATAACTGGTTTAAGAAGATGAAAATTCAGCTCAGAGAAGTTAAGTACCCTGCTCAAAGTCACACAGCTGAAAAGCAGCAAGGATTGAATTTGAACTTGGGATTGGCTGATACTAAAACCTGTGTCCTTACTACCATATCAAAATTTCCTTTTATGAGTTGGCTTGATAGAGTTTTGAGTGAGCTATCAGTTTCCAGGCTCAAAATGACTAATTTATACAAAGTTGTGAACTCTAGCCCCTCTGTAGGTTGAGGACTTACTTCAACACTTACTTTTTCTGAGTCATATCCTGCCCTGAAAGAGGAGCCCCTTCTACGGGGGAGTTCTTCTTGCCACACACGTTCCCAAAGCTGTCGTAGCCGAAAAGGAGTCTTCCTGTGGCTCCAGCTGCCACTGAGTAGCCCATGATGAACGCCTGGCAAAACCCAAGTGGCACGTGAGAGCCTGGCCAAAAGGCTGGAAAGCAGCCCTCACATCCTTAAAATGGAACCTGGTAAAATCAAATCTCCCCAGCACGAATGCACTTCCCTGCTTTAGCAGTGACACCAGCAAGGCAGATCAATTAGGGGTCCCCAGCCTCCATGATCTAATGCCTGACGATCTGTGATGGAGCTGATGTAATAAGAGAAATAAGGTGCACAGTAAATATAATAAGCTTGCATCATCCCCTAACCATCTCCCATCCCCGTCCGTGGAAACACTGTCTTCCATGAAACCAGTTCCTGGCGCCAATAAGGTTGAGGACCGCTGATGGGGGTGCTGCTTCTCTAGTACTTGCTTTACCAGGTTACGGAGGGACACTATTCTAAAACTCTGAAGCAGATTCCTCTCTGCTTTCTCTCCTTCTTCCCCAAGAGTCTGTCATTTTCTCTTTTTGCCTAAGATCACCAGGATAACTCAAACTTTTGTCCCAGTGTCTAAGGCACTGGGGCTCTGCTTCCTTCCCTGAGGTTCTATCCATCTACCTTTCCTCCCTTCCACCTCTCTCTCCTCCTACTTCCTCTTCCACTTTTATTTTTATCTTGTATTTAGGGGACACTGATCTTCAGGGGTAGAAGCAACACAGTTGAAACATACCAAAATATGGTCTGTAACAAGTGAGAAAATGGTGCTTTGGAATAAGTGCTTAAAATACATAAGGAATTTCAGGAATTTTGCTGGACAAGAACATCATGCAATCTGTAGTCACTTTTGTCCAATTTTGTAATGAATGTGGAATATTTAATATTTCAGCTCAAGTGACTAGTCCCTTAATATGCATTGATGGGCCCTCCACTCAGATTGAGTCTGTATCTTCCCATAACATAAGGTTAGTATCACAAATTTCTCAATCTGTAATACAGAAAATACCATTCAATATTTGGAAAAAATAACTGTGGTACCAGATGTTCCAAAAGTATATATTCCCAAAGTCAATTATGTTTCAGATACTTTACATTCATTACTAATTCAGGAATCAAAATAACCATCTTAAAGTGCCTACTAAGGGATACAGAAACAAAATCGAACCCCCAAGAAACAGCCTAGAAGACAGGCAGGGCTCAGGGCTGAGAAACTTCTGACATCCCAGGGAAGGAGGGTCTCTGCCACTCCTATTCCACCAGTACCTCCTCAACCTCAAGGTCAGACTCCAGGATGAGTGGGTCACCTGTGCAAGTGGACAGATGCCTCACCCTTTACTCTCAGGCTTCGGGAGGGGGTGGGTGTGCGCCCCTGTGGCTGGCACCATCGGCTGACCCAGTCCCCAGTTGGTCCCCTTCCTGCTCTGCCTTTTGGAGTGTGGTCAGATTCTGATTGGCTTTAGACTTAGACAAAGGAAAGGGGTTCTGGTCTTCCACCCAGATCAGCAGAGATCTCATAATAAAGGGGAGCTCCTGCCCAGGAGGGCAAGGGTTTTTTTTTGGTGGGAGGGGCCGGTGGCTGGAGGGAGATTTGGATAATTCTGAGTCCCTGTCATATTACCACATTAAACCATTAAAATTTTCTTTCAACTTCAAACACACAATTGCAATTCCAAACAGTAGGTGGGTATACCAGTTATGGTGGAGCTATTCAAGGAGGTTTCAGTCAATTGTGGGAAGATACGGAAAAAGGAGCCTTGAAAGAAGAGTAAGAAAAGGCAAGGTGGGAGAGGACACTGGGGAGGGAGCACAGGCAGAGATGGCCCAGAATTGAGCGGGTTCTGTTCTGTATATATAAAGAAAGGCTGGCACTCTTTCTGTTTGCCATAGACTGTCCCGGTTCATAATTCTGGTCCCTCACCCAAACCTCATTTGTTCAGCCCCAGCTCAGGACAGCACCATCAATAATTCCATCCAGCATGTGCCTTGTTCCTGGTCAGGATGTCACAACAAAGACCAGAAAGCCAAACAGCAGAGGCAGAAATAACATCCTTGCCCTCTTGGCTGCGGATAAAAAAATATTGCAAAAGATAAAAGCTAGTCACCTCAGGAAGAACTATCATTACTCAAATTTAATACAGTAAAGAGAACATGGGCACACTGAAGTTTTCAGGTTTATTTTGCAAATGATATGTAAATTTGAAGCCATCTCCAGCTTTGTGCCACCATTCTGATGGTTCTTAGATCTTTCGGCTGTGATGGGCCATCTATAAATCCTTTCCCCAGACAACTGCCGGCTGAAGGTTTGATAGTTAGGCACTGGGTTTGAGCTGTGGAGAGGCTAGGGAAGATCATTAACAGCCCAAGTTCAAAGCAGCCGGGAACTGACAGAACAGCTGCTCCCTACATTTATACAACAGCAGACCAAGAGAGAAACACCAGCATCTGTGGAAAGTTTAAGAGGAGGTGTTATAGGTATAGTTTTTCCCAACTTCTAGAGAAAAGCTGCAGGGGTCATTATAGAGGCAACACAGAACATATGGTTATGCCTTTAAGGTCCAGCCTTCCGCTGTGCCTGTTATTCACCTATCTGTGTGAAACTAGTCGGTAAGTCAAGTGAGTAAATGCCTTTCTAGCTTGGAAAGAGATCATATTTTAGGGTTTATTCAAATTTAACTCTTTTCAACAAAGGTAATTACATGGTAGCCACTGTCAGGCTTTATAAGCATTTACCATGAAGAGACAGCATGCCTCCATCTGAAATGGAGGATTTCATGAACATGATATTTTAAGAACTCAAGTGAGCCTTTTTCTGCTGTTACCTACAACTCTAAAATAAGCTATAAAAGCATCAAAGTTCAGCTTCCAAGAGACTCTTCAGGACTAAAATGGAAGGTCTACCAGCAATCACACACACCTGGTAACTAGAGTGGGCACAAACCTCATTTCCTATCCAACTAGAGGGTTTATAGCAAAGGCTTGTTCACCTGCTAAACACAACATTCCAAGAGCAAGTTACACTCAGCTAAAGTAAGAGGAATTTATTTCTAGGCTTACCTGGATATCCCTTTGTGAGAGGAACATTTTATGCGGGGGACTGAGACCAGATGGTACAAGAACTTCCCCCTCAGTGGGCTGGTACTAAGAGGCCTACTGAATGGCAATCCCACTGCAGACGGTGGTTCTCATTTCCCAATGCCGTCTTGTGTTAGAAAGTGGCCCATGGTAATAAGCCAGCCTCTCCAATCTACTGAGCCTACAAGGTTAAGAGATACCTGACTGGCACTTCTGAGAACTGCTATTTGCTCTGTGGCAAACGTCTCTAGCCGTGGCACAACCTGTTACCTAGTACAACCTGGAACCCTCACCCCCCACCTCACTTCACCCCCGCCCAGGGACGCGATTTATACTTGGGGCACAGCTATTTCGGGACACACACACACCACACTCTGGTCTTTTCCCTGCCAGGCACCCACACTTACCAAACCAGTCCAGAAGAGAAAGAACAGGAACAACCATGCCGTATCTGTGCATTTCCTATAAATCTGAGGTCGCCACTGTCTTTGCGTGGGGATTCTTTCTGCGGAATCCTTCCAGAAAAAGAAGGAAGAGTGTTTAGGAAAAGAGGATAATCATATATTTAGGTCCCAACCTAGAAAATGAGCCCAAACTTACTCGAAGACTGTTCAAAATAACTTTTCTTTTCTTTTTTTTTTTTTAACGTGGCCTCCCGAAACGTTCGCGAATGCTTTGAAACACCTGCCTGTGCGGAGCGGATGAGAAGTTCCCAGCCGCCGAGTCCTTACCTGGAGGCGCACCTAGAGGCGGCCCCAAGTTGGGGCCTAGAGGCCAGCCTCTCCCGCGCCTCCGCCCGAGCAGCCGAGTGGGTTCGCGGTGCCCCGCCAGGTGCCCCCGGGAGGCGGCGGCGCAGCGGCGGGAGGTCGGTCCCCGGGATCCCGGGAGGAGGAAGCGTCCCCGCGGGGCAGGTGCGTGGAGGGGCCCGAGCCTTCCCCGCGCGCGATCCCTCCCCTGGGGCCAGGTGCGGGCCTTACCAGGTGCTCCGCTCCGAGGCACTGCATCTTGCCCTTCGCGCCGGGGGCCGCGCACTGGGAGCCCTCGCCGAGCCCGCTGCGGGCCGGCTCGGGGCCCGGCGGCCGACCGGCAAGAAGGGGCGCAGCGCCGCCCCGCGGCAGCCTCCGAGCGCCACGGACTTCGCCCTGTGCGCCATCCTGAGCGGCCCCCGGCCCCCGCGCGCACCCGGGGCCGCTCGGGTGCACCCGCCGATCCGCGCGAGTCCCCGCGCACCTGCCCCGAGACCGGGGCTCTTCGCCGCTCGTCTAAACCACCACGCGGTGCGACTCCCGACTTGCCCGTGTAGCCCGCTGAAGCGTGAGGTCCCCGCTGGCCTCGCCACGACCCTGCGCGCGCCCCGCTGGGGCCTGATTAGCGTGCGGCCACGCAGACAGCAGGAAATAGAAAGTCTCAGGAAACCATTGCCGAGGGCGGGCCACGGCGGTATGCCGAATTACATCTACATGGCTAACAGGTGAGTGCCCTTTCCCTGCACCGGGTTCTGTTCTAACCGCTTTCAAAGGCATGATGAGAGAGTCAACCAGGCAGAAACTGCCATTGCCCCAATCTACAGACGAGGCAAACCGAGGCACGGACAGTAGCCGTGTAATTTGGGGGACACACAGCCAGCAAGCTGTAGAGTTAGGAGAGCTGGACCCCGAGACTCGAGGGGCTGTCAAGGTGGTTCTCAGCACCAGCATGCGACCCGGGGCTGCTCTCCCACGACGCGTGGAGAAACTAAAACAGCTGGGGGAACCGCAGGTTCTAGGAAGTAAAAAAGAAATAAAAAGGCTGGGGAATCTAAAGATTGGCTTAATCTGTGAACATGTAGAAGGTGGGTGGCAGGAGGAGACGCCACCAAGTTAGACGGGATGAACCAGACTTCAGGTTCTGCTTTCACGGCTCTTCACAGTAGAAATGGTAACAACTCAGAAGCCACTGGTGGGGAGTCCTCCCTGGGAATAGCTGACCAACACAGAAGTGGTGCTGGGGTGAGACATTAAACGCTGAAGGTGGACCCCCTGCCCCCCTTTCGCTCTCTCCTCCCCCTACGCACACACCCAGGGCTGCCAGGTTAACCTTTGTTTTTAGCCTTGCTTCTCCCTGAGGGCAGAAACCTGGCTGAGGAGTGATCTGGTGTAGCCAGGGAGTGGGAGGGACACACAGAGGCTCCCCTGCGCCTGAGACTTCGGTTCTGGGCTCATCACCGACCTCCCACCCCTAAGTCACTGGGCCTCCTGGATGCATGTTTATCAGAGTAGCTGAAACTCCAAGAGAACGTGAATTCACAGGCCAAATAACTGAACCTGCGAGTACAACTACCATAAAACGACAACAATTGAACAATGTCTGCCCTCTGAAACGGAATAATTAAAACTGATGGAGCAAGATTTTTAAATACGCATGAGAAATATATTTGAGAAAGTGAGGAATGGCAATAGCAATATAGGTCAGGAAAAAATCATGAAACTAAAATGAATAGAAACATTAAACATGAAGAATATGATAATAGAATGAATATTCTTTATCAAGAACACGGATAAACCATGGACTAGATGCAGCTGAAGAGAAATCAGTGATTGGAAAGAGTAGTTTCAGCAGCTTGCAGTGAATAAGGCAGCTATTTTTAAAATTTCTAATTAATAACAAGAATAGAACTAGAACAGAAAGGGAATGATATAAAAACAGAGAGGAAGAAATATTTGAAGACAATGGGAATAAATTTCAAGGTGGAAAGAAAGAAATAAACCTCAGATTTAAAGGGCAAGTCTCAAGCCAAATATTTTTATTGTTTTAGGAATTTCTTAAAAATCCACTTTTTGGAGCAATAGATTGACTGCTCAAGTAATTCTCATCAGAATTATAGCTTCTCCTTGGAACCATACATCAGTCAGCTGGTTGATCACATGACTGTGCCATTCACAGCTTACTTCAAGCCTGCCCCCTGCGGGGTCTACCCATCCTCAACTGTTAAAGGGCTGCTACTGCCGCTGCTAAGTCACTTCAGTCGTGTCCAACTCTGCGACCCCATAGACGGCAGCCCACCAGGCTCCCCTATCCCTGGGATTCTCCAGGCAAGAACACTGGAGTGGGTTGCCATTTCCTTCTCCAATGCATGAAAGTGAAAAGTGAAAGTGAAGTCGCTCAGTTGTGTCCAACCCTCAGTGACCCCATGGACTGCAGGCTTCCAGGCTCCTCCGTCCATGGGATTTTCCAGGCAAGAGTACTGGAGTGGGGTGCCATTGCCTTCTCCGGTCAATCTAATCATGCTGCCTGCACTGAAAGGCCTGTCTTATACCAGACCTTAAAGATCTTACAAATATCCTATCCTTGAAATACATCAAATATATTCATGTTCATAAATTCACAGTAATACTCAACAAAAATAAAGCCTCATTGATTGCCATTAGAAGATTCTAGGGAACTAACTCCTTATCAAAAACTGGTAAATGAAAGAATTGAGCACATATCCTGTCTCTTCTACCCGAACCATTCATCAGGGTAATCATGTAATGGATGAAGGAGGTTTCTCTTTATAGAAGTATTCTGGCTTTTAAGTGCCAAAGGGATGATAGAATTTAGGACCTCACAATTTTCCGAAACAAAAAAGGGACAACTCGACATCAGCCTCCTGTCAGTGAAGAACACACTGCCACCTGTGAAAGAGTTGTGCCAGAGGAGTTCATGTGAATCTATAAGTCATAAGAATATAAGGAATAGAGAAAATAAGTCAGATGACACCACAGGGATACCATCAGCAAAACCAAGAATGGGACCTCCTACATACACACGACCTAGTGTTTTAACAACAATAGCAGCAGCAGCAAAACAATTTTCAGAAAAAAGACAGGGAAGGAAAACCTGTAAATTAAAAGAGACTTGGGGAGTATTTTAACTAATGATGTATGGACATTATTTAGATCCAGATTAAACTAACTGGAAAAATAAAAGGAAAGACAACCGTTTGGAGGACCATCTAGGAAATGTGAATCCTGATTGGATATTTGGTAACTTGTATTTCTGTTAAGGAATTTGGGGATCTGATGCTGTCGATGGTGTCATTGGGGTTAATTAATAAAGGAAAGTCCTGGGCTTCCCTGGTGGTTCAGTGGTAAAGGATCCAGCTGCCAGTGCAAGAGGCATGGGGTTTGATCCCTGGTCCAGGAAGATCCCATATACGGCGGAGCAGCTAAGCCCTTTCGCCACAACTATTGAGCCTGCGCTCTGCGACAAGAGAAGCCGCCCCAGTGAGAAGCCTGCGCACTGCATCTAGAGAGTAGCCCCAGCCGCCACAACTAGAGAAAAGCCCACACGTGGCACCGAAGACCCAGTGCAACCAAGAATAAATAAATAAAATTATATTAAAAAAGGAAAGTCCTTATCTCTTAGATTCACACACTGAAACTTTTACAAAATGATACAATGTCTGGGAGTTGCTTCTAAAAATTCAGGGCAGAGGGCAGTGGGTGGAGGTGTGGGGGAAAGATGATTGACCATCAGTTGTGCAGAAGTTGGGGGACGTCTCCATGGATGGAGGTTCATTAGTTTCTCTACTTTTATACGTTATACACTGACACACACACACACATGCACACATGTGCACACACAGAAAACAACACATGCCTCATCGTAGCCTCCAGTTAGGGGGCTTCCAACATGTACTGTATGCATGTACCTGTTTTTAACATACTTGCTGTCTCTCCAGTTTTACTCCCTGCTGCCTAGACCTGAGGCTCAGCCTGACCCCATCCTTCCTCAGGAGCAACACCCACTGCTGGACCTTTAGGACGGTTGTATCTCCAGACACAACCCATTAGTATAGCCAAGGTGCCAGCTCTCATGGTTCCCCTGCCCCTCAGTCTCCTCTTCGACTCCGTCTGGACCCCCAGTTTTTCTGTAGCACTTTGGTCGTAGCATTTTCTCCTCTTCTGTGTGAGTCTATTTATCCCCTCCCTCACACTGCCTCTTCACCCATCTAATCCTAGGTTTCTCGTGATTGTCGTTCCTGATATTCTACTCCTTATCAAAGGCTTTGGCACCCGCCTGAACTTCTAGCTGCTCTCCACAGATACTGGGCTCTTGTTCCTTGCCCAGTCAGCCAGAGATGCAACTGGAAGCCCTCAAGTAGCCAGCTTTATTTTCAGGTGTCTGACCTTTACCCTTGGGGTCAGGATTCCAGATGCAGACTAAGGCCTGAGCTAAGCTTCAGCTGGTGTGTCTTAGTGATCCTGTGCTTGGGGGGCCAGCACCGGGGAAAGGTCTGGTTTCCCACCCTTCATTTCTCTTTCTCAAGCTTCCTCCCTCTCCTCACCAGCTCCTGTGGCCTAGTTCCCAGCATCCTTTAAACCATAGCCTGACGCCCTTTTGTTAAAATACTGTGATATTAGACTATGATAACGAAATTTCTTTTCCAGGACTTAGGGCTCACCTTAGAGAGGCCTGCAGTATGGGAGACCTGGGTTCGATCCCTGGGTTGGGACTATCCCCTGGAGAAGGGAAAGGCTACCCACTCCAGTATTCTGGCCTAGAGAATTCCATGGACTATATAGTTCATGGAGTCCAAAGAGTCAGACACAACTGAGCAACTTTCACTTCACTTCACTTAAAGAGACAGTTAGTAGAGGCTCCAGAGGGACCGTGACCATCAACTCAGGCTTGAGGGTCCAGATCATTCTTCATTTTGCCTCTCCTATCAGTTGTGAAGACTCATCCCTCAGATTAGAAGCCAGAAATAAGATGGATACAGGGGGTCTTGGGTTTGAACTTTGGTTTCGTAGTTTGTCTGGGAATCACTCAAGATGCCCTTGTTAGATAAGAGGGTTGCAAAAGGCCATTTGGCCAGGGGACAGGGAAGGGGGTGGGGGAAGGGAGCCAAGAAAGGTATGTGTGCAAAGGAGTCCCAGCCCTTTGGAGCTGGATTGAATTAATTTCAGGATTAAAAAGTTGGAGACTTAGAAAAGTCTTCTTTTCTCCTTGAGCTCTATGCACAGAAATCTGGCCTCTGGGATCTTGACTAATTTTAGCACATATCCTTTCAACAAGGATTGGCTGAGCATTTGCTTTGTACCAGGACTTGGTCAACTCCAGGTGTGCAGACACCAAGCAGGAAGATTTGCCCCTTCAAGGTCATGCTCACTTGGGGTTGGTGATGAGACGTGAGACAGGTGATAGGGTTCTTTACCCAGCTGACGTTACCTGAAGCCTTCCTGAAAAAGGCTGCCTGCATGGGGAGGCGAAGGATGAACAAGATATGGCAAGGCAGGGAAAGGTAAGGAGGGCATCCTAGGCAGAGGACACGGCAGCGACAGAGGCTGGGTGCATGGGCCTGCGCAGACACCACCAAGCAGCATAGCAAGACTGAAGGAGGGGTGTGAGCCAGGGAAGGAGGGAAGCAGAGAGGGTGTGGGGACTCCGGGGGCAGCCTGTGTGGGGCTGGGCTTGCAGCAGCATGTTGTCCTGCTATGCTTATATCGTGCCCACTCACCCTCACTTAGGACAGCTTTTGGAGAATGCTCCCCTGCCTGGCTGTGCTCTGAGGACTGGAAGGAAGAGAGGCTGGTTTTATCCTTGTATCTCCGAAGGGCTGGGAGCAAGGGTGACAGTTTTGCAGCCGGGCTTGGAGACAGCAGGAATCAAGTGAGAAAACTCTTATGGGGAAGTGAGCCATGCAGACAGTCCAGCCGCCAGGTTTCCCCCTAAATGTGGTCTTTGGAACACTGCTACTGCTACTGCTAAGTCACTTCAGTCGTGTCCGACTCTGTGCGACTCCATAGACGGCAGCCCAACAGGCTCCCCCGTCCCTGGGATTCTCCAGGCAAGAACACTGGAATGGGTTGCCATTTCCTTCTCCAATGCCTGAAAGTGAAAAGTGAAAGTGAAGTCGCTCAGTCGTGTGCGACTTCGCGACCCCATGGAGTGCAGCCTACCAGGTTCCTCCATCCATGGGATTTTCCAGGCAAGAGTACTGGAGTGGGTTGCTGTTGCCTTCTCTGCTTTGGAACACATTTGTCCTCAAGCCCTGAGGGGCTTTCAGTTTGATTAATTTTTTTTCTTGTAAAAGGCTATATATATTTTGTGTGTGTTAGTTGCTCAGTCATGTCTGACCCTTTTCAACACTATGGACTGTAGCCCACCAGCCTCCTCTGTTCATGGAATTTGCCAGGCAAGAATACTGGAGTGGGTTGCCATTCCTTTCTCTAGGGGATCTTCCTGACCCAGGGATCGAACTCAGCTCTCCCACATTGCAGGCAGATTCTTTACCATCTGAGCCACCAGGAAGCCCAGGTATTTTAGGTTAATATATTCTGGACGGAGGAGCCTAGTGGGCTGCAGTCCATGGGGTCGCGAAGTCGCACACGACTGAGCGACTTCACTTTCACTTTTCACTTTCAGGCATTGGAGAAGGAAATGGCAACCCACTCCAGTATTCTTGCCTGGAGAATCCCAGGGATGGGGGAGCATGGTGGGCTGCCGTCTATGGGGTCGCACAGAGTCGGACACGACTGAAGCGACTTAGCAGCAGCAGCAGCAGCATATTCTTTCAAATGTATCAAGTATTGCATAATAGAATTATATATAACACATGTTATATATGGCAATGTATGAGATAATGCATGTTAACATGAACACTCTGAGCCCACCAGGCAATCTCAGAGTTAGAATATTACCGTGCTCTTCCTCCTTGAACATAACCCCCACCAAACCTTCAATCTCAGAGGTAACTGGTTCTCTGAATTGTATCAATCTCTTGCTTGAGCATACACATCTCATTGTCCTGTTCCTTAATATAATTTACTGTGCTTTTTAGGGGATGTTACAAAAATGGTGGTATATGATATAGAGTTGTTTGGAACTTTTTTCACTTATAATAATTTTTTTTCATGCTTGGTTTTAAAATTGAGGCTGGTTCTTCATAACAATCAATTTCAGCGCAGACTTTCTGACTATAATGTGGAAGAGCAGAAGGATCAGATCCCAGAGTTCTCAAATGTTGTTGAAGATAAAATGCTTGTGCTGCTGGGGGCTGACTGCTCCCATTTGTTGACTTTCCTTTGTCCCACCACTTTCACTTAGTCCGATTATAATGTTCTTTGAATATTAATCAGATCTCTCACCTCCCAGTTTTCTGCTTTTGTGCAGGGCAGAGCCTTGCCATGAATGACTTTGAGACACTTCCTGCTTCCCCTTACCAAGCAGTTGTTCCTGTCTCTAGGACACCTCTTGCCAAAGCCTTGTATGTCCACGCATGTCTTCAGAAACCATTTTCTCCTTTTTCTGTCTTATAGTGAATACTGAGTTCTAATGGCAGTACCATCAGAAAGCCTTCAGAGTGGTTCTTTGATGGGGCTGGAGACTGAGCAGAAGGAAGTTTGTGAACTGATTTCTCTTGCATGTTCTGGAGAATGTTAGGCCTTGTGTTACTTCCCCAGGGCTGCTGCAATAAATTAACACCCATTTGGTGGCTTAAAACAACAGAAGTTTACTTTCTCACAGTTCTGGAGGCTAGAAGCCTAAAGTCAAGGCATTGGCTAGGCCATGCTTATTCCAAAGGCCCTGGAAGGGGAGAACCCTTCCTTTCAGCTCCTGGACTTCAGTGTCCTTTGGCTTGTGGCTGTGTCTTTCCAATCTCTGACTCCATGTTCATGTGGCCTTATTTTCTGGGTTGCCATGTGTCTTTTTTTATGTCTCTTGACAGGACACTCATCATTGGATTCAGGGCCCACCCTAATCAATTCAGGATAATGTTATCTCAAGATTCATGTCGTTAATTATCTTCATTCCAAGTAGAGTCACATTCTGAGGTTCCAGGTAGTTGAGTTCAGTTCAGTAGCGCAGTCATGTCTGATTCTTTGTGACCCTGTGAACAGCAGCCTCCCTGTCCATCACCAACTCCCAGAGTTCACCTAAACCCATGTCCATTGAGTTAGTGATGCCATCCAACCATCTCATCCTCTGTTGTCCCCTTCTCCTCCTGCCCTCAATCTTTCCCAGCATCAGGGTCTTTTCCAATGAGTCAGCTCTTCACATCAGGTGGCCAAAGTTTTGGAGTTTCAGCTTCAACATCAGTCCTTCCAATGAACACCCAGGACCACTCTCCTTTAGGATGGACTGGTTGGATCTCCTTGCAGTCCAAGGGACTCTCAAGAGTCTTCTCCAACACCACAGTTTAAAAGCATCAATTCTTTGGTACTCAGCTTTCTTTATAGTCCAACTCTCACATCCATACATGACTACTGGAAAAACCATAGCCTTGACTAGATGGACCTTTGTTGACAAAGTAATGTCCAGGTAGAGGCATCTTTATTTTGGGGTGTGTGTGTGTGTGTGACATTATTTAACTCATTACAGACCTCCAGATGCTACTTGAAGAAGATGTCTCATGGTTGAATATGTTTTAGAAGTATTCTTCCCTATACCCTCTCAGAGCATCACACTGTACACCAGTATATTAGAGACTAGACCGCACTGTGCGAGTGTGTGCATGTTAACAACTCTAATGCCACTTTGGGAAGTGCTTTTGGGGACTACACATTTTTGGAGGACATGGCAAACTTGTGTTGAAATAGTCAGGGTCTTGGATGGAATCATTTCTGAGCACCTGGAAAGCCCTTGTCCCCCCATACCTACCTCCTTGATCAAAGCTACCTCATATTTCGTAGACAAGAAAACTCACACTGAAGGAGAACTCCCAATACAGACAGCCCCAGAGAAGGCATTTGAGCAATATCTCCTTACTAGATGTAAATAACTAACCTCATGGTCAGTCTTTCTTATCCAAGACCTTGGCAGAGGGAGGAAGATACCTGGCCCTCAAGGCCACTAGGGCTTCCGAAGTCCTGGGGTGGCAGGACATGAGCCCAGAAGTTGAACCTCAGCTCCCTTGTAACCCTGCAGGACCAGTGCTTTTTACACACAATTCAGTACGTTTTATGGCCAGAAGTGCTCATCTGTTTAACCTGGAATGTAGGACTACCTTTGCATTTTGACACTGATACTTGATTCATTAAGATACCATCAATTTTTGCTTCTTTCCAAATATCTAAGTATCAGAATTTTTATAAACACAAGCATAAACTTCTAGAAGGCAGATTGAATTTTGTTTTATAAAATTGTGCTGTACTTGATTACTTGTGACATTTCTGTCTTCTTATTCAATAGGTAACCCTGCCCTTGGATTGGGCTTCCCTGGGGGCTCAGGGGAGTCCACCTGCCAATGCGGGAGCTGTAGGAGACTCAGGTTCAACTCCTGGGTCAGGAAGATCCCCTGGAGAAGGAAATGGCAACCTACTCCAACATTCTAGGAGCCTGGGGAGCTACAGTCCATGGGGCTGGAAAGGGTCAGACATGACTGAGCACGCACACACCCTTTGAACCAAACGTGCTGTGTTATAACAACAGGAAACCCACCAACACAGATGTGCTCTGATTTTTAAGTTCTTACATGCAACTCTTTTGAGGAAGATATTCATCAATTTCTTCTGAATTTTAATAATCCAAAAATCTTATCTTTTTCTCTTCTGGGCTGAGGGAGAGGAATGGGAGAGGAGAGAGAGAAGGAAGGAGAGTGGGGTCGTGAGAAAAGAAGCGGTGAGCAGAGAGTGTGGGAGCACTGTTCCCAGCTGGAAGATTTTAGGCAAATACCCTTTCCCTCTGGGCCTCTTTATAAAATGAGAGGGGAGGGCCAGGTCTTGTCTCCTTCCAGCTATGGAATTCTGTAACTTAAAATTACATGGCAGAGGTGTGGAAAGGAAGAACCCAAAGTAAGCAGAAAGAAGCAAATGACAGAGATGAGCAGAAATAAGTGAAGTAGAAATGAAAATGTAATAGAGATGGCCAATAAAAACAAAGCTTGTTCTTTGATAAGACTGAAAAAAAAAAGAAAAAGGCAAGGTGGTGTAAGATCATAAATAGATTGGAGATAAGACACGAAAAATACCTGGTGCATAAGGAAAGAGATGCTAATGACACAAGGGTTGGTGATGAGGCACCGCCTCCCAACTTTGGGTTCCTTTTTTCTTTCCATTCTCTTTAGTTTTCCTCCTTTAAAATTTTATTTTTATTCTTATTTTCATCTTTGTTCCACAGCCACATATTGTATCTGATGTTGGCACTCACGGTTAGAAAGGAGGTGATGGATTATAACCCTCAGACCAGTGTCGACATTGAAGGGCAATGCAGTTGCCACTTTCTTACAGCAGGTGGCACTGTAAGCCAGCATCTGCATAGTAAACTAGCCATAAATTGTAGTATGCTTCCCTCCCCGCCCCCTCCAGATTCTACCCTCTCTTCCTCATTGTCATTTAGTTTTGCGTTTTCACATTTCCAGAATTGTGAGGCATCTTACACTCAATGTGTGGATTTACTGTAGAGTTTTATGCCCCTGAAAACTGTTATTCAAATGATGTTGGTTCTTATTAAATCTTAATATTTTCTTAGAATGGAAGACATTCAGTATGTTATGAACCTATGAAACTGGAATGAATGAGTCACCTGTAAAGAATATCCGAAATCAGTGGACATGGGTTCTTACGGAAGAATTGAAAATGATGCATTATTTAGTTGTCTGGAATAACTTTTTCTTTGGGGTTGGACAGACTTAGAAGTTTGAAACCCAGCTTGGACACTGACTCACTATGTTATCTTGGGTAAATTTCTTATCTTCTGTAAACCTATTTCCTCATCTTTAAAATGGTGATAACAGTGGCTCATTTGAAAAATTGTTGCTGTATGCCTACCAAATATCTTGGCTCAAGACAGTTTCAGTAACCTCCATCTGTGTGTGTGTGTTGTTAAACTGTTTCCGACTCTTTGTGACCCATGGACTGCAGCCCACCAGGCTCCTCTGTGCATGGGATTCTCCAGGCGAGAACACTGGAGTGGGTTGCCATTTCCTCCTCCAGGGGATCGTCCCGACCCAGGGATTGAACCTGGGTCTCCCGAGTTGAAGATGGATGCTTTGCCATCTGAGCTACTAGGGAAGCCCCAACCTCCATCGAGTGTTATGTAATTTTGAAAAGCTGAGGTTAACAATGAAATGTGAAACAGACTTCTGTTATTTTATAACAGCTGAGGAGAGTGTACCTGTGCTATTCCATGAATTAGCTAATTGACTTGGGGACTGTGAGTATTGGACCACTGTTTGGCACTCAACCCAGGTGGCATGGCTTTATCGTCTCCAGTGGTTACCAGAACAGAATCCCCTGGGATGTTTGTTAAACAAATGAGGAGTTCCTGGGCCCACCCAGACCCACTAAATTAAAAATCTTTGGAGGCAGGGCGCAGAATATGCCTTTAAAATAAGTTCCTGGGACTTCCCTGGTGGTCCAGTGGTTATGACTTTGCACTTCCAATGCAAGAAGTGCAGATTCAGTCCCTGGTTGGAGAACTAAGATCCCACATACTGCATGCTGCTAAATCGCTTCAGTCGTGTCCGACTCTGTGTGACCCCAGAGACGGCAGCCCACCAGGCTCCCCCGTCCCTGGGATTCTCCAGGCAAGAACACTGGAGTGGGTTGCCATTTCCTTCTCCAATGCGTGAAAGTGAAGTCGCTCAGTCGTATCCCACTCCTAGCGACCCCATGGACTGCAGCCTACCAGGCTCCTCTGTCCATGGAATTTTCCAGGCAAGAGTACTGGAGTGGGGTGCCATTATATATTCCAAAGTTGCTAAGAGACTAGGTCTTAAATATTCTGATCCCCTAAAAGAAATAATTTTGTGACTTGACAGAGTTGTTAGCTAATGTAATCATACTGCAATATATAAATGAATCAAATCAGCACATTGCACACCTTAAACTTCTGCAGTGTTATATGTCAATTATTTCTCGATAAAAACCTATAACCCATTTTAAAAAAGTGAGTGGGTCTGGCATGACAGTGATAAGGTATCATCTCTATTGTGTGAAATAGAAAAGGATAATTCTGGATTGGTGAATGACAGTTCTAGATAACTGAAGTTTAACTTTTTTAAGTGTCAACACTACTTTAACATGCCTGACGGGAACTATTTATTCAACAAATACATGCTGATGACTTTGTTGGTCCTAGGCACAGGTTTCCCTTGTCTGTACACTGAACACACAAGCGCATGGTGTTTGGAGCTGGGAGACCCAGCTGGACCAGCTCTCCACACACAGCACACTTCCTGTGAGGAGGGCCTCCCGGGCTGCCCGTGCCCTCAGTCAGGACCTGTTGGATGGGTGTTCTTCCTGCTGCCCTTCATGAAGTTCTTGGTCAGACTTACAGGGCTCCCTCCAAATACCAAATTACCTGCTGAACTTAAACTTCTCCTCTACTGTTTCCATTGAAGGCAGCTCAACAGACCCCAAACCTTGAATATACAGCTCTCTGCTTATCTGTAGACGTGTGTACACACACACATATATATGTGTGGCAGGTCAAGCACACTCCTCTGCACATTTGATCAGCTACTCTGGGTCAAAGAGGGTTTCAAGTAACATGGCAGGAGACAGGGTCACAGCTGAGTGAGCCACACACGGGGCTGGATGAGGCGTCCGGGGGCGCTCCTGGCAGAGAGCTTCTGGAGATGAGGGTCAACGCTGGCTGCCAGAGAGCATAGCTGTCACGTCCCTGGGGCGTGGGAGAAGGTAGATTGCTGTCTCCTGTATGACTTCACATCTCCACTTGTTTCAATAGCCTCCTGTTTTACAGACAAATGGTATTATAAAGAAACAAAGTAGTGTGACTCCTTCAAATGGGGGCATGTGTGTCTCAACTTTCTTGCCGACAGAAGGTTGTTGCTGTGTGAGTGTTAGTTTCTCAGTCATGTCTGACTCTTTGTGACCCCA
This sequence comes from Ovis aries, assembly GCF_016772045.2. Classification (NCBI taxonomy): domain Eukaryota; kingdom Metazoa; phylum Chordata; class Mammalia; order Artiodactyla; family Bovidae; genus Ovis; species Ovis aries. The sequence continues at coordinate 71,896,992 of NC_056054.1, read as the reverse complement.
TGGACTGTAGCCTGCCAGGTTCCTCTGTCCATGGAATTCTCCAGGCAAGAATACATAAATTCTTGTACTGCGAGATCACCTGGGGACTCACTTTGAGCAGTGTGTGTGGTTGGTGGTGGGCAGCGCATTTACCCTGCACTGTGTGGCCCTGCTGTGAGCATCCAGATGTTCAAGCTGGTTTTAGAAAAGGCAGAGGAACCAGAGATCAAATTGCCAACATCTGCTGGATCATCGAAAAAACAAGAGAGTTCCAGAAAAACGTCTATTTCTGCTTTATTGCCTATGCCAAAACCTTTGACTGTGTGGATCACAATAAACTGTGGAAAATTCTAAAAGACATGGGAATACCAGACCACCTGACCTGCCTCCTGAGAAATCTGTATGCAAGTCAGGAAGCAACAGTTAGAACTGGACATGGAACAACAGACTGGTTCCAACTAAGAAAAGGAGCATGTCAAGGCTGTATATTGTCACCTGCTTATTTAACTTCTGTGCAGAGTATGTCATGAGAAACATTGGGCTGGAAGAAGCACAGGCTGGAATTAAGATTGCCGGGAGAAATATCAATAACCTCAGATATGCAGATGATACCACCTTTATGGCAGAAAGTGAAGAACTAAAGAGCTTCTTGATGAAAGTGAAAGAGGAGAGTGAAAAAGTTGGCTTAAAGCTCAACATTCAGAAAACGAAGATCATGGCATCTGGTCCCATCACTTCATGGCAAATAGATGGGGACACAGTGGAAATAGTGGCTGACTTTATTTTTGGGGGGCTCCAAAATCACTGCAGATGGTGATTGCAGCCATGAAATTAAAAGACGCTTACTCCTTGGAAGGAAAGTTATGACCAACCTAGACAGCATATTAAAAAACAAAGACATTACTTTGTCAACAAAGGTTCGTCTAATCAAGACTATGGTTTTTCCAGTGGTTATGTATGGATGTGAGAGTTGGACTATAAAGAAAGCTGAGCGCCAAAGAATTGATGCTTTTGAACTGTGGTGTTGGAGAAGACTCTTGAGAGCCCCTTGAACTGCAAGGAGATCCAACCAGTCCATCCTAAAGGAGAGTGGTCCTGGGTGTTCATTGGAAGGACTGATGTTGAAGCTGAAACTCTGAAACTTTGGCCACCTCATGTGAAGAGCTGACTCATTGGAAAAGACCCTGATGCTGGGAAAGATTGAGGGCAGGAGGAGAAGGGGTCGACAGAGGATGAGATGGTTGGATGGCATCACCAACTCAATGGACGTGAGTTTGGGTGAACTCTGGGAGTTAGTGATGGACAGGGAGGCCTGGCATGCTGTGGTTCATGGGGTCACAAAGAGTCAGATGCGACTGAACTGAACTGAACTGAGTGGCCCGGCCCTTTTTGCCTGGTACCTCGTCCTGCCATAACCCTCTCCCTGTCCCAGGATCTTCTTCTCACTGCGTGAGCCTCTTGCCCCTCCTGGTAGCTTTCTGCTCTCTGACGTCCTCTTCCATTTTCTCTCTTCTCTTTCCTTTTCTCTCTAATTCTGAATTTTATCTCAGACTCTTTGTTTTTAGAGCCTTTTCTAATTAATGAGAATGTGTCCTGCATAGCTAAGATTGTTAAATAAATTTCCCCTTGCCCCAAACCAAAGCTATTTTGTTGTGTTTGAGTAGCATACAAAGACTATGAAATCAGACCTCATATTTCTGTAGCCTCCTGATGTCCATTTTACAGTGCATTTTATCATAATTGCTTTCCTCTGCTTATCTCCAACTCTTCTTGGCTTTTTAACTGGCTCTCGTTCCTGTGTTCAAGCATTATCTGGTTCTTCCAAGTGAGTGGTGGTTCTGAACAGTTAAGGGTGGCAAAGGCCAGCGTGCAGATCACAAGTCCATTGACCTATAAAGTGGTTCAGACAAATGGTCATGGACCCTGTAAGAGCATTCCTGTAGGTGTCAGGCTGTCACCCTGGTCTAGTGTTTGTTTTTTGTTTTTGCTATCAAAATGCAAAAGTGACCTGGATAAGCAAAGATGGGGGCCATCTGTCAAGCAGGACTAAGAGCTCCTCACAGATGGTGAGAGGCCCACCCCTGCAGGCCCCTGGCAGTGCTCTGGGGGTGGTCTCCTCTCCCAGCTGCAGGCCGTCACTGCCTGGCACACGGCAGCTAGCCTTCTGGGGGCGGAACCAAGACAAGGGTGAGGAGAGGGAGGCACCTCCAGAAATGTTGAATTTTGCATCATGGGCACTGCACCTGTCTCACTCTTGTCCCGGCTCTGGGGGCTCCAACTGTCCTCACTCCAAATAATTGGAATCCCACCTTGAAGATGGAGCCAAGTAACTTTAAAAAGAACTTAGGACTCTCCTGTTCTGAGTGGTTATTCATGAGATAAAAACAAATGGCTTAGAGAGTGCTACCCTTCTAGTTATAGCTCATGCCTCTTAGGCAATACATTGTTAGCTAATTGTTTAAGTAAATGAGACCTGATGGAGGATTTCTCATCTGTAGTAAATGAAAGTCCTATTGTGTTATGTTTGGATGCGCGTAAGGAAACAGGAGGACGTGGAGTGAACCTGAGGTGGGGTGGAAGAAAGAGACCAGATGTGACGGCGATCAGAGCACCAGTTTTACTGAGCAATGCAAAGGAGCATGGAAGAAAGGGAAGGCCCCCGCGCGTTGAAAAAGGAACCGTTGTGCAGATGAGACTGTTTGCAAAAATGATTCATAGGCTTGATGCATTTTCAAATTGAACCCAGTAGGATTTTCTGTGGGGGAGAAGTCTTGGCAAATTTGAAGTCTCAAAATTGATCTAAAAATATATTCAGACAAGACCACCTCATATTCTAAAGATAAGGGGGAGGATGAGACTGCCTTGTTAAGGGAGAACTGGTTTCATCAGAGGGTAGCACAGAAATAGTAATGGGATGGAAGGATACAGTTCCTGGAGCAGAATCTATGGCCTAACAATGGTGCATGTTATGTGTACATGAATTCAATATGCAGTACAAAGAGAAGGAATAAATAAACAATAATAAATAAAATTAATCCTTGTTGGAACAAGGCTGCACATGAATGAATATATGTAATTAATAAATAATAGTCATAAAGAGAAACAGTATAAGTTCTCACCTCACACCATGACCCCAAATACATTCTTGATGAATTAAACAAATATTATATTGCAGAACAACTTTATTGATGTAAGTTTTAATATTTGTCAGACTTCTAGTAGATGAAAGACTGTTTCCAAGTGGTAGAAAGAAAATCATAATGGAAAATATTTGACTACAGAACGTAATATAAAATTTCAGAGTTAGAAATTAAATTGTCATATTTGCTGCAAAGAACCTGGTATCCTTATTCTAAGGTATGATCATAAAGACTGTAGAGAAAAAAGGAATAAGGAAAGGAAATTAGCCAATTCACAGCAGAAGACATGGAAATGTAGAAATAAGCACACATATGGAAAAATGGCCAAATCTTGATATTAAAATCAGCAGGGATAGAACATTCACTGATGTGAACATGTTCAGTCTATGCCTTTGAAAAATTAATTGTTGATTGCACTGGCTCTTTGTGGAGAGCGGGGGCTGCTCTCTAGCTGCAGTGCACGAGCTGCTCGTTGCGGTGGCTTCTCTTGTTGCTGTGGAGCACAGGCTGTAGGCATGATGGCTCCAGTACTTGTGGTACATGGACTTAGTTGCTCCACTGGCCTGTGGGATATTCCCCGACCAGGGATCAAGCCCATGTCCCCTGCCTTGGTGGGCTGATTCCCATCCACTGTACCACCTGGGAAGTCTTTAAATATATGCTTTTAAAAATAAAACAATCCATTGCTGGAGAAAGGGTGATATAACAGGTATGTTTACACTTAGAAGAAATTAATTTGTGTTTATCTTTTGAACACTATGAATTTTCTAATGTCTCCTGTCTCCCTGTCTGCATTGACCCCTGGATAGCAGACTTTTATTTTGGCTTTCCCCTAATAAAGGTATCTCTGTGTAGCCCCAAATGAAGTATTGTGTAAGAGCTCAAATTTTGGAGTTTAAGTAACTACTCTGCGCCATACTGGTTTGGGGCAAGTTACTAACTTTCCAGGCCTCAGTTTTCTTATCTGTAGAGTGGGCGTATTATTACCCTCCTCTTTGTTGTGAGAATTAAATGAGATAATATCTGATGGACCTAATACAGTGCCTGATCACAATAAGTATTCAATAAATGCTAGTTGTTACTTTTCTTATTTTCACCCTTCTCTCTAACTCTCCCACTTTTAAAAAATACTTGATTAGATGTGTGTGCTTTTGTAAACTGCTTCAAATCCTCTTTGGAACAAGTCTGCATATAAATTAGTAATCTCTATCTCCAGTGCCTTCTTTAATAGTTGTGTAAATTTATCCTGCCACCTCCAATGTAGGAGAGTAATTAGACATAAGGTCAACACCAATATGCCAACATCTATCCTAAGACTTAAAATACTCATTAACTTTGACACAGTAATTTCACTTTTTGACTGCACATGTGGAAAAAAGCTGAACAATTTTGTATACCTAAAAAGCTCCTTCACAAAATTTTTCATAGTTCTCTCTATAGTAGCTAAAACTTGAAAAGAATCTGAATGCCGTTTAAAAGAGAAATGGTTAAAATTTTCACTCAAGAAAACTTTATGCCGGCATTGTTTTTGAAAACTGCATGATATCATGGTAAATGCTTACGATATAAAACCATGAGGAAAAAGCAGTTTACTAAATTGTGTCTGTAGTATAATTCAGCAACCTAAGAAAACTTATGAAGAAAATGCCTGGAAGGAAATATACTAGTATGTTCACAGTAGATTTTGAATGATGAAACAATGGATAATTTTTAAATCTCTCTCTCTCTCTTTTTTCCATTTGTTTCGGTTAATTCCCGGTTTTCTCTCCTAATGAATCTCCCCACCCACACACAATGCCATATAAGGTCCCTGTTCATAACTCATGGATCAACGCAAAGGACAGCTAAGTTTGCACTGTTTTCTTTGGGCATGATGTCATCTTTGTTTCACTAAAATGCAATTGCCCAAGGTATGCTTTTGGGACAGGGGAGTAGCTCTGGGGGCTGTATAAGGGGGCAATTTAGTGTGGATTCCTGTCATGGCCTTGCTTAGACTGGAAGCCGATTTTTTGGTACCAGTCACAGAGTTAACAGAAATTCCAAAATCAGGGAAATGAAATTCCAGAGCAGAATTCTTTGCCTGATTGGGCATGAAACCACTCAAACCTTATTTCTTTAAAGAAGTAAGCAAAATCCAACTGAAGCATGTTGTTACTGTCATTCTTATTTTAGTGATACTTATCTTTTAGCCTGAAGCCATCAAATTAAAGGCATTGTAGAACCCAAAGATGAAATTATAGACTTTTAATTTTATGCCATGAATTGTCTTTTGTGGTTAAAAATTTCAAATATACAAAATGTATAAATTAATGAATGAAGTTCATTAGTGATCCTAGTGTTAGTTAGGACTTACAACATGAGTTTCTTCATTCTTTCCCTGGTATAGATAGAGCTCACATTCCTTGAGTGATTAGCAAGTGCTTGGCACTGCTTGGAGAATTATTTTTAACTAGGCTCATTCTCAGTGAAGTAGGTACAATAATTATCTGCATTTCGTTGGTGAAGTTCAGCTTCTTGTCCGTGCAACTAGGATGTGGTAGAGCCAGGATGTGGAAGCCAGGCATTCTAGCTCTGAGTCTGTGCGTTTAATCTCTCTTTGCAATATCTTTATAAATACATACTAACCGCAGTGGGGTTATACAGTGCCTAACCTTGTAATCTGCTTTTTCTTTCTAATGTAACTGAACATCAGTCCAAATGAGTAGAGACAGATCCACAATCAGTTATTTTTAATAGAGGCATTGTATTTTATTACATGGGTAACTCATAATATATTCAACCATAGTCCATATGGTTGGATATTTAAAAAAATGTTCCCTACTGTAAACAGCAAAGGAATGCACATTCCCACAAACAAGTGTACATTTGAGAGAGTATTTCACTAGGATAAGTTCATAGATAAGGAACATGTAGGTCCAAGTGAAAATTTCAAGGCTTTAAAGCCCTGTTGCCAGAAGGCCCTCAAGAAATGTGCACATTTGAATTCCCCCTTAACAGTACAGGAGAGTATGAGAAAAGCATTTTATATAGTGATTCAATGCACACATATTAAGTTTTCTATTTTCTTCACTAGACGCAATGACCTCTTTTTCTCTCCTCTCTTCTCTCTTTCCTTTCTTTTTCAAAATTATCTCAAGTGCCAGATATGATTCATTAAGTTAATTACATGATCCATGAATGAGTAGTAACAACAGTTTGAAAAAAAACACTATTCAGTGCTTGGATACTAGCATTCTTTTTAGTGTTTGCCTGTCTGGTAATCTGAGATAATGGTAAGCTATTGTTTCTCTCTTGATTTCTTCAATTACTCAAGAGGCTGACATTTTGGAAAATCATGTTTTTGAACAGAGTAAACTATAATTCATTATCTCTCAATTTATAGTGCATATTAGAATTAAAAAATTATATTCTTATATTAATTGCTAGGCTAAATAATCTCTAGAGATTGAGCTCAGGTATCAAAATTCATAGCCAAGGCTGAGAATAAGTGTTGTAGATAGTTCTAGTAGAGGTTTGTGTGATGGTGTTGTTCACAAGATACCTAGATTGTTACCTTATAAAACTGCACTTGGGTTAATATTCCATTGAACTTGATACTTATTTCAAAATTTACTCCACGGGCATTTAAACAAATAAATATGATTAACTTTTTAAACAGTTTTGTTCAATTGCCAGAGTTCTGACTATTAAGCACATGTCACTTCCAAGGGTCACTGTTTATTTAAATTTAAATCCCCATACCCTAACCTAGACATGCAAATAACTATAATACCTGGAAGAGAGTGGAAATTTTATGATCATATGAATTTATAAATAATACCATTAAAAACATGTTTCTACCCTGAAGATACTATCGGATACAACTACTGGAACTAATCAATGAATTAAGTCATAGGATACAAAATCAATACACAGAAATCCCTTGCATTCTGATACACTGACAGTGAAAAATCAGAAGGGGAAATTAAGGAATCAATCTCATTCACTACTACAACAAAAGAATTAAACACCTCGCAATAAACCTACCTAAGAAGACAAAGGAAAAGTGAAGTCACTCAGTTGTGTCCAACTCTTTGGGACCCCATGGACTGTAGCCCACCAGGCTCCTCCATCCATGGAATTTCCCAAGAGTACTGGAGTGGGTTGCCATTTCCTTCTGCAGGGGATCTTCCTGACCCAGCAATTGAACCCGGGTCTCCCGAATTGCAGGTGGATGCTTTACCATCTGAGCCACCAGGGAATCCCAAGAAGACAAAAGACCTGTATATAGAAAACTATGCAAGGAGATCCAACCAGTCCATTCTGAAGGAGATCAGCCCTGGGATCTCTTTGGAAGGACTGATGCTAAAGACGAAACTCCAGTACTTTGGCCACCTCCTGCGAAGAGTTGACTCACTGGAAAAGACTCTGATGCTGGGAGGGATTGGGAGCAGGAGGAGAAGGGGACGACAGAGAATGAGATAGCTGGATGGCATCACTGACTCAATGGACGTGAGTCTGAGTGAACTCCGGGAGTTGGTGATGGACAGAGAGGCCTGGCGTGCTGCGATTCATGGGGTCACAAAGAGTCGGACACGACTGAGCAACTGAACTGAACTGAACTGATGACACTCATGAAAGAAATCAGAGATGATACAAACATGTCATCTTTTATATACACAGAGATACATACGAGAGCATGATATATCTCTCAGAAATAGAGATATATCTTGTTTTTGGATTGGAAGACTCAATATTGTGAAAATGACTATACTACCCAAAGGAATCTACATATTCAGTGCAATCCTATCAAATTACCAATGGCATTTTTTCACAGAACTAGAACAAAAAATTTGTATGGAAATACAAAAGACCCTGCCCAAGTAGCCAAAGCTATCTTGAGAAAAAAGAATAGACCTGGAGGAATCAACCTTCCTGACTTCAGATTTACTACAACTACAAAGCTACAGTCATCAGATGGTATGGTACTGCCACAAAAACAGAAATATAGACCAATAGAGCAAGATAGAAATCCCAGAGATAAACCCACCCACCTATGGGCACCTTATCTTTGACAAAGAAAGCAAGAATATACAATGGAGGAAAGACAGTTTCTTTAATAAATGGTGCTGGGAAAACTGGACAGCTACATATAAAAAGAATGAAATTAGAACACTTCCTACCACCACACAAAAAAATAAACTCAAAATTGATTAAAGACCTAAATGTAAGACCAGAAACTACAAAACTCTTATAGGAAAATATAGGCAGAAGACTCGATGACATATATTGCAGCAAGAGTAAAGGAAATAACAAAAATAAACAAATGGGACCTAATTAAACTTAAAAACTTTTGCACAGCAGAGGAAACCATAAACAAGATGAAAAGACAACCCTCAGAATGGGAGAAAATAATTGCAAATGAAGCAACTGACAAAGGATTAATCTCCAAAATATGCAGGCAGCTTATGAAGCTCAATATCAGAAAAACAAACAACCCAATAAAAAACTGGGCAGAAGACCTAAAGACATTTCTCCAAGGAAGACATACAGATGGCCAACAAATACATGAAAAAAGTGCTCAGCATCACTCATTATTCAGTTCAGTTCAGTCGCTCAGTCGTGTCCAACTCTTTGCCACCCCATGGACCGCAGCATGCCAGGCCTCCCTGTCCATCACCAACTCCCGGAGTTTACCCAAACTCAAGTCCATTGAGTTGGTGATGCCATCCAACCATCTCATCCTCTGTCGTCCCCTTTTCCTCCTGCCTTCAATCTTTCCCAGCATCAGGGTCTTTTCAAATGAGTCAGCTCTTCGCATGAGGTGGCCAAAGTATTGGAGTTTCAGCTTCAGCATCAGTCCTTCCAGTCAACACTCAGGACTGATTTCCTTTAGGATGGACTGGTTGGATCTCCTTGCAGTCTAAGGGACTCTCAAGAGTCTTCTCCAACACCACAGTTCAAAAGCATCAGTTCTTCAGTGCTCAGATTTCTTTCTAGTCCAGCTCTCACATCCATACATAACTACTGGAGAAACCATAGTTTTGACTAGATGAACCTTTGTTGGCAAAGTAATATCTCTGCTTTTTAATATGTTGTCTATGTTGGTCATAACTTTCCTTCCAAGGAGTAAGCGTCTTTTAATTTCATGGCTGCAGCTACCATCTGCAGTGATTTTGGAGCCCAAAAATAAAGTCAGCCATTGTTTCCTCTGTGTCCCCATGTATTTGCCATGAAGTGATGGGACCGGATGCCATGATCTTCGTTTTCTGAATGTTGAGCTTTAAGCCAGCTTTTTCGCTCTCCTCTTTCACTTTCATCAAGAGGCTTTTTAGTTCCTCTTCACTTTCTACCATAAGGGTGGTATCATCTGCATATCTGAGGTTATTGATATTTCTCCTGGCAATCTTGATTCCAGCTTGTGTTTCTTCCAGTCTAGCGTTTCTCATAATCTACTCTGCATATAAGTTAAATAATCAGGGTGACAGTTTACAGCCTTGATGTACTCCTTTTCCTATTTGGAACCAGTCTGTTGTTCCATGTCTAGTTCTAACTGTTGCTTCCTGACCTGCATACAGATTTCTCAAGAGGCAGGTCAGGTGGTCTGGTATTCTCATCTCTCTCAGAATTTTCCACAGTTTCTTGTGATCCACACAGTCAAAGGCTTTGGCATAGTCAATAAAGCAGAAATGGATGTTTTTCTGGGACTCTCTTGCTTTTTCAATGATCCGGTGGAGGTTGGCAATTTGATCTCTGGTCCCTCTGCCTTTTCTAAAACTAGCTTGAATACCTGGAAGTTCATGGTTCATGTACTGTTGAAGCCTGGCTTGGAGAATTTTGAGCATTACTTTACTAGCGTGTGAGATGAGTGCAATTGTCACACATTATTAGAAAAATGCAAATCAAAGCTACAGTGAGGTTATCACCTCACACCAGTCAGAATGACCATCATCAAAAAATCTACAGATAAATACTGGAGAGGATGTGGAGAAAAGGGAACCCTCTTGCAGAGTTGGGAATGTAAATTGATGCAGCCGCTACGGAGATTTCTTTAAAAACTAGAAATAAAACTACCATATGACCCAGCAATCCTACTGCTGGGCATATACCCTGAGAAAACCATCATTGAAAAAGACACATATATCCCAAAGCACTACTTACCATAGCTAGGACATGGAAGCAGCTTAGGTATCCATCAATTGATGAATGGGATAAAGAAGTCGTGGTACATATACACAACAGAATATTACTCAGCCATAAACAGGAACAAATTTGAATCAGTTCTAGTGAGAGAGATGAACCTAGTGTTTGTTACACAGAGAAAAGTAAGCCAGAAAGAGAAAAACAAATATCACATAATAATGTACATACAGAATCTAGGAAAATGGTGCTGATGAATGGTACCTACCTATTTGTAGGGCAGGAGTAGAGACACAGACATAGAGAAACACTTGTGGACAGAGCAGGGGAAGGAGAGGATGGGACAATTTGAGAGGATAGCATTGAAACATACACATTATTATATGTAAAATAGATAGCTAGTGGGAAGTTGGAGAAGGAAATGGCAACCCACCGCAGTATTCTTGCCTAGAGAATCCTGTGGACAGAGGAGCCTGGTGGGCTGCTGTCCATGGGGTCGCACAAAGTCGGACACAACTGAAGTGACTTAGCATGCATGCATGCATTGGAGAAGGAAATGACACCCCACTCCAGGGTTCTTGCCTAGAGAATCCCGGGGACGGGGGAGCCTGGTGGGCTGCGGTCTATGGGGTCACGCAGAGTCAGACACGACTGAAGCGACTCAGCAGCAGCAGCGTGGGAAGTTGCTATGTAACACAGGGAGCTCAACCTGGAGCTCTGTAACAACCTAGAGGAGTGGGATGGAGTGGGAGGTGGGAGGGGGGTTGAAGAGGGAGGCGACATATGTATATTTATGGCTGAGTCGTGTCGTTGTATGGCAGAAACCAACACAACATTGTAGAGCAAGTATTCTGCAATTACAAAAAAAAATTAAAAAATGCATGTTTCTAATATCCTCATGGTATAGCTCATTTATGACAACTTTATTATTTATACCAAAAGCAACAGGAAAGTTTAGAAACCATTAGCTGGATTCAAATAGAGTATGTTTTCCCTTAAAATATTACATATTTTTAAAATACCTTAGTCATCTGAAGGTATGATTCACTCCATTTTTAGCACGGTGTTAAAGAAGTGTTCTAATTTGGGCTTATGAGCTATTAGCTGTGCAAATCACAGTTAATGCTTGTGGAAGTTTGATTTGATGGTGGATTATGGTGAGGAAACTCATGTGAGAGAGTTTAGATTCTCATGAATAAAAATGTTGTGGGAGAAGCAAGGTGCTATTTAGTATTTCAGCGTTCCATCAGAGAGTTCCAGTTGCCTGCTGGACCATCCACGTAGGGAGTCCTCTGGAACCCCAGTTTAATGTATCTCCCCAGTAGAGTTCTTAATGCCTTCCTGCCACTTTCCCAAACCCATCCTCCCTCCTCTAACTGTGGCACAGTGGACAGTCGTGTGCTTTGCAGTAGGACAGAGGTTTCTTTACATTTCTGATGCAGTCTCCTCGAGTTAGAGATATGGAAACCAGGCTAGCATGTTGCAAGTGGTCTGTGGGCCTGACTACTGAGGTTCCAGATCTTGAAAGCCCAAGAAAGCCAGCCTTCCCACATCTTGCCCCTCCAGCTTCAGGCTTTTGCTTCTCTGTTGTACATGGAGGGAGCTTCAGGAAATGGGGGGTGCTCACAGGAGGCTCTCAGAGGGCCAGTGGGACCAACCTCTGGTCACAGGACTATCCTGGAGAAGTGAAACCAGCAAAGTAGCACGTCTACCCTGGGTGTCACTCTGAGAGCAGGCATTGATGAGAGATATGAATTCCAAATGCGCTCTACAAATTGGTGAATGGCAGGTGACTAAGAGGAGCTGGGGGGTTGAGGTCAAAAGGTGACCTTCATCCCTCCCTTGGCATCTGTCTTTAGCCTGTTACTGGCTGTACTTGGCAATTCCTGTCTCCAGGTTCCGCTACTGCTGCCCCCTTAGAAGTATGCTGCAGTAGAAAAAGCTTTGCCTGGAATAAGTTACTTAGCGACTCTTTGCAACCCCATGGACTGTAGCCCACCAGGTTCCTCTGTCCATGGGATTCTCTAGGCAAGAATACTGGAGTGGTTTGCCATTTCCTCCTCCAGGGGATCTTCCTAACCCAGGAATCAAATCCAGGTCTCCTGCATTGCAGGCAGATTCTTAACTAACTGAGCCACCAGGAAGTCCAAGAATACTGAAGAATACTATCCCTTCTCCAAGGGATCTTCCTGACCCAGGGATTGAACCAGGGTCTCCTGCATTGCAGGCAGATTCTTCACCAGCTGAGCTACCAGGGAAGTCCATGCCTCAATTAACTCATCTGTAAAATTGGATGAATGACAGCTGTTTAGAAGGAGCCAGCCCTGATGACCAGGAGCAGACGCCCTTCACACATGCAGCTGATCTCAGATGATCATATAGAGTGTCCAGTAAGGAGGCTGGGAAGCGGGTGTGGGCTGTGAGTTCACATGTGGTTCCTGCTATCTTCTGCAGGGTAAAATGATCACCCTTGGGGGCAGCACAGCCCTTGGCAGAGATATAGCAGAATAGTTATGGATACAGTCAGATATTGGATCAGCTGTTCAGTTTTTCCCTACTCTTCACCTGTTTCAGGAGAGAAGACTGCTAGTCATCTAGGAAAAGTATAGCAAGTTCAACAGTCTTCAAGCCCCAGATGATTGGAGTATGGATTTTCCCCTTGTTGGTCATGGTTACTAGAAGTCAATGATCAAGTCATCAAACGCAGACATCAGGTTTCCTAGCTGGAAAGTTGAAAACAGGGAGAGCTGGATCCTGTTTGACCACATCCTGTTCACGAAGGCAGGAAGTGGGGCAGCAGACCAAGACGGTTAGAAAGACATGACGCTCGAAAGGCCTTTGCACGCTATGTGCGTGTACATGTGTATTGATATGTAATGTTTTTTAAAACCCTGTGAATCAAAGCTCATATATCATGATTTCGGAAGACCTCAAGCTTCTTGTGAAATACTGGCTAAAAGCCAGCTTTTTTGTTGCATGACTGTGCTCAATCTGTAGCCATACCCATCGAAGAAGTAGAAAAAATATCCTATTTGCCACCTGAAAACTGGTCACAAGGGCACTGAGTGTTTCCTCTGGGAATAGGAATGTAACGTGGGGAATTTCTCAGTGGCAGTCCTAGTGAGTATGAGATTATAGATCATGTCCAGAAATAGAAATGTCATTGCCTCTCTCAAAGGGAAGGATGGATTTTCCCAGTTGTGGGAAGCCCATAGTGCTCTGCTGGAGAGGCATCCGGCTCGTGCGGAATTCCTGGCACACTATAACTCCCTGCTCAAAGCACAGCTTGTCTTTCCTTCGCTCAGTTGCCTCTGCTGACAGAAGAGCTTCCGGGACTGAGGAATGTTAGAAGTCCTTTCTGCTTCTTTCTCATTGCCTTTTCTGCTTTCATTCATCTTCTCTTTCTTCTCCCCTTTTCTTTTTTCTTTTTTAATTTATGTGCTTTAATTGGAGGACAATTACTTTACAGCACTGTGATGATTTTTGCCATACATCAGTATGAATCGGCCACAGGTATACATGTGCCCCTCTATCCTGAACCCCCTCCCACCGCTCTCCACACCCTACCCCTCCAGGTTGTCACAGAGCAGCGGCTTTGGGTGCCCTGCTTCATACGTCAAACTTGCACTGATTATCTATTTTAATATGTATGTTTCAATCCTATGCTCTCATAGAAAACCCTAAAGAACCCCCTTTCTTATACGTGTTTCAGTCAGGATGGTGATCACACAATGGTTCCATGCTGCTTTGCATAGGGGTGGGATTAAGCAGAAAGCAGTTTTATGTTGGTGATTGGCATCTGTCAGGAAATGAGAAGCCTCTTCCAGTGCTGGGCTATCCAGTAACTCAGGAGTGAAGGGCTTCTAAGATAAATCAAGCGTTCAAAATGATGGTGCTCAAACTTTTGGACTGCTGGTCCCAAGTTAAAAAAAAAATTTTTTTATTTGGCTGTTCTGGGTCTTAGTTGCAGCATGTGGGATCTTTTAATGTACGGCTGTGCTGGAGAAGGAAATGGCAACCCACTCCAGTGTTCTTGCCTGGAGAATCCCAGGGATGGGGGAGCCTGGTGGGCTGCCGTCTATGGGGTCACCCAGAGTCGGACACGACTGAAGCGACTCAGCAGCAGCAGCAGCAGTGCTGGGTCTCTGTTGCTGCGTGGGTTTTGCTCTAGTTCCGGTGCATGGGCTTCTCATCCCTGTGGCTTCTCTCGTTGCAGAGCAAGGCTCTAGGGCACTCGGGCTTCAGTAATTGTGGCACTTGGGCTCAGGAGTTGTGGCTCCTGGGCACCAGAGTGCAGACTTAGTAGTTGTGGTGCCTAGGCTTAGTTGCTCCACGGCACGTGAGGACTTCCCTGACCAGGGAGCGAACCTGTGTCTCCTGTGTCTGCAGGCAGATTCTTTACCACCGAGCCACCAAGGAAAGTCCGAAGCATCTGCCCTTGAGATTTAAAATCTATGTGCTTTGCAATTAGTACTCAATCATTTGCTGAATTCTTTTATTTCCTCTAGTCTCTGGTAAGCAATTGTGCTAGGAATGCTGCTGCTGCTGCTGAGTCGCTTCAGTCGTGTCCGACTCTGTGCGACCCCATAGACGGCAGCCCACCAGGCTCCTCTGTCCCTGGGATTCTCCAGGCAAGAACACTGGAGTGGGTTGCCGTTTTCTCCTCCAGTGCTAGGAATGGGTCACAGTTAACTAGGAAATTATCTTTAAGAATATCCATACATCATAGAACTAGATGAGAGGGAATCTGCTAAAGGCTTCATCTATCACCTAGTGATTTCAGATTTTAGTGTTTAGAGAAGAGACAGAAAGAAAGCAAAAGAAGAGAATGATATTGACTATACTAAGATCTATGCATGGGTAGTGTAGGTTTTATTATAAAAATTTTCAATAGTGGAAATCTAGCACAAATATTGCATATAATTTTACCCCAAAATTAAATTGTATTTTTATTTGTTCATGTGCTCTTCTAGTTCTTGTGATTTGTAATGTTTAATCTGTATATATATCATCATAAATATTTTTTTCACCCCAATTCATGTATAAGAGGTGTTCTTTAAGAGAAGAAATGACAATCAGACCCACTTTCGGTGCTCATGGACAGAGCAGCAGAAGTGAGTTACAGACCACAGCAAGTTGTGGGTTTCCTTTTGGTTTTGCCCGTGGGGACTTCATCGTTTTGGTATTTCAGCTCAACCTTTGAAAAATGGGAGTGGGTGACTCGTCACCTTACAAATATATTGACTGGAAAATAACTGGCATGTGACTTCAGTATCACCAAGGTGGAATGATAAACCTCAACATCGAGCAGGCCATCAGGCCTTCTATTGTCCTTTAGCTTCTTTCTTTTCATTTATTTCTTACTACACTCAGTCACTCCTTCCTCAAAATGTAAGGAGCCAGGATCCTGCTTGATAATCCCTAAGTGCTTGCTGTGTGACAGGAAATGTGTTAAGTAAGGGCTTTGCTCACGTTCCTCATTTAATCCTACTCTCTAATGCAGGAGGTAACCATTAGCCCCACTTTAGAGATGAGGGGACTGAGATACTGTGATTAATTATCCTGCTCAAGATCCATTGGTAAATTATGGAGCTACTGTTCCCACAGAGATTTTTGCGATGATGAAGACCTTTCTACTTACAGATTAGGCTCTTCTGCAACACTGCCTCAATGCAGAGCCTGGAACAGAAATGATAGAAAAAGAAGGCATGCTTCAGAGTTGACTGCTAATTCTGTATATGACATGATCTCTTGTTTCTTTCGTTTTTGTAGCTTGGATTTACTGTTACCGCCTTCTACAAGCTGCGGACAGTCATTAATAGACGTAATTGTTTAGAGAGTATGGTTTTATGTAATAGGAAAAGATATTTCAGAAATGTAATCTGGAGGAAAAGAAAAAAATGTTGCATTTCCGGACATGTCAGTTCCTTTTTTTTTCCTTTTTGTTAACCATTAGGTTGAGTCTGCTCAGAATGTAATGTTAACCTCCTGGAGGATAAAAATAACTTCTCGTAATTTTACTTCATGTAGCAACACCATATTGTGCTTGTTCATGGAAAGATCTATTTTAAATAAAGAGGGCAAGGCACCCTTATCCCCATGAGTAATAACTGACACGATGATGCTCATGGCAGATCATCACTCTAAGTCCTTCTTTGGAAGGCTTGTGAATTGTTTTTTACACAAGTTGTACGTGTTGTTTTGTGATATGTGAAACGTCATTTAATAATAATAGAAAACCCCCAAAGGGTATCATGTATATGGTTTGGGGAATTCCTTTTACTTCCCGTATAGTGACTCACAGCTTAGATGTACTAAGTTGGGTAGAGGAAGCATCTCTCTATCATTGTCTCACAAAAATACAAACCAGGAACCAGGAAGAGAAACTGCAGACCTCTGCATGCTCCTCTGCCCTCCCAGAGGCAGGAGGTGGCATCTGGAGATGGTAGCTGAGGTCACGCAAATGCAGCCCCTGGGGGACCAGGAACAGGATGATCCTGGAAGGAGGTGGGGGGAAGTTTTCTGATACTTAAATTTGTGACATTTACTTTTCGTTTTTGGTATAATTCTCCCCAGGTTCATCTAATCAAACACAGCCAGAACTGATTCCTTACTCTGAAATATACACATGGCTAAACAAAACAGAAAGTGGATGACTAGAATATGGATTTCCATGTAAACTGGTTCAACTGCTATGGAAAATAATATGACAGTTCCTCAAAAAAAGTAAAAATAGATCTACTGTATCATCCAGCAAGTCTGCTTCTGGATGTATACCCAAAGGAAATTAAAACAAGACATCAAAGAGATAAGATTACTCCAAAGTTTACTGAAACGTTATTCACAACAGCCAACATATGGAAACAACCTCAGTGCCCATGAATGGATGTGTGGTGCATGGATGAAGATGTGATATATATATATATATATATATATATATATTTTTTTTTTTTTTTTCTTTTCCTTTCCCACGAGAAAGGACATTCTGCCATCTGCAACAATATAGATGGACCTTGAAGACTCAATATTAAGATGTTAATCCTCTAAAATTGATTTATAAAATCAAAGCAGTTATAATCAATTTCTTGGCAGGATTCTCACTCCCGTTCCTCTCCTCCCTCTTCTTTTTCCTCTGTAGAAATTGCTGCACTAATCCTGAAATTTATATAGATATGCATATGAAAAGGACCTAAAATAGCCAAAACAGTGTTCAGAAAAGCAGAAAGCAATTGGAGAACTTAAATTATATGGTTTTAAGACTTACTAGAAAAAAAAAAACTATGGTAGTAAAAAAAATTTGGACCTTAAACTTGCAAATGTAATACATTATTTATATCTTAATAGAGCTGAGGAAAAAAAAAAACCTTATGGGCCATTTTGGGCTCTGAATCAGGTTTTCAATCCTTGGCATCTTATTAAATGTTTTACAGTTTCAAGGAACACATAGCGTTATACCTTTCTATGAACAATTCCTTTCCTGATTTAGATTGGAAAATTGATCAAGATTTTGTAAAAGGCACACAAATACAACTAAGTAAAGAGGCCTTTGGTGGTGGTTGTTTAGTCAGTTGTATCTGACTGTTTGCAACTCCAGGCTCCTCTGTCCATGAGATTTCCCAGGCAAGAATACTGGAGTGGATTGCCATTTCCTACGCCGGGGGATCTTCCCTACTCAAGGATTGAACCCACTCCTGCATTGCAGGTGGATTCTTTACCACTGAACCACGTGGGAAGCCCTGTAGCTCTGATATTGCTTTATACATTGTGAGCCTCAGTCCTGGCTAAGGTTGCTTGTGGATGTTTGAGAGCAGGGGAGCAACCGGTGAGAGAACCATTGTTTTTGGATAATCTATGATGAGGTGGTTAGATAGCATCACAGCCTCAATGAACATGAATCTGAGCCAACTCTAGGAGACAGTGAAGGACAGGGGAGTCTGGTGGGCTGCAGTCCATGGGGTCACAAAGAGTCGGAGATGACTTAATGACTGAACAATGATAGCGACGCAGCATGGCAGATGCTTTTGGATTTTGTCTTGTTAAAATCTCATACTTGCATTATCAGGCAGGTACAGCATCACCCTTAATTTATGGAAAGGTGAGAAGTGACGGCAAAAAAGATCCTTTGAGTTCAGACTTAAAACTTATTGTCCTAAAAGCAGAAGTGCTCAAGGGGACTTCTCTGAAGGTTCAGTGGTTAAAGTTCCATGCTTCCAAAGCAGGGGATGGGGATTCAATTCCTTGTTGGGGAACTAAGATCCAACATACTTTGTGGGAAAAATAGGGGGAAAAGCAGAAGTGCTCAGCTTTGAAATCTTAGACTCTCATGTACTTTATTCTGAAGCTCTCTTCACTTATAATCAACGATTTCCCTATCCAATGGAGCTTCCCAGGTGGCACAGTGGTAAAGAATCTGCCTGCCAATGCAGGAGACGCAGGAGATGCGAGTTTGCTCCCTGGGTTGGAAAGATCTCCTGGAGGAGGAAATGGCAACCTACTCCAGTATTCTTGCCTGGGAAATTCCATGGCTTCAGAGGCTGGTGGTCTACAGTCCATGGGGTCACAAAGAGTCAAACATGACTGAGCGACTGAGCGTGCGCAGGCACATACGTGCACACACACACAGCCCTGTCCAATATGTTTACCAGAGTAAAGAATCTGCTGCTGAATGCTTGCAGAGCAATTAATCTAAATTGACTTATGCTGTGTCAAATACATATCAAAGTTCAAAGTCTTAGTATGAACAAAAATTTTAAATATCTCATTATTTTTGTACTGCCTGTATGTTGAAATGATAATATTTGGATATATTGGGTTGAGATATATTATTACAGTAAAAAGAGAGCTTGGTATTAGCATAAGATAGACAAATCAATAAATGAAACAAATAGTCTAGAGCTACTCATATACTGTCAATTGATTTTCAACATAGGTACCATGATAATTTAATAGGAAAAGGATAATCTTTTCAATATATGGTACTATATAATTTAATATCTGTACAGAGAAAAATGAACCTGACTCCTAATATATGTGAAAAGTTAATTCAAAATTAACTTGAAGTTATTAAAACTATGATGTTTGTAGATCCAAATAGAAGAATATCATTGAACCTTGAGGTAATCAATGACTTAGAGTGTAAAACCACTAACCATGAAAGATTGATTTTTATGAAGACTGATTAACTGTACTTCATGACAATTGAAAACTTCTCAAAAGTCACCATTAAACATAAGCTAAACATAAGCTACACATTAGGGGGAAATACTTGCATCATGTATCTGATAAAAAGCTGTATCCAAACTGTACCAAGGAGTCCAATAATTCAGTGATAGACAAAAATGCCAATAAAAATGATAAGCAAAATATTTGAAAAAAGGAATATGGATTTCCAAACTTTGAGAGTCACTAGAATTACATAGATGAACTCCAGGGAAATTTTAGGGATGATTCCTGAGTGAGGTGGCTGGTCTCTTTCACATCTGAGATTATATCATTCCACAACTTTTTCTTCTGCTAGGTCTGATATCGGAGAAGGCGATGGCACCCCACTCCAGTACTCCTGCCTGGAAAATCCCATGGATGGAGGAGCCTGGTGGGCTGCAGTCCATGGGGTCACGAAGAGTCGGACGCGACTGAGTGACTTCACTTCACTTTTCACTTTCATGCATTGGAGAAGGCGATGGCACCCCACTCCAGTACTCTTTCCTGGAGAATCCCAGGGGCAGGGGAGCCTGGTGGGCTGCCATCTATGGGGTCGCACAGGGTCGGACACGACTGAAGCAACTCAGCAGCAGCAGCAGCAGCAGGTCTGATATGGGGCTTTCCTGGTGGCTTCCCTGGTGGCTCAGTGGCTCTGCCAGTACAGGACTCCTGCCAATACAATAGTCACAGGTTCGGTCCCTGGGTCGGAAAAATCCCCTGGAGAAGGAAATAGCTACCCACTCCAGTATTCTTGCCTCGGAAATCCCATGGACAGAGGAGCCTGGTGGGCTGCAGACCATGGGGTCTCAAAGAGTCACACAACTTAGCATCTAAACAATAACAAGGTCTGATAAGTTTCTCCTAGGAAACAAATTTTCAGATTCCCAGAATCTCAGAGAGATTTGACCAAAATAATCTTCTGAATAAAAATTCAATGACTAACACTCCCGTTTCTGGGGAAGCAGTGCTGACCCTAGCTGGGAAGAACTGGTGATCTCTATCAATCATTATTCCTGTTATAAAAATAACCACTATCTTCTAAAAGTTACATTTCATCTAAAACCCACCATTTATAAATAGAGCCATGGGTTTTCTGCTACTAGATATGAGCAACTTTTCCCAGAATTGTGTGTGTGTTTTGTTTGGAATTTCATTGCACAAACTGGTAGGTATAGTTTGTTTCAGTTTTTAGCCAACTGAATTTTTTGGAGTGATATTTTCATCAATAGTTCAACTTAGTTGACATTTATAGATTGATAAGGAGATTCTAAGCATGATTCGGTTTGGGTGTTATGATTTGTGAAAATTTTAAAAATCTTTTAAATCACTCACAGAACTTTCTAAGTATGAAAGATGTGCAAAGTGTGGCTGAAGGGGCCAGCGAGGTTTACTTAGGGTTTCCGAGATCCCAGAACTCACATTCTGGAGGGCACTGGGTCTGGAAGACGTAATGAATAGGCTCCAGATGCTGATGCTGAAGCTCCAATCCTTTGGCCACCTGATGTGAAGAGCCAACTCATTGGAAAAGACCCTGATGCTGGAAAAGATTGAGGGCAGAAACTGAAGGGGGTAGCAGAGGATGAGATGGTTGGATGGCATCACCGACTCAATGGAAATGAGTTTGAGCAAACTCCAGGAGATGGTGAAGGACAGGGAGGTCTGGTGTGCTGCAGTTCATGGGGTCGCAAAGGGTCAGATACAACTTATTGACTGAATAACAACAACCAGAGAGGAGCTTCCCAGTAATTTCATCTCTGTGTTAATGCGAGGAAGATGTAATACAATTAGAAAGTCTAAGTCTTCTTAAAGGAGACTTTAAGTCTTTAAAAAGCAATAACCTTGGCTCCAAGTAATCATTGCTGTAGATTTGGAGGAATGATCTGCACATAAGGGAGTGGAATCTTACCTGGCCCTCATGATTACTGTGGATTCTTGTGTTTTGACCCAATTCTTGAGCCTTTTCCCAGTGGAATAATTTCAAAGCAGCAAAGATTTTGAAGAAGGAATCAAAGACATGTAACAGAAGCATCTGCATTTTCAAAATAATCTATAGGATGATGAAGGCAAGTGGCCAGCTGTTGTTCAAACTGATTCTCATAGTAAAAAGGATAATGTTTTCTTGGGGAAAACTAAAGCAGATGAAATAGGAATGAATTTAAATCTATAAACTCAAGAATTCAAGATTTAGTACAGTTTTTGAAAACAACTTTATCGAAGTATAACTTATATACCATATAATTCATGCACTGTAACTTCATAGTTTGATGAATTTTAGTAAATTTATGTAAATTTGCCACAATGGCTAAAATTCAGTTTTAGAACTCTCCCATTACCCCCCAAATTTCCTTTTGTCTATTTGCAATCAACCCCCACTCCCACACTCAACCCCAGTCAACCACTGTTCTGCTTCCTGTCTCCATAGTTTTGCCTCTCCTAGGAATTCCATGTAAATACAATTCGAGGGTACAAATCTTTGGTATCTGCGTCATTCACTCACACGATGTTTCGAGTTTCATTCATGTCATTGGGCATGTGTTATCAGTCTGTTCTTTTCTATTGCTGAACATTATGCCAATGTATAGACACACCACAGCATCTTTATTCCTTCACTGTTTGATGGACATTTGTTTCCAGTTTGGGGTTATTATGAACAATGTTGCTATGATTATTTGTTTACAACTTTTTGTGTGAACATAATGTTTTCATTTCTTGTAGATAGATGCGAATGAAATTGCTTAGTCATGTGGGAAGTGTAGTTTTAACATTTTGAGAAACTGAAAATGTTTTCCAAATTTGCGGAACCTTCTTATTTTCCCACCAACACTGTATGACTGGATATATTCAAGCTTTTTTTATTATAGTCACCTGAGTGGATTAAGTATCTTATTGTGGTATCGGTTTGCATTTCCCTAATGACTGTTAATTTTGAGAATCTCTTCATGTGCATATTAGCCACATGTATATCTATTTTGGTAAAATATTTATTCTAATTGTTTGCCCATTTTCTATTGGGTTTTCTTGTTATTGAATTGTAAGAGTGCTTTATATGTTCTGCAAGTCCTTTATCAGATATATGCCTTGCAATAATTTTATCCCTTTTAATTTTTTAAATAGTTTATTTTTATAAGTAAAAGCTTTTAGTTTTTTTTTAAATATAAATTTATGTATTTTAATTGGAGGAAGCTTTTAGTTTTGATGAAGTCCAGTGAACATGTTTTTCTTTTATGGATCATAATTTTGGTGTCATGTCTAATAAATATTTACCTAACCCAAAGTCACAGAGATTTTCTCCTATGTTTTCTTCCAGAAATTTTATAGATTTAGGATGTACCTTTAGATCTATGATTCAGTTTGAGCTATGTATGGTATGTATGGCGGCTTCCCGAGGGACACTAGTGGTAAAGAACCCGCCTGCAAATGCAGGAGACATAAGGGACGTGGGTTTGATTCCTGGGTTGGGGAGAGGCCCTTGAGGAGGGCATGGCAGCCTCTTCCAGTATTCTTGCCTGGAGAACCCCATGGACAGAGGAGCCCAGCGGGCTACAGTCCATGGGAGTGGCATATGAATAGACAGTTGTTACATTACCATTTTTTGAAAAGGCTAAGGTTTCCCCTGTTGAACTAACACTTTTGTCAAAATCAATTGACTATAAATATGAAGGTTTATTTATGTATATTCTTCTCTGTTCCTTTGATCTATATATTGTTCTTTACCCCAATAGCGCAGCAGCTTGATTATTGTACCTGTATTGTAAGTTTTGTATAAGTCCTCCAATGTTGTGCTTCTTCTGCAGTCTTTTTCGTTGAAGTATAGTTGATTCACAATGATTCAGATGTTTAGAAAACTGAAAACGTATATATATGTGTGTGTATGTGATATTCTTTTTCAGATTCTTTTCCATTACAGGTTATTACAAGATACTGAATATAGTTCCCTGTGCCATACGGTAGGTCCTTGTTGTCTATCTATTTTGTATTTTGTAGTATGTATCCATTAATCCCAAATTCCCAATTTATCCCTACCCCCCTTTCCCCTTTGGTAACCATAACTTTGTTTCCTATGTCTGTGAATCTATTTTTGTTTTGTTGTTCAGTTGCTAAGTTGTAACTCTTGCTGCTGCTGCTGCTGAGTCGCTTCAGTCGTGCCTGACTCTGTGCGACCCCATAGATGGCAGGCAGCCGATCAGGCTCCCCCGTCCCTGGGATTCTCCAGGCAAAAAACACTGGAGTGGGTGTTGTAACTCTTACGTATACATAAATATACCAGGCTTCCCTGGTAGGTCAGCTGGTAAAGAATCTACCTGCAATGTGGGAGACTTGGGTTTGATCCCTGGGTTGTGAAGATTCCCTGGAGAAGGGAATAGGTACCCACTTCAGTATTATGGCCTGGATAATTCCAGGGACTGTATAGATCATGCAGTTGCAAAGAATTGGATATGTCTGAGTGACTTTCATGAAATATATATAATATTTATGTGTAAATATTATATAAATATTTATACCTCTGTTTTATAAATAAGTTCATTTGCATAATGTTTAGAGTCTGTCTATAAATGATATCATGTGATATTTATCTTTGACTGACCTACCATACTTAGTATGATAATCTCTAGGCCCATCCATGTTGCTACAAATGACAAGATTTCATGCTTTTTTGTGGCTAATACTCCATTGTGTGAATGTATGCATATACATATTTACTGCATCTTCTCTGTCCATTCATCTGTTGATGGACATTGAGGTTGCTATGCGTCTTAGTTATGATCAACAGTGCTGCTATGAACATCGTGGGGGCATGTGTTTTTTGAATTAGAGTTTTCATCTTTGCTGAGTATATATCCAGGAATGAGATTGCCGGATCATATGGTAACTCTATTTTTAGTTTTTTAAGAAATCTTTACACTGTTCTACATAATGGCTGTGTCAATTTTCATTCCCACCAGTAGTGTAGAAGGGTTCCCTTTTCTCCACACCCTCTCCAACATTTATTATTAGACGTTTTGATGAGATGGCCATTCTGACGGGTATAAGGTGGTACCTCACTAGAGTTTTGATTTGCATTTCTCTAATAATTAGTGTGCAGTTTTTTTGTTGTTATCTTAAGTCCTTTGAATTTTCATATAATTATTTATAAAATTTAGAATCAGCATCAGCTTGTGTCCTGTGACTTTATTAGGTCACAGGTCTAGTACATTTTTGGTAGATGTATTAGGTTATTATGTACTAGCTTATTAGGTCTAGTACATTTTTGGTAGATTTCATACAACTTTATATCTATGAGATTATATCATCTGCACATAAATGCAGTTTTGCTTCTTCCATTTAATCTATAAGCCCTTATATATTTTTATGCACTGGCTAGAACCTTCAGTACAGTGTGGAATAGCAATGATCAGAACAGCCATTCTTGCCTTATTCACAGTCTTAAGGGGAAAGCATTCAGTGTTTTACCATTAAATATGATGTTAACAAAGGTTTTTCCTAGATGCCCTCTATCAGGGGGAGAAAGTCCACTTTTATTTCTGGTTTGTTGATTTTTTTAATATCATAAATAAATGTTAAAATTTACTGAATGTTTCCCTACATCTGTTGAGATAATCATGTGTTTGTCTTTTATTCCTTTAATATGGTATATTATATTTATTGAATTTTGAATATTAAGCCAACCTTGTATGCTTGAATTAAATCCCATTTGGTCATGGTTTTTTTTTTAATGTTACTAGATTTGATTTGCTAGTTTCTGTTGAGTTTTGCATCTATATTCATCTATATTCATTCATCTATATTCATGAGGGATACTGATTCCTAGTTTCCTTTTCATGTTACTTCTTTGGCTGTTTCAATATCAGGCTAACACTGAGCTCTCAAAATGAGTCTGAGAGTGTCCCCTCTTCTTTTTTTTTCTGAAAGAATTTGTGTAGGATTGGTATTGTCTCATCATTAAATTTTTCATAGAAGTCAGTGTCAGCATCCCACAAATGCTGATTCTTTGTGGGAAGATTTTAAATTATTAATTCACTGTTCTTAGTTAATGCAGGTCTATTCAGATTTTCTATTTTCTCTCAAGTCAGTTTTGATAATGCATATGTGTGTGTGTTTTAGGAATGTGTCCAGGTCATCTAGATTATCTATTTTGTTGGAATACGTAGTCCTGCTTGAATTAGGCTGTAACAGGTTTTCATTGGCTTAAATCACAAGGACATGATAGTACTAAGACATGCCATAAGGAATCTTCTGTATTCTGGTAGTATTCTTCCTCACTTTCATTGTGTAGCAGCAGTCCAATTTCCCATTGGTAACCTGAATTAATCACCTTCACCCTCTGTGGACTTACAGAATACCTTATCCACCCTTTTTAGCCTGTTGATTCAGTTATGAGGAGACCAACGTGGCTGGGTGGCAGTCTTAACTTCCAGTTCAGTAGAATCCCTTTCTGTGTCTCCTGGTAGATGCATTTCCCCCACCTTGAAACCAAGGCTTCTAGAACCAGGAGAGAATTAGGTTGTGAGGTCAGGAAGCAAAAATTTTGCTGGTGGATCACTAGCAATAATAGTAAATAGAGCTATTGCCACTTCTTGAATCCTGGACCTTGAATCCCAGATATGGGAGAAATTGTAGCATGTACTGGATGCTGATTCAAGCTGGAAAACCTTGCCCCAGCCACCCATCTGGTGCTGTGATCAGTCTTTAAAAGGTCAAGCCAGCTGCTTCATGATGGTGGGGAACATGGTAAGACTGATTAATTCCATAAGCATAGGTTCATTGTTGTACTTCATTGGCTGGTCAGAAACAGTGCTGTGTGGCATACCATGATGGTGGACGAGGTATTCTATAAGCCCGCAGATGGTAGTTCAGGAAGAAGCATTGTGGGCAGGGACTGCAAATCCCACTCTAGAGTGTCTGTTTCAGTAAAAACAAAATACTATCACTTCCATAATGGATCCAATATAATAAACCTGCCACCAGGTAGTTGGCTGACCACCCGGGAATGGTACCATATCTGGGACTCTGTGTTGATCTTCACTGCTGACAGTTTGGGCACTTAGCAGTAGCTGAAGCCAGGTTATTTTCCACGGTGAACAGAAGTCTGTGTTGCCCAGCCCATGTATAACTTCCATTTCAGTGGCACAATCGGTTAGTATGTTCAGCTGTCGACCGAAAGGTTGGTGATTCAAGCCCACCCAGGGATGCCTTGCTCTTGCCTTTTGGGCTTCCCAGGTGGCTCAGTGGTAAAGAATCTGCATGCAATGCAGGAGACTTGGCTTCAATCCCTGGGTTGGGAAGATCCCCTGAAGAAGGAAATGGCAACTCACTCCAGTGTTCTTGCCTGGAGAATCCCATGGACAGAGGAGTTTGGCAGGCTACAGGCCCTGGGATCCCAAAGAATCAGACACGACTGAGCAACTGAACATGCTGCCCCCATAGCCACATTGTTCATGAGCTTACTGGCTGGGGAAAAAGGCTGACTGGGTGTCCACAAAATGGGTCATCCTACCGATTTCATGATTAAAGTCTTCTTCCACTAGGGTTACTCTTTAGTAACTGTTGTTGTTTTGTTTAGATGCTGTTATGTCCAGCTCTTTCCCAACCTCTTAGACTGTAGCCCACCAGGCTCCTCTGTCCATGGGATTCTCCAGGCAAGAATACTGGAGTGGGTTGCTATTTCCTTCTCCAGGGGATCTTCCTGATCCAGGGATTGAACCTGGGTCTTCTGCTTGGCGGGCCGATTCTTTACCACTGAGCCACCTGGGAAGCCTTTGGTAAATATTAACATGGAACATAAAGATCTTCTTGTATTTCACAGTGTCCTGCAAGGCAACTACCTGAGGGGAGGTCATTATAGTTTCCTCAGGCAATGCAGGACTAATATCCTCAGACAGGGGTGGAAGGGCTGCTTCTACTGGCAAAGAAGAGTCCCTATTTTACTGGACAGGAGGGAATTACAGCCCTGTCATTTGAGGATGCACTCTTGTCCCTGGGTTTAGTTTCTTAAGGAATGAGGGAGGCCTAGTTTGTTTCTAATTAGCACCCGTTTGTCCATTCTCTGTTTTCCTCTGAGGGACAAACCTGGGCCATAGGAATCTTTAGTGAATCTGGAACCACTTAGGTATTCCTCTCTGAAGTCTTGGTATCTCCTTTCCAGTTCCAGGAATTTCTGTTTCCTACCCTGTGCTGTGCTGTGCTTAGTGGCTCAGTTGTGCCCAACTCTTTGTGACTCCATGGATTGTAGCCCATCAGGCTCCTCTGTCCATGGGGATTCTCCAGGCAAGAATACTAGAGTGGGTTGCCATGCCCTCCTCCAGGGAATCTTCCCAACCCAGGGATCAAACCCAGGTCTCCCACATTGCAAGTGGATTGTTGACCATCTGAGCCACCAGGGGAAGCCCGAGAATACTGGGGGAGGGTAGCCTATTCCTTCTCCAGGAGAACATCCTGACCCAGAAATCAAGCCAGAGTCTTCTGTATTGCAGGTGGGTTCTTAACCAGCTGAGCTACCAGGGAAGCCTGTTTCCTACCTTCCTGCCCATCAAAGAAACTCTTCCTGCCCCAACCTCTAGAAGAGAGATTTCTAGTGCTCTGGAATTGATGTCTGCTTTCTGCTTTGCCGGAATCCCCTTTCAAGAAATGACAAAACTTGGTTTCCTGACTGAAATGAGAGTAGGGGAGAATAGGGGGACCGTGAACACAGTTTAAAGTTTATCTTATTACTCTGTTGTGAGGGCGAGATACCAAATTTGCTGAAGATGGAGAGAAAGGCTTCCTGACATTTCTAGAGAACTTTTAATTTCTCCATATACGTAAGGCACGATAGATTTTCCCAACATCTGGACACTGTTCCTTCCTTTACATCCTCCACCCCTAGCCATGGAGATCATGTTTGGGAAGTCTGATAGCTTCTGGTGATAAACCTTGTATGTGAACTGTGGGGACGACTGACATCTAAAGTAAATAGTGGTTGCTGGGGGAGGGCTGCATGGGCGGCATGCTGTCTGCCCTTCAGATGCTTGACTGCCTCCTTGACGCCACTGCTGGCTGTGGATTCGCCAATAATTCTGCTGCAAGGGTGGCCCAGGTCTCTAGGGGAGCATCTAGTGCCTCATCTCTCTCAGCCAGGACCCGAGGACCTCTGCCTTTCCCATGGGGGATCAAGCCTCCTCTCCCCATATCAGGATGATGGCCAAAAAGTGCCAGGGTACTGCGTGTTCCTGCCTTTGGAATCTCCATCTCAGCCCTGCACTGCAGGCTTTGATTCCTGGAGAGCAGAAGGCAGAAGAAGGGGATTCTCTGCAGCAGCCTGAACAGGGGAAAGGGCTCAGCGGTGGTGCTTGCAGCTGCCCAGGTGCTCCTTATTCATTCATTCTTCCACAGTTTTGCTTTTGGCATGTCCTCTGCATGGAGCATCTTACCTTACTGTCTCCTTCTCTCCTGGTGAAATTCCGACTTACTCTTTTTACTTATTTAAAAATTTTTTTATTTTTAATGGGAGGATAATTGCTGTACAATGTCGTGTTGGTTTCTGCCACACAATAAGCATGAATCGACCATAAGTATACATATGTCTCCTCCCTCTTGAACCTCCCTCCCCCGTCTGCCCCATCCCCCCCACCCAGGTCATCACAGAGCACTGAGTTGAGACCCCTGTGCTATACAGCAGCTTCCCCCTAGCTGTCTGTTTCGCACATGGTAATGTATATGTTACAATGCTACGCTCTCAAACCACCCCACCCTCCCCTTCCCTCTCTGTGTCCATAAGTCTGTTCTCTATGTCTGCGTCTCTACTTATTCTTTAAGGTCCAGTGAAAATACCATCTCTTCAGAGACCCATCACTTCTCTCCCCTAAACACTTGGCTCCCACAGCTTTTTGTTCCTAGCTCTGTCATAATACTTACCATATTGTATTATTCTTATTTACCTGCCCAGGTGCAAGAACTTGTTTAAAAAAAATCTTTATTCTTAGGATCTAGGGGTGATGCCTGATGCATATCATCGTGCATACATGATGATCAGAATAGTAATAAGAGCTGCTAATCATTATATGCCTCGTAGTTGCTAGGCACACACATTGTATCACCTGATTCCCAGCACAGTTCTGAGAGTAGCTATTGATGTTATCCTAGTTTGGGGTGAATGTTTACTTAAATTTTTTCGCCACACTGGGTGGCATGCAGGATCTTAGTTCCCTGATCAGGGATCAAACCTGCTCTCCCTGCAGTGGAAGCATAGTCTTAGCCACTGGGAAGTTCCTGGGTGAGTTTTGAGTAGTTCCTTAGATAGAGATAGAGAATTTCAGTTTAAAAGAAGGATCAAGGGTGGGAAAGCATGGACTGTTAAGGGCAGAATGGTGGTCTTGGGAGAGGATACAAAAGAGAAAACTGAGGCTGAAAGGTAAGCTGGTACCTGATCATAGAGACTTTTGGATGCTCCAAGGCATTGTGGTTCTTGGTGAACAATAGGGAGCCATCAGGGAGGGGCCAGTGTGATCTGAGCTGGAGGCTAGAAACTGGTGGCAAGCTGTGGCAGTGACCTAGTTGGGGTCCAAGTGTTGTCACACATCGCCTGGGGGCCATTCTGCGTGCTGGAGTTCAGAGCTCAGGCCTGCTGGGTGCTCAGATCAAGCAAGCGAGCCACTCAGAGTTGTAGGTACCAAATATGGTGGGCACACAAGAAAGGAGGGTGGGGGACCCTGCAGCTGGGGAGGGTAGGGGCCAGGTGGGCATCAGGAAAGCTTTCAGTGGAGATGATGCTTGAATCTGAGACTCTATTTACCCAGTCAAGAAGGTGCAGATATGCAGATAAGACTACTCCAATGGCAGAAAGTGAAGAGGAACTAAAAAGCTTCTTAATGGATGAAAGAGGAGAGTGAAAAACCTGGCTTAAAACTCAACATTCAAAAAACTAAGATCATGGCATCCAGTCCCATCACTTCATGGGAAATAGATGGGGAAAAAGTGGAAACAGTGACAGATATTTTCTTGGGCTCCAAAACCACTGTGGACAGTGACTGAAGCCATGAAATTAAGATGCTTGCTCCTTGGAAGAAAAGCTATGACAAACCTAGAAAGTGTATTGAAAATCAGAGACATCACTTTGCTGACAAATGTCCACATAGTCAAATCTGTGATTCTTCCAATAGTTATGTACAGATGTGACAGCTGGGCCATAAAGAAGGCTGAGGGCCAAAGAATTGATGCTTTCAAACTGTGGTGCTGAAGAAGACTCTTGAGAATCCCTTGGAAAGCAAGGAGATCAAACCAGTCAATCCAAAAGGAAGTCAACCCTGAATATTCATTGGAAGGACTGATGCTGAAGCTGAAGCTCTAATACTCTGGCCACCTGATGAGAAGAGCTGACTCACTGGAAAAGACCCTGATGCTGGGAAAGATTGAGGGCAAGAGGAGACAGGGGCAACAGAGGATAAGATGGTTGGATGGCATTACTGACTCAATGGACATAAGTTTGAGCAAGCTCCAGTAGATAGTGAAGGACAGGGAAGCCTGGAATGCTGCAGTCCATGGGGTCGCAAAGAGTCAGACACGACTTAGCAACTGAACAAAAACAAGAAGGAAGGGAGAGGGAGGGTCGAGGGAGAGAGAGACACCAGCAAGAAGAAAACACTGAGGAATCGAGAGCACGATCAGTTAGTGGGAATTTCTGGGTTTTGTTCGTTCATTATTTTGTTTTATAAAACTTCCTTTGCTTACTTAAGTAATGCTTGTTTATTGTACAAAATGTGTCATATATAGGAAAACAAAAAGTAGCCATAATCTCACTACCTTGTCATAAATACTTAAAAAATTCTGTGTGTATTCTGCCATTTTTAGGTGAGTGTACATGAGTGTTTAAGAATAAATATGTTTTTATGTGTATGTATATATATACACATACATATATAAATGTATCAGTAAGTAACAAAGTATACATGCTAATACCTCTCCATCTTATGTCTATATATATCAAATATCCTACTTTACCAGCTTTAGGTATAAAATGAGATTCAGTTCAGTTCAGTTCAGTTCAGTCACTCAGTCGTGTCCGACTCTTTGCAACCCCATGAATTGCAGCACACCAGGCCTCCCTGTCCATCACCATCTCCCAGAGTTCACTCAGACTCACATCCATCGAGTCTGTGATGCCATCCAGCCATCTCATCCTCGGTCATCCCCTTCTCCTCCTGCCCCCAATCACTCCCAGCATCAGACTCTTTTCCAATGAGTCAACTCTTTGCATGAGGTGGCCAAAGTACTGGAGTTTCAGCTTTAGCATCATTCCTTCCAAAGAAATCCCAGGGTTGATCTCCTTCAGAATGGACTGGTTGGACCTCCTTGCAGTCCAAGGGACTCTCAAGAGTCTTCTCCAACACCACAGTTCAAAAGCATCAATTCTTTGGCGCTCAGCCTTCTTCACAGTCCAACTCTCACATCCATACATGACCATAGGAAAAACCATAGCCTTGACTAGACGGACCTTAGTCAGCAAAGTAATGTCTCTGCTTTTGAATATACTATGTAGGTTGGTCATAACTTTTCTTCCAAGGAGCAAGCGTCTTTTAATTTCATGGCTGCAGTCGCTATCTGCAGTGATTTTGGAGCCCCCCAAAATAAAGTCTGACACTGTTTCTACTGTTTCCCCATCTATTTCCCATGAAGTGATGGGACCGGATGCCATGATCTTCGTTTTCTGAATGTTGAGCTTTAAGCTAACTTTTTCACTCTCCACTTTCACTTTCATTAAGAGGCTTTTTAGCTCCTCTTCACTTTCTGCCATAAGGGTGGTGTCATCTGCATATCTGAGGTTATTGATATTTCTCCCGGCAATCTTGATTCCAGCTTGTGTTTCTTCCAGTCCAGCGTTTCTCATGATGTACTCTGCATATAAGTTAAATAAGCAGGGTGACAATATACATTTCATTAATGTTTGAGATTAGAATGCCCACCAGCCCAGCCTCACAGGCAGTCTGTAATTTTCCTCTGGGGTTCTCAGGTAATAGTTTCTAGGAATATTAAAAAAAACAAACAAACTACATATTCCTCAACCTGTCTTAATAGTACAGTTTCCCATCTTCCACTGGACATTCTAAAATTTAAATACGAAAAAGAAGTATGAGTAGGCTATTCATTCCAACTAAAATGAAAACACTTCCTGGGTCAGGAACCATGTCTTTCTTGTCGGTTGGTATATGCCTAGTGCTTCAAATAACACTCACCACATGATAAACGTTCAATAACATTTCAATTCAGTAAGCCAAATGAATGAAGTCAAACATCTGCTTGTTCACACAATGAACATTTATTGAACATTTTTGATACAATGAGTTCTGTGCTGGGGAACGAAACTTTCACGAAACTTTTACCTCGGATAGATACAACTTAAAGATAAGCAGCTTTTGGAAGCAAACCAGGGAGGCAGTGAGTCTCTTAGCATAGGAGGTATTCAAGCAGACTACTGACCAAGGTTGCAAAAGTAATTCCTGCTTCAGGAGAAATGTTGGACTAAAGGACCACTAATGACCCTTTTAAATGTAAAATTCAATGATTGAATAAGTGTTAGATAATAATTTCAAACTTATGAGTCATAACAACCAAAAAAATGTTAGACAGTCTCCAAAAGATATATATACTCTGATGGGAATCTAAATCTTTGTTGACAATATATGAGATTTCTCAAGAAGCCAGCAGGATGTTGCTCTTGAAAAGAGATAAATCATTTTAAAATAATGGAATTTAGAGAAGTATTACATTTCAGAGTGTGTTTAAATATTTGCTCTTTAATCCATTTACCATATCCAAAACCCATATTTATGAACAAAATAGCCAAGAACTGAATCAATTCAGTTCAGTTGCTCAGTTGTGTTCAGCTCTTTGAGACCCCATGGACTGCAGCACTGAATAAGAACTGAATAAGACAGCTAAAACAAGCTTTGGATGAATCTTTCTTTGAGAAAGCCTAAAGGTCTAGACTTTGATCATTGTTTGGGAAATCTGATTTCAACACTTTAAGACAAAAATTTCAATATGTTGGTCTTATAGATGTGGGAGTCAAAATTCATTCATTTATTCCTTCATTCAAGAAATAGCTGGTGGGGGGAGGGGAAAGAAATAGCTGGGAAGAAAAAGTAACTCATAGTAAACATCCACAAAGACACATACACAGAAGGCCCTGCAGGCTGAACAATATGAATGATTCCAAAAGAAAGTGAGATAATCTATGATATGTCTTAACAATCTTTTTAAAAATTTAATTACAAAATCATAATCATCCATTAAATAAAAAAAATTTTTAATGGAAATAGAAAAAAGATCACCAATAATCATCTAATAATTAACTATCATTATTTTTTATTTCCTTAGAGTGTTTATATGCATGTAATTTTTATATGAGTGTAATATCACCATAAAAGTTATTTTGAACTTTAAAACACTAATCTTTGGATAAATTGGTGGAAATTTCTTAATTCGTTGGAATGTTAACCTAATTCCCTAGAATTTTAATTTACATGTCCTGACTTTGATTTGTGGACCTTAAATATAAATCTTTGAATTAAAATTATAACAAATTTATATTTAAACAATAGCAAAGTGGATTAAAAAAACTAGAATTAAAACAAAAAACTGGAATTTTGCAAATTTTATGTCCAGATTGCAAAAATAGGTTACAGATTAGTAGCTGGCAATGGCATCCCACTCCAGTACTCTTGGAAAATACCATGGACAGAGGAGCCTGGTGGGCTGCAGTCCATGGGGTCGCCAAGAGTCAGACACATCTGAGCAACTTCACTTTCACTTTTCACTTTCATGCATTGGAGAAGGAAATGGCAACCAACTCCAGTGTTCTTGCCTGGAGAATCCCAGGGATGGCGGAGCCTGGTGGGCTGCTGTCTCTGGGGTCGCACAGAGTCGGACACGACTGAAGCGACTTAGCAGCAGCAGCAGCTGGATACCTAAATGGTCAGAACTGACTGTGCTGTGTACTCAGTCTCTCAGCTGTGTCTGACTCTCTACAACCCCATGGACTGTAGCCTGCCAGGCTCCTCTGTCCTCGGATATTTTCAAGGCAAGAATACTGGAGGGCATTGCCATGCTTTTCTCCAGGGGATCTTCCCAACGCAGGGACTGAGCCCAGGTCTCCCACACTGCAGGTGGATCTTCACTGACTGAGCCACCAGGGAAGCAAGAGTTGTTGCCATTAGCTTTAAATAGCACACATAGTATCAACCATAAATTATTTGCCTACTGTTTGTTTAGTGACCATATCCTTTGTTAGATTTTAAGCTCTGTGAGGCCAGGGCTATGTCTGTCTAGTCCACAGCAGTATACCTAGTGCTTGTTTATTTCCTGGTCAGGCTTGGTTCTAGTATAATTTGAGTAAGTCAATCAGTGGTTCATTTACTGGAAGGTTTGGGGATAGTTATCCATCCATCCATCCATCAATCCATCCATCCAACCATCCATCCATCCATGTATCCATCATCAAATGGCTTAGGGAGAACCTGCCAAGTGTCAGGTACTTTGCTAAGCACCAGGGTGGTGCAGCAAGCGCTGCCTGGTGGAAAGGAGTAAAGACCTTCACTTTGGGCCCTCAGACACCACTTCTGTGGATCTCTTGCCTGATGGTCTACTATGGAAGCTGTTCCTTTGTATCAGGACACTGTTCCTTTAAAATTACATATATGCTGGGAGGTGGGCTGTCAGTCCTTGACAATTTAGAGTTCTCAAGAACTAGTTTCTCAAATTTTAGAGGGGAGGGAGAGAAGGCAGGTTATACAGCCATGGAAGGGGTGATCAGGGCATCACTTGCTCCCTTCTCTGTAGCAAGAGGCCCCAGGTTGTAACAGCAAACAGGCCCAGGTTGGCTGAGTCCTTCACCGCCTGTGTGGTGACAGGAAGCACAGTGCCTTACCTGCCCAAAGACACTGCACATCAAATGGGACTGCCGGTAAGACAAACCCCGTGACCCGCACGGCCCACGCTCTCCCCGCGTCAGGGAGAAGGTCAGCCTCTCAGACCTGCGGCTCTGCAGATTGCAGATGCCTCTCCTAGGCAGCTTCTTCTCTAGAGGAAACCCTTCCAAGTGTGGTCTTCTGCATCAGGGCCACAGGGACACTAGCTTGAGTCTCTTTTTCCTTCCGTCTATGGACAGAGGCTAGAGCTGAGCTCCTAGCTGCCCCCGGCAGGAGGGAAACTGTGCCAGAGAAGAGTCAGACCTGGGGAAAGAGGCAGGGCTTGAACTGAACTCTACCTTATTGCCACACAGCCACCATGCCTCTCCCCAGGGCAGTCCTCCTGGCCCCCTGGGGCCCTTTGCCTGCTGGGAGGTGGCCCTCAAAGGCCTCTCGGGCTCTGTCCTGTCCCGGAGGACCTGATTTCAGTTACGTGGGCACCGGGGCAAGGCAGCTCCTCCTTCTATCACCTGCAGGCCCTGCACCATCACCTCCATGTGGGTGGAGGTGGAGAGGGGCTGCGGCGGAGGCCTCACTTTGCTTCTCCCTTGGCTCCGGAGGATCCCCAGTTTCTAGCTCCTTCTCTTTGAAGTTCTCACACTGTCTCCTCTCCTTCTGAGGTGGACTGGAGTAAAGGAGAGACACTCCTATAAATAAATGCAAGGCCAGTGGCTCCCTCAGCTGGTCTTGGACAGGAAGCCTGACTCTCAGACCTCACGGAAGGTGCAGGGAGGGGAGGAAGGGTGGGCTTCCTATGCTGAGTTCCTGAGAAAAGCAGGCATCTGAGTCCAGGTGTTTTCACTTGTTAGCATGCCAGAGTTTAAAAAATTACAGTATAAAAATAAGAGTTGGGATGGTAGGCTTTATATCTGTTTGTTGGGTGTAAATCTGAACTCAAGGAAATAACCACTCATTTCAGTAAAAGATTTTATTCAAATATTAATGTCATCCCATATTTTTAACAGGCAAAGTGCTTGAACATTGATTTTTCAAACATTGAACACATATTCAGATGTGAAGCAAGTAATAAAGGTGTTATTATGTTTATTTCTGACAGATGAGGAAGCTGACACTACAGAGAAAGCCATAGGATCTCCCTGTGGGAGCATCTCCAGTGTCTGCCCTGAGCTGGTTCTTCTGCCCTAAGGACTTTGGTCAGACAGGCAGGTCTGAGCATCACAGAATCCTGACATGCACTGAGTTCTTAATAAATGCCAGTAAATCAGACAACAGCCCCCCCACCCCCACCCTTATATAACCTCTCTGGTGTCCTGTGCTTTTCCTCTGTGCCATTAATTACAGCCTCCAATTACAGTCAACATTTGAACTACATGGTTTGAACTGCACAGGTCCACTTATACACAAATTCTTTTCAATAATAAATACCATGGTACTGCACAGTCTGTGGTTGGTTAAATCTGAGGGTGTGGAGTTGTGGATGAAAAGGAATCATGTAATGGAGGGATGACTCTAAGTTATATACTGATTTTTGAGGGTCGGTGCCCCTAACCCCTGCATTGTTCAAGGGTCCATTGTATATACTTATTTGGTGGAAGTCAATCCTTCTGCACCCATCTCTTGATGACAAACACCAAGTCTGTTTTGTTCAATACCTGTGCACTAGCAAAGAGCCTGGCACAGTGGAGGCTCTTGCTAAAGAGGT
Source organism: Ovis aries (assembly GCF_016772045.2). NCBI lineage: Eukaryota > Metazoa > Chordata > Mammalia > Artiodactyla > Bovidae > Ovis > Ovis aries. The sequence goes on along the minus strand of NC_056054.1, from coordinate 71,859,952 downwards.
TCTAGGTTAATGAATGAAAAACAGGCCTTCTCATAGCAGTTCTGCACAATTGTGATACTTGACCACTTTTCTGCCTTAATTGCTAATCAATTAAATGGGAGTAATAATATATCTTTCTCAAGGATATATTATTGCCCCTGTAGCTTGGGAAATGTTGCTGTTCCCTTAGAGGATCCATCTCCCAGAGGCTTCTCCAACCACAGCCAATGTGTTCTCTTTCTCCACCTATGAAGTATGGAAGGAGATGTTAACCTTTCACAAGAGTCAATGCAATTCTTAATTTGTACCCCAAACAGAAGTTTGGACGTGCCATGTTTTGAAGGAAAATGAGCTCAGAAACTATTTTCAGGAACTCCTGAAACTGAGGCTCTTCCATGGCCACCATTGGTCATGGATCATTTGTCTGAAACCTTCTGTTATGCTCGCTCCTTGCCGTGCCCCACACTGGGCCCCTCAAGTCCACTCAGAGGCTGGCCTACGTGCAGATGCTAGCGCTCATGGTGGTGAGGATACCATGTGGGTGTCCTGGGAGGCAGGCCGGGGGGGCCAAGGAAGAAGGACCTAAGGATCTCCAGGAAGTCTTGAAGGACAAATGCAAATTAGCTACCAAAAGAAGTGTTCTGGGTGGAGAGGACCAGACAACGAAAGCCACGAAGAAGTGAGAACTCCTCGCAAGTCTGGGATCCAGGTCTACGTTTTCTTGGGGTATGTAAATGGCACAGCAGTTTCTGTTTGTTCCTAAGCATGAGGCAGTGTGTGGTGGTTTGTTCCAAGTGACAATGCTTTCTCATCTTGGGCTGTCTACAAGAGTGGTTACCCAGTGTGCTTCTGAGAGAACACACTCCTAGCCAGCTGATGCCAGTGAGGGCATGAGAAGGCACGCTGTTTCTAGCTACTTTCTTAACGGGGGTCCCAAGATAGTGCTGTTCTGCTATATTTACGATTCATTTTTTTGGCAATGATGGACCTCTTGCCAAATCCCTGTCACAAGGGTGAGAACTGGGGTGGGGTGCCCCAGGCCTGGAGAGGTGGCTGGGCTGAACCTCAGGGCTTTCCAGAATCTCAGAAGAGGAAGGGGCTGAAATGGGTAGGTTGGCCAGAGTCCTGTAGATGCTGATGTTGAGACCTCTGCGGAAAATTCCAGTGGGCTGCCCACTTGCCGCAGAGGGGATCACGGGCTTGCAGAGGAACACAGCCTTAGCTAGTCTGGTCCAGCTTACCTTTAGGTTGACCCACTGGGCAACAAAGCCTGGGAGAGGCACACCCTCAGGTCAGCCTGTTCCTCAATGCAGCAGGTGGCTTCGTTTCCCACAAGGCTAGTCTGCTTATGTTGATTCTTCTTCTAAAGTGATGCAGATTGTACTCAGAGGTGAAAAACATTAGGGCCTGGATTTCCATGAGGTCCCTTTGCTCCCACCTGGAGGTAAAGCCTTCTTTCTAACTCAGCGTTTCTAAGTCAGAGTTTCGTAACATGAGTGTCACAATAAACTAATGAGTAGTCCATTTTCTTATTGAGGCTGCTATGAGTTTCCACATTTCCGGAGTGGTCCAGCTCTCAGCAGCAGCTAGGGTTTCTGTCCCAGTGAGCTAACGTTCTCATCAGCAATTCCTTCTGATAAACTGAGGAAAGTGGAGGGTTTAAGGACTGAAAACATTGAAACCTAATAGGGGAAGGTGGGCACTTGAACTTCCTACCCAATCAATGATCCTTTTGCTCTAGTCCAGTCTTCTTGGGATTTGGGGTTCAATGAAATGAAACGTGGCTCTGCTCTTCATCTCCAGGCTCCTCCTTCACTGGAACCACAAACTGGAAGGGACCTCCAGGATGGTTTATCTCACCCCATATCACTCATTGAGCACAAAGGCCCAGAGACCTTATGCCTGAGTGCACGCAGTTATTAATAGAGGGGATGGGCCCAGAACACAGGCTTTTCCACAACCAGCTCAGTGCTCAGTCCACCAGCCCACACTGCTTCCAACCTCATATTCAGCCCTGGATATTTTATTACCTTCTTTTCCCCAACCCTCTGTGCCTTTGTAGCCAGAACACAGTGTTCTTTATGCAGATGATACTTAAGAAAATTGTTGCCTAACTTGTGATTTGCTGAGGTTGTCATGTCATCTTGAAGGAAATGCACTAGAAGTATGTGGGGAAACACTGCAAGGCAACTTCCAGGACTTTCACATTTGGTTTTCAGGGAACAGGGCAGTGATATCATTTGTTCTTGAACAGGAAGAACAAACCAAGCTTGTTTTCAGAGTCTAGCATAGCTCTTCACACAAAGGCTGGAATTTCCTTACTGACCATCATGCTGAGTACAGGACATCACCAGTACTGTCAGGTCTCTGGATCTTTGGGGCTTAAATGGAAAAGCATCATCTCCAAGGTGGGGAGAAAAGATGGGCCTTGTCGTTTCACGTAAGTAACATCCAAGTAACATCCCTTGGAATACTAGCTGCAACCTAGAAATGTCTGAAGACGTGGCAGGAGGAGAAATAGATGGGGAAACAATGGAAACAGTGACAGAGTTTATTTCTTGGGCTCTAAAATCACTGCAGATGGTAACTGCAGTCATGAAATTAAAAGATACTTGTTCCTTGGAAGAAAAGCTATGACAAACCTAGACAGTGTATGAAAAAGCAGAGACATTACTTTGCCGACAAATGTACATCTAGTCAAAGCTACGGCTTTTCCAGTAGCCATGTATGGATGTGAGAGTTGGACCATAAAGGAAGCTGAGTGCTGAAGAATTGATGCTTTTGAACTGTGGTGTTGGAGAAGACTCTTGAGAGTCCCTTGGACTGCAAGGCATCAAACCAGTCAATCCTAAAGAAAATCAATCTTAAATATTCTTTGGAAGGATTGATGCTGAAACTCCAATACTTTGGCCACCTGATGTGTAGGAGTCTCAGTTAAAAAAAAAAAAAAAAATGGGCTGATGGAAAAGAGCCTGATGCTGGGAAAGATTGAAGGCAGGAGGAGAAGAGGACAACAGAGGATGAGATGGTTGGATGGCATCACCAAGTCAGTGGACATAAGTTTTAGCAAGCTCTGGGAGTTGGTGAAGGACAGGGAAGTCTGTTGTGCTACAGTCGCAAAAAGTCAGACATGAGCGGCTGAACAACAGCAACAATGGCGGGAGGCTCCCGGGGAGGAGAGTTGTCTACTGTCTCCTGCCAAATGCTGGACTTCTCTTGTCCATGCTGAGACTCCTAATGGGGACTTAGAACTTGTTCATGCTCTCACCTTCTCATCCTATGCCCACGGAAGGAGAGAGAAGCTCCAGCCACCTCCACTTGCCCTCTCAGTGTTTGTCATCACGAGCTGCAGCAAAGAGGATGGTCTGGACTCTGGTGCGATGGGCTGGTAAGCCATCTCAAGTTTCTAGTGCTGAGGTTTGGAACACAGCTGCACTTGCTTCAGGGAGAAAGAGGAATGCTGTTTATCAACACTAAGCCTCTGAACTCATTCTTGTGACCTTTGAGAAGTCACTCTCTATGGGACTAAAAGTTACGGAGGAGGAATTTTTTTTTTATCCTCACACATGTCTAGGTTGAATTATTATTGCCAAGTAAAACAAATATAACTTTCCCCTCCCATAATCTTAACAGACATATTCCAGAAACATTTTGTCCTTGTCTTTAGAAGATTGCTTTGGTTTTTCCAGTGTTAGATCAATAGAAATATGTAATACCCTGGTAGTAAAAGCCAGGGCCAATTTTTCAGCAATATCTGTATAACTGGTAGATTTTATGTTATTATTACTTTTTGTTTGCCCTTCATCATACACTCCTCAACAGAACTAAAGACACTCCCTGTCCTAAAGAAGTTCATAATCTAATGATGCCATTGGGAAGTCACTGGTTTTTATTCTGGATATTTTGCAAATTAAAAAAAAAATTAATGCAAGTCATAGTTCATATAAACAAGCTTATTAGGAAGAAATCAGAGAAGTTACAAAGTGTCATGAGGATTTGTTATTCTTGGAGATTTGTTATTTCTCTCTGTAATGAAAAGTGTTTGGTTTTGTTTTTAAAATGAAATTGCAAAAAAAACCATTAAACATGGTGGTGAGAGGATATGTCCATAGGACCACATTATAAGGAGCAATGGACACTTGAAAATGATCAATATTCTTTTAAATTTAGGAATACTTTGAGTGCTCTGAGTGAATAAATGAGAGGGAATAAAGAGCTAGGCTATATGTGATCTCCGTTCTGCAGTTAGTTTTCTAGGGGGATGCTTAGTTTATGTAAGGAAGTAAGCAAAGAAAGGTTTGAGAGCCAAATGGAGCAAGGTGATTCTACCCAGAAGGTTCTCCCAGAGCAGTGGGGAGGAGGAAGAATGTCACTTCCTTTTTACCATCTGATGGGCTGTAAATCCATGGGTCAGGTGATGTCATCAGTGTGAGGAGCATAGCATAACCCCTCCCCTTCCTCCCTGAGCCTCTTCATAATTCCCAAGGAGCCAGAAGTACTCAAGCCAGTCAAGCTCACTGAGACTCAGTGTGCCCCCCAGGATCTTCTCTGCCACATGGAAGAAGAGGGAATATTTCTTAGTTTGATGATTTGCTTCTAGTCCATTTAAAGGTCAATGGCCAAAAGTGGAAAGGGGATGCAAAGTAAAGACTAGATCTAAATGTCGTTAAGGTAGAAAACTGGTACTTTGAAAGTCTGCATTTCTGTATTCCAGGGTGGAAATAAAAATTTACCTTTGGGGCACCCTAGTCATTTTTTGAGGAGACAATTAAGTGCCACTTCCTCCATTATACTGGCCAATAGAGCAGCAGATGATCTTGTTTTCCCCTTTTGGAATATCTAGGGAGTGAATTCTGACTGTTTGCATAGCACCTAGAGCTGTGCTTGGTGCAAAAGCAGGTAAACAACTGTAGGAATGAATGAACGCTTAATCAACGGAGGTAAATCTCTTCTGCTTCTGAGATGGATGTGGGGGCTGGGAAACGTTTTGAAAACTCTACACGGGAGCTTGACATGCACTTTTTAATAGAAGCAATTTGATATATAGTGGTTAGGAGGTGTACTGAAATAGCACTCTTGGCACCACAGTTGCGGTAGGCACTTATGGCTTGACCTGAGGCCCTTGTTCAGTTGGTCACGCTGTTTCCATTGAAAAGGCATCTGAGTCCTAAGAACTGGCTGATGAGTGACCTTGGAAATACATACTAATCTTAGTTGAAATCTGCCTGAAAATTCAGTTCAGCTGTGGCTGTTTAGCAATCTGTCCACAAATAAGGCATTTCTGGGAAACCTGATGGCTTTTATTCTCGTGGTTGGTCCCTGCAGGAAGCGTTGGTGTAGTATCAGGAATGTGGACTTGGACTTTTTAGACCTCTTTGCAGCTATGACATCTCCTTAAGTAAGTGGCCCACACGGACCAGGGAGAAGTCCTTCCAGGTATGTTAATATCTTAGATGCTCTGGCTTAGCAGCACATGACCCAGAAACATTAGAGTGGCCTCTAGCAGTCACGACTTTCAGGGAGATGCAGATAAACCAGAGAAAAATCAGAATAACATGGAAGATCGTAGGGTTGGACATGAGGCTGGTCAGTCAGTTCTAGGAGATGGCTGTCCTGTCACACGCAGCAAATAGCATTGTTGCATAGTGATTTGAAGGGATATTCTCCATGTCGGTTCATTCAGGTACCAGGGTACCCCAACCTGCTGTCCTGGAGATTGGGCTTTATGAGAAGCAGGTAGTCCCAGATGGCACCTGTGTTGAGGCCACAGATATCCAGGCAGAAACCTGACACCTTGTTCTTCTGCTTAAAGACCTTGGGGCCTCAGGGGAAGTTGGAGAATGTAAGGCTTTTCTGACTGTAAGACGATGCCTCCCTGCTGATGGAGAAGCCTGTATCAGCTTGGAGAGAGTTCCTGACTGACTACTCACAGGGGTTCTTCCTGGAACATGAAGAAGGGGCTGGCAGGTCTTGGCAGGGTATAAGGATAGTGTTATAACACACCAAGCAAGAGAAAAGTTTTAAGTAGTTGAAGAGATTATTATTATTATTATTTAATGTCTTTATTTTTAATTGGAGGATAATTGCTTTATAATATTGTGTTGGTTTCTGCCATACATCGACATGAATCAGCATTAGGTATACATATATCCCCTCTTTCTTGAATCTCCCTTCCTCCTCCACCCCATCCCACCCCTCTAGGTTGTCACAGAGCCCTGGTTTGACTTCCTTGAGTCATATGGAAAATTCCCACTGTTATCTATTTTATGTATGGTAGTGTATATGTTTCCAGGATACTCTCTCTGTCCATCCCAGCCTAGGAGAGGTTATTTGATCTCCACCAGGATGTGGGGGATCAAAGTAGGATGAGGGACCTCTTGAATAAAGGTAGTATCTGTGATCACTGTGTCCCCCATCAGGGACTCCTCTGCTAGTGTCCAGTTGCAGTGACATTCGTAGCCTCGTGGCTGGGTGGGGAGAAAGCCGTGAAGGGCAATAACCAGCCTGAGCAGCAACATGACCTTGTGTTAGCTTCATTTTCACGTGACCCTGCTCAAGCAGTGGCAGAGATAAATCCTGGTAGTGCCAAGTTCACATCCTACCAGCTTGTTACCAAAGTGGGGAAGAATTTCTCTTTCTCAGGAGGACCAGTGACAGTTCCAAGGCTGATGATGCCCACATGAGTCAGGTAGTATGACTGTGACTTTGATCAGCGAGGCCTGGGGCAGGTAATCTCTCTTCAGTCCTCGGCCTGAGATTGAGGGGGAGGTGGTTGTCTAAGAAAAGCTGAGTTCCCTTCATCTAAGAAAAGGGCGTGAGTGCCAAGCAGCAAAAACGTCATATTGCCACACTTTCTGACTTGAAATACGTGACTGGGTATAAGTCACAGCCAGAATTTAAATGAAGAACTGGTCACCTAGGGCCTTCATGTAGCTGCAATGTTCCTAGAAAGTGAAAGGGTTTTCCTGGCCTGCTCTAGAACATTTCTTAGGAAATAACATATGCTCAAGAACTTAGCCATGAAAAAAAATCACGTGACTAACAAACAAATGGACTGGAAGCTGGGGGAAGGGTAGGCAGGAAGCTAGGAGAGAAGGCTCATATCCTTTTAACAAACAGGCAGCACTACTGAGAATAAAGGAGGAAATGAAGCAAGAATCGAAATAATGAAGCGGTTAATTTTTTGGGCAAATAATGATGCAACATCTGCGTTGATATATGACCTAAAGAAAACCCCAGTAGTTTCCGTTATTGTGATATAATTAGATGACAGTGACATTTTTTTATTTCTTCCTTGTCAGTTTCTAAGCTATGAGTTAATCTAATCTGGCAATCACTTTGTTCAGGTAAAGTCCCTCTCATTCTTCAGTGGTTTCTCTTTGAAAGTACCATTCATGTACCTTTTTTTCAGATTCACGCAGGGCGAGATCGTTTTTGTTTCTTGTCAGCTTTTCTGCTTCTGTGCTACTGCTACCACTAAGTCACTTCAGTCGTGTCCGACTCTGTGCAACCCCATAGACAGCAGCCCACCAGGCTCCCCCATCCCTGGGATTCTCCAGGCAAGAACACTGGAGTGGGTTGCCATTTCCTTCTCCAATGCAGGAAAGTGAAAAGTGAAAGTGAAGGCGCTCAGTCGTGTCCGACTCTTGGCGACCCCATGGACTGCAGCCTACTAGGCTCCTCCATCCACGGGATTTTCCAGGCAAGAGTACTGGAGTGGGGTGCCATTGCCTTCTCCATTCTGCTTCTGTACATACCTCTAAGATAGCACTTGTCACGTTGCACTGTAATTTTTCATTTGTTCAAGAAGTTCTGTTAGGCAAAATGGATTTGAGGTACGTCATTTGACGTCTCTGAACGTCACAGGGGAATAACCAATCCTTCCGCAGAGACGGGCCATGAGAATTCAATTTAAGGAGCTGATGCAGGAACAGCATGCTAAGTTGCTTCAGTTGTGTCTGACTCTGTGCAACCCCATGGACTGTGGCCCGCCAGGCTCTTTTGTCCACGGGATTCTCCAGGCAAGAATACTGGGGTGGGTTGCCATGCCCTCTTCCAGGGGCATATTAGTGCATTTTAGGGTTTAATCTCATTGAAATACTAGTAATTATTATTGATATGTCCTTTACTTGATGGTGAGCTCCTTGAGGACAACAGCTGTCCTGAGGTCATAGTAGTAGACACTCTATGTAGAGAGAAATGTATGTATGTAGAAAGGAAAAGAAAAAGACAGGGAAAGGAGGGGAGATTAGGAGAAGAGGAGACAGAGGGAAGTGAGGGAGGAAATAATAAGGGGAACAACTGAGAGTGGGGCACTGCCAGGCTTGTCCAAAAGTAACAGCCTACGTAGCCAGAATGAGCCTATCCAGCTAGGAAGGGTCTTAACAACTTTTGTTTTAGAGGTAAGGAAATGTAAGTGACTCAGATAGGAAAGAATCTGTCGGCAGTGCAGGAGACCTCGAAACCCAGATCTGTGGGTTTGATCCTTGGGTCAGGAAGATCCCCTGCAGAAGTGTATGGCAACCCACTCCAGTATTCTTGCCCAGAGAATTCCATGGACACAGAGGCCTGGCGGGCTACAGTCCATGGGGTCACAAAGAGTCAGACATGACTGAGCAACTGACACACACACACATACACACAGAGACCAAGAAAAGGTAAGGAGAAGGTCTAACACCGTAAATATGGTATCTTTGGTGTGGGCTGGAATACAGGCTGTCTCTCGGGGTTATTGCACACAGCCCCCGCTGTCATCCGGGTCAGCTTTTTGTCCTCTCCATCTTCCTTAGCAATGCCAGGCATCCACATGGCTTGATAAACCTCAGCTGACCTCTGCCTCTGAGAGAATAGGACCTTTCCTATCCATGCCTAGCTGGAGGCTGAGGACAACTTAGGTAGTTGGTGGGAATTTTTGATTGTCTCCTGTGAAAAACAGAAGACAGCAGTTAAGGAGTAACAGGGTCCTGCCTTAATGTGGTTGGTTCTACGGGATCAATTCCTATTTGCACCCGTAATGAAGACCACTAACTGCAAGCGATGAAGCAGTTAAATACAGTGCATGTCCTTCCTGAACATAGGTTTGGACTGAACTGCCTATAAGCAGTACTGCCTTCCTTGGGAAATGGGCTTGCATTTAGGTGATCTAAGATCCCAAATAGGATATCTGCAGCTCCTTCTGGAGGGAGTATCAGAAAAAACAAAAAAACACATTCCTGTGTGTGGGTGGATTTGGCTCCTCAGAAGTGAGTGAAAACTAATATAGAGACTTACAGGAAAAGCTTAAGAGGGGATTTGGAATAGACTTGACAAAAAAGAGCCACAGTGGGTGTTGTGATATCTGTAATATACTTTTAAATATTTTATCACAGGCAGTGTATTCTCATGTTTGTAGGTTACATTATACTGTAGGTATAACCAGTTGTCCTATTTGGGAATTCACACACTAGGGTGGCAAGCCAGCATTCTAATTAGGAGAACTGTATTCCAGAATCAGCTTCTATAAGAGCTTTCATGATCTTTATCTCTAATCAACAGCAGAGGCTTTACCAGTTGGCATAGAAATAGATTTCCATTATTGAAAGCAGTGTCTTTCTAATTGACATAATGGATGTCAATTAGACACTGGGGTTTCAACAGTGAGATTGCTAATTGTAAAGATAAGTGGATTGTCTAAAATATTTTAGGATAGCTCTCTGCTGTTGCTTGAGAGTGTAAAGAACTAGACAGTCCCATAGCTCTTAGTGAGGAAATCCTGTGTCTGAATTTGACTTCTGATGATTCTGGTTGTTCAGTGATTGTTATAAAATTAATTGAATTTTGCTCCTAGAATATGGTCACATTTTCTGAAATGATGCGGTGATGTCAGGAGTTGTAGCTTTCATGCCTAAACTATGAAGGAAAGCCAGCATGTTGAATGTATTAGTTATATAATGCTCCTTAAAAAATAACCCCAAAATTTAGTGGCTTAAAACAACAATCCTTTATTATCTTCTGATGGTTTCTGTGAGCCTGGAATTTGGGGAAGGTTCTAGCTTGGGTGTTCCTCATGACGTTGCAATTAATGTTTACTAGAGCTGCAGTTATCTAAAGTCTTGCATGGGGCTGGAGCACCCACTTCCAAGATGTCTCACTCATATGCCTGGAGTCAGTAGTTCCTGCTAGACAGAGGGCTCAGCTCCTTCCCATGTCAGCCTCTCCATATGGCCGAGACTTCCTCACAAGCATCTTGAAACAGAGTGCCAAGGGGAAGCTAATCCTCTCTGTGACCTAGCCTCATTTGGCATCACTTCTGCCTTACTCTGCGGATTGGGATGGTCACAGTCCCCTGACTAGACCTGAGAGGAAAGGACACAGACCCCACATCTCGTTAGAAGGGACGGCAGTCACACTGTATGAAGAGCATGTGCCGCGGAAGAAATACATAGGTGCGGCCGCCTTTGTGGAGTGCAATCGACTGCGCAGTCTCAATCTACTTCTGCTGCCGTAACAAATACCACAGGCCGAGTGACTTAAATAGTAGATGCTTTTTATTTTTCTCACAGTTCTAGAGGATCGAAGTTCAAGATCATGGAGCCAACATGGTCAGATTCATGGCGAGGGCGCTCTTCCTAGTTTGAGGGCCCTCAAATGGTCTTTCCTTGGTATATACGCAAAGAGAGAAAGATCCCATGCCTTCCTCTCTTTTCATAAGGGCATTAATCCCATCGTGCAAAGGCAATGGCACCCCACTCCAGCACTCTTGCCTGGAAAATCCCACGGACGGAGGAGCCTGGTAGGCTGCAGTCCATGGCGTCGCTAAGGGTCGGACACGACTGAGCGACTTCATTTTCACTTTTCTGCATTGGAGAAGGAAATGGTAACACACTCCTGTGTTCTTGCCTGGAGAATCCCAGGGATGGGGAAGCCTGGTGGGCTACCATCTATGGGGTCACACAGAGTCGGACACGACTGAAGCAACTTAGCAGCAGCAGAGCGCCCCACATTGGGGGTTAGGGTTTCAATTAATGAATTTTTGAGGAACACAAATATTCAGTTCATAACATATTAAAATAATATAAATATTACATGTATTTATGTAGATAATATAAGGGGCTTTCCTTGAGGCTCAGATGGTAAAGAATCTGCCTACAATGAAGGAGACCTGAGTTCGATCCCTGGGTTGGGAAGATCCCCTGGAGAAGGAAAAGGCTACCCACTCCAGTATTCTTGCCTGGAGAGTTCCATGGACAGAGGAGCCCGGTGGGCTACAGTCTATAATACAAAGAGAAAAAATAGAAAAAAACCTACGTCTTTGATACCATAATTGTGCTGCTTAAATAACAAACCTTAGAAACATTTCTGAATGTCTTATTTCATAAGAGAGTACATTTTCTTTACTGATTTATTCCATTATTGTAGCTGAGAGTATATTACTTGGTATAAATGCGAGAGTAAAAGAACAGGGTATAAATTCTCCTGAAGTCACTTAGATAATTCAACCAAAGCATTTAATTACATTCATTTATTCAACAGATACTTATTAATGGCCTTCAATGTGCCAGTGAGGTATGATGTAAGACACTGCTGCTGCTGCTGCTGCTGCTGCTAAGTCGCTTCAGTCGTGTCCAACTCTGTGCAACCCCATAGATGGCAGCCCACCAGGCTCCCCCCTCCCTGGGATTCTCCAGGCAAGAACACTGGAGTGGGTTGCCATTTCCTTGTCCAATGCATGAAAGTGAAAAGTGAGAGTGAAGTCGCTCAGTCGTGTCCAACTGTTAGCAACCTCATGGACTGCAACCCACCAGGCTGCTCCGTCCATGGGATTTTCCAGGCAAGAGTACTGGAGTGGGGTGCCATTGCCTTCTCCAGTGTAAGACACTAGGGAGGCAGTATAGTGAGTGAAAGAGAAATACCTCTCATCGTGGAGCTAAGAGCCTACTATGTGTTTTGTGAGTCTCTGTGTATGAGAGAGATGGTGGTATGTTGTGGCAAGTGAGACACCAGATAAGTAATTAAAATGATGTAAGTGGTAAGGAGTACAAGAGAGAAAAATAAAGCAGAGAGGGATAGAGTGGCAGGGGAAGTCCTCACACAAAAAGTGACATTTGAGTAAAGACTTGGAGGAGGTGAGGGGTGAAGTATGTGTAAAGGCCATGTGGAAACGCACGTGTGTGTATGAGGAGCATCAAGGAGCCAGAGGGACCTAGGGGACTGAGGACCGTAGGAAATGAGGATGGAAAGTTTATAGAGATGGGAGCAAACTGTATCGCGATATGGGAAGCCACCTGAGCTTAAAGAGAGTGAAAGTGTTAGTTGCTCAGTCGCGTCCAACTCTGTGTGACTGAAGTCCACCAGGCTCCTCTGTCCATGGAATTCTCCAGGCAAGAATACTGGAGGCAGACGGTTAATATGATCTGACTTACATTTCAATAGGATCACTTTGGCTGCTGTGTTGATTAGATTGAAGAGGAGCAAGGGTAGAAGCAAGGTGACTAGTTGGGAAGCTATTGAAATAACTTATATGAGAAATAATGATGAAAATTCAGCAGCAATGGAGGTGGTAAGAAGAAGTCAGATTCTAGACATGTTTTGTTAGAATTTTCTGACAGATTGGAAGTGGGCTATGAGAGAAAGAGAGGGAGCACAGGTAATTTCAATGTTTTGGGACTGGGCAGCTCTAAGAACAGTGTTTTTTGGGGGTTTCTACTCCTGTATAACCAGCCTCTCTTAGTGGCATAAACAATAGCAACATTTATTGGCCAAATCCGCAGCCTTAGCTGCACTCTGAGGAAACATCTGGTCTTTTGCTCCCTTGAGTCAGCCACGGCAGCTCAAGGTTAGGGGCTTGAAGTCATCTGAAAGGTTGCTTGCTCACATGTGTAGAGACTGATGCTGACTGTGGGCCAAGGTTGGCTTTTTGTGGCCTTTCCATTTGGCTGCATGGCTTCCTCACAGCATAGTGCCTGGGTTGTGTCAACTACAAATTGGCACTTGCCAAGAGCATTGCCAGTGACCAAACACCAAGGATGTTTGCCATCTGCCCCTGCGGAGACTGACCGCTGTGCTGCGGCAGCTGCTGACCTTCAACTCCCCCTGCGGGAGTTCAGGGCGGAGTGAGGCACTCGGGGCTCCAGGGAATCTGATGGGACAGGTCTTTAGATAGTTGGATGTTATCAGGAACTGATTTCATGATTACAATCCTTCAATTCAGTTCAGTCGCTCAGTCCTGTCTGACTCTTTTGCCACCTCGTGGACTGCAACACGCCAGGCTTCCCTGTCCATCACCAACTCCCAGAGCTTGCTCAAACTCATGTTGATCGAGTTGGTGACACCATCCAACCATCTCATCCTCTGTCATCCCTTTCTCCTCCTGCCTTCAATCTCTCCCAGCATCAGGGTCTTTTCTAATGAGTTGCCTCTTTGCATCAAGTGGTGAAAATGTTGGAGCTTCAGCTTCAGCATCAGTCCTTCCAATGAATATTCAGGACTGATCTCCTTTAGGATAGACTGGTTGGATCTCCTTGCAGTCCAAGGGACTCTTCCTTCAAGAGTCTTCTTCAACACCACAGTGTAAAAGCATCAATTCTTTGGTGCTACCCGGCTCCTCTGTAAATGAGACTTCCCAGGTAAGAATACTGGAGTGGGTTGCTACTTTACCACTGAGCCACCAAGGAAGCCATCACCAGTGTATCAGTTCAGTTCAGTCGCTCAGTTGTGTCCGACTCTTTGCGACCCCATGAACCGCACCACACCAGGCCTCCCTGTCCATTACCAACTCCCAGAGTCCACCCAAACCCATGTCCATTGAGTTGGTGATGCCATCCAACCATCTCATCCTCTGTTGTCCCCGTCTCCTCCTGCCCTCAGTCTTTCCCAGCATCAGGGCCTTTTCAAATGAGTCAGCTCTTCGCATCAGGTGGCCAAAGTATTGGAGTTTCAGCATCAGTCCTTCCAACATTCAGGACTGATCTCCTTTAGGATGGACTGATTGGATCTCCTTGCAGTCCAAGGAACTCTCAAGAGTCTTCTCCAACACCACAGTGCAAAAGCATCAATACTTTGGCGCTCAGCTTTCTTTATAGTCAAACTCTCACATCCACACATGACTATGGGAAAAACCATAGCCTTGACTAGACGGACCTTTGTTGACAAAGTAATGCCTCTGCTTTTTAATATGCTGTCTAGGTTGGTCATAACTTTCCTTCCAAAAAGTTAATATTTAAAATCAGAAAGACAGATGCTGGGACCAAAGAAGTGAATGTAAACAGAAAAGAATGTGATCCAAGAATTGAGTTCTAGGGCCCTAGACATTTAGCAGTAAAGGAAACATGGGGTAAATGAGACTGATGAGGAGAGGCCAGGATGAAGCGTGGTATCCTGGAAGCCAGGTGAGAAAAGTGTTGGAGGAAGAGTCAACGGGCCGGAGTTTGCAGTTTTGTAGATTGTGATTCTGTGATGGGAAACATCTGAACAGATATTTGTACTTCTAACTCAGGCTTTTAGCTCCACCAGTACAAATTCTTCTCTCTTCTGCTGGATCAGAAGCTTCTGGAGGGGAAGGATAGCTTGGTCATCTCTGGACCCTCTAAGGTCCCATCGTGATGTTTTCCACAAAACTGATACTAAATGAGGGTGGACACACATTAGCAACGAAGGGGTACCATGTACAGTAAATTCCCTTAAAACAGCACTTGTAAGCTTGAGAAGCTTCCCTAGTGGTACAGTGGTAAAGAATTTCCCTGCCAGTGCAGGAAACATGGGTTCAGTCCCTGAGTCAGGAAGATGCGCTGGAGAAGGAAGAAATCCCATGGACAGAGTCTAGCGAGCTACGTATGTTCTGCAGGCTTGCAAAAGAGTCAGACACGACTTAGTGAGTAAGCAGCAACAACAAAGGAATTTCTCATCATTTGTGGTAGTTATGTTCTATAAAGTTGTTGTGAACTTTGAATTAGTGAACACTGAACCATCACTCCTGGTAGAGTATAGTGTTAGATTTCTGTGAGCCTCTGATCATAAGTTTTGTCATTCGAAGACCATTATTTAGTACATACTATGCGGGAGACCTGGGTTCAATTCCTGGGTTGGGAAGATCCCCTGGAGAAGGAAATGGCAATCTACTCCAGCACCCTTGCCTGGAAAATCCCATGGATGGAGGAGCCTGATAGGCTACAGTCCATGGGGTCGCAAAGAGTCAGACACGACTGAGCGACTTCACTTTACTTTCATTGTTAAGTTCACAGTCAGCAGCCCCAAAACTCAGGCCTGAAGGAAGCTTGTCTAACATTTTCTCCATCACAGCCTATCTTGTGAACATGAACACTAGACAGCCCTTCAGCACATGCTTGGGAGTCATCTTAAACAAGGAAATCACCAACAAAACGCACAAAAACGTGAGGAGCGTGACACTGAGTAGACTGAGAAAATTCTTCTTTACGGTAAGAGGGCTGAAACAAGGTAGAGCAGCCCAGTGCTCTGTAGGCCTCTCCTTCTCAGACTGAGCCGGAAGCTCTTGCACTGCGTGACTCAGCATTTCTGCTGCTCTGCCCCTGTCTGCTAACGACCGTGGAAGGACAGAGTGCATTCATTTTGTCATCATGAATAAATTTTAGAAAGTACACGTATTTGAAAATACAGAATCTGAGCCATGAGGATGACTGTATTTAACTTGCCTTAAACTGAATGGGAAGGCCAAAGAAGAACGGTTTTTACAGCTTTATCTCTGTACATCCGTTTGGAAGGGGCCCTAACTTCAGTAGTTTTTAAAATTTAAAGATGCTGTCAATACTTTACAGCTTAACAACTTGCAAAAATAACTCTGAAATTATAGTTTGCTTTGATCTCATTAGTTTGGAATCCGATTTTATTGCTTTAAAAATGCATTACTATTTCTGAGTGTATCTTCTTTAGTTAGCACATTCTTCTTATACTCCCATAAATTAGTTGCTCTGAGCAGACTTTTCTATTTGGACGCTGAGGCCATTGAACAGAATAGAAGCTGGGGTACCCCTTTAACACTCTTGGGGAAGGTAAGCTCCTGCAATGTATTTCAGTGGCTGATTTTACTCTGAGCCAGAGGTGAGGCTGCCTAGACTCCTGCCACACAGTACAAAGGCTCTCAATACTGTGTTGGTGGCAATTTGCAAAAATTCCCTGGAAGTTTTAAAAAGCCCAAAAATGGGTCAGGTAGGTGGAAATTGGGAAAAGCACAAACTACATAATAGTATTTATAGAGATTGGGCCAAAGCAGCACTAGGTCACCAAGCAGAGGGGACCATTTCCTCTTGAAAATTCTTTGAAATTCCTGTGAGAAAAACATATTTGGCCTAAAGGGAGAAAAATATCTTGATCTTTTGGTTTTACTAAGCAATTTCCTAAATAGCTAAATTAAGTTAAAGGAGAAAAATTAAAACAAAATGAACAGAAATGTGAACCCCAATGTCCTTTAAAAATACCTTTATAATTTTCCACAGAAAAGTTTTTTGTTTAGTTAAGGAAAAGCAAATTCGTCATCTTTTCTGGCAGCCTCAAACTATTTGGTTTCTAATTCCTAAAGTCATTTAGCTCATCTAAGAGTAAGCCCATCTCTCCCAACAAACACCCACTACCTGCTTGGAGCTGGGGAGACTCTGTGGGGGAGGCTCAAGGGCACCCCAAGGACATGACCCTGGGCCTAGTCCCTGTTAGATGCTGCTACATAGCACGTCCAAGACAAGGCAAGGGTCTTTGGGAGAGAAGGCAGCACCAATCTTGCCATTAGTCTGACCAGCTTTCCTCCGCCTCTTCTCTTTCCCCCGCCTCTTCTCTTGCCCTAAGATATTGTCTTCCTGCCAAGATAATGTCCTGAGTTGTGCAGATGTGAGAAGCAGGACAGAAAGCCACTCCACTTTGTTTTACCTGGAAGTTAACCTTGAACTCTCAAGGGAGCACTTAGCCTCCTGTGGAAACAACACCCTTCAAATACAGCAACCCAGTCATTCTGGGTGCCAGACTGCCCTTGACTTCAGCTTTCCCAGCTGCAAAAGAGGAAAAGGTGATTGCAAAAGCTATCTGCTTTTCTCAGGCCAGAGGGCCAGGCAGATTAAAGAGGAGGCCCCAGGAGTAGTATGGATGTTGCCTAGGATACTGGTTTCGAAGGAGCGCTAAAACCTTACCGGAATAAACTAGGGATGCAATGTCAGTTAACTCGGGCTTTGACTCACAGCTTTTCTGTGGAAGTAAATGGTTCCGATGAAGGATTCGTTTCTGTGATGCCATGCGGGCAGCGGGGCACATCTGCAGGCCTGCCTTAGATCCCCCCACCCAACCTTGTTTCCACAGGTCAAGACTGAAGTCACATTTCCGTCAGCTGACCTGGGAATAATGCACAACTCCTAAGATGTTGTTTCCTGGAAATGAGGGTTTTATTATTACAAAAATCTTTTCTTGTCTAAATGATAAGCTCTTTAATATATCCCCCACCAAACAGCCTAGCTTAGAAATTTGCCCACAATAAGTATAAGTAGTCATTCTCTTGTTTTGAATATGAAGAAAGAAGTATATGATTTTTATCCATAGAAACGTCTTACCCTCACTATGTTGAACAAATTAGCTTTAGGGGAGTGACATTATTACTATTCTGGAGTCCCTGTGTCTTTCTGGCCCTACTGGTTTAAGTTGCTTGGTTAATGATTCCTTCCTGGTCCTCAATGGCTAGGGACAGACCACTGGCAGCAGAACATATGGTCTGCAAGAGCCAACTGTGATGGTGAGGGTTTCCTGCTCTCAAGTAAGGGTGACCAACTATTGTGGTTTTTCCCGGACTGAGGGTTTTCAGAGCTGAAACCAGGAAAGCCCAGACAAGTTGGTCACTTTATTTTAGGCCAACTTGTGCCAAGGGAGACAGCAAGGTAAGGGGTTTGCTGTTACAGGCTCTGAAAACTACTGCCTGAATTAGGACTTGTCTCCATCATTTCAGTTGCCACGTAACCATGGGCAAGTGACTTAATCTCCCTGCTTTTTCGTTTTTCACACCTAAAACTAACATTGACCTCTTAGGGCTATTGTGAACCCAAAGTCAGAATAATGAATGCAGAATGCCTATCAGTGTGCTGTGCAGTAGAAAGTGCTTATAAATGGTAGCTGTTTTTGTTATTGTAAGTATTATTATTTGATGGTATAATGGCAGTGATGGGGTGAGCAATCCTGTGGGAAAAATAGCAACTGATACATCTGATGTCCACTCAGAGCTAGCAAGAAATGATCAGATAACATTCGAGAAAGCTTAAGAAGGGGGTGAGTGGGATTATGTTCTTCCTTTTGGAAACAGTTTATCAAAGTGGAACTTACTTTGAAAAGTTTGGGTGTCTATAGGGACAAATTTTGATGATCTGGAAAATCCAGGCAGATGGCTTTTTTTGGATAAGGGAGACACTGTTCTGTGTGCATGCTCAAAGCTCTTAAGTGTCCTCAGTGAGGAAGGGAGGGAGCCTGTGGTTCATCAGCCCCTCTGGAGCACAGGATCAGGCTGCACACCCTTGGCATGTGCTATGGAAAACCTGTGCTGGGGCTCCAGACACATGTGTTTTAAATCAGTATTAATAGAGTCTGGTTCTGAAGCTCTTATTTCCTGTCGGTAAATTTTTGCTGAGTCACTGGAGCTCATGCATCTTCTGAGACAGCAGTAACATGACCAGATGAAATTGCTGTGGGCCCACCACTTGCCTGTGGGCACATATTTTTGCAAACTTGATTCAACCAATATGCCTTCACAGATCACATATTGCATGCCCTGCATTGAGTTAGGGACCTGGAACTTAGTGTGAGAGATAGGGCCCAGCTTTGTCCACAAAGAGATTGCTTTCTAGTGGGGAGGACAGGTCCATAATCAAGGGCTACAAATTGAATCTTAAACAGTTTTATAGATTATAAATAGAAATATAAACCATGTGACTGGGAAGCATGGAGTAATTCCTTCTGACTGGGGAGAGTCTCAAAGGAAAGTACATAGAGCTAGGCTTTGGAAGAAAAAGAGGACTTCAAAAAGCTGAGAAAAGGAAAGGAAGTTTGGGCAGAGGATACGAAGAAGCTGTAAAATGTATACAGCTTCATGGCATCATGTCAGGCAGCCAGCATGCTCCACTGGACCACAGGAAGCCCAACAGCAGCTTCGTGGGAGGTCAGTTGGGCTGCTGATAGAGGCTGCGGAATGGCTGTGAATCTACAGAATTTGTACTTTCCTTCACAGGCAAGCAGGTGAGGGAGCAGTGTTCAAGTGAGGGAGCAGTATGATCGTGGCTAGGTCTTAGAAAAATGAATCGGTCAAGGAGGGAGTCTGTTTGTGGTTATGGAGGATGCCGGAAGACAGGAGAGAGCAAGGGTATTAGCTACAAAATGCAGAGAAGAGTTGTTGAAGTCCTGAACTTTGGAAGTGCCAGAGAGAATGGAAGGGAGGGAAGAGAGGCAATTAAGGAAACATGCTGGAGGCAGAAAGAAAAGATTTATCTACGTCCAACCCCAGCGTGGGAATTGGGCAGGGTGGGAGCAGCTGGGAATGGAAGAGTGAATGGAATCTGTGAAGAGCGGCAAAGATGACAGGTGGTGAAGAGGAGGGAGGTGGGGTCATTTAGCTGAGAAAAAAGGTTGACCATTGCCGGGAGCCAGCGTGAGGAACTCCGCCAGTGGCAAATGTCATGAGAAAGGAGGCTTCAGCATATGCAAAGGCAGGACTGAGCCTCAGGAAACCCCCTGTTCCCGAGCATCTACCCCCAAAACCAGAGTCTGCCTTCTTTACTGCTTTATGCTCTCACCTACACCTCTGACTTTAAGGGGGCTGTCCCCCACCTCTCTGGGAGAAGGAGTTAACCTACAGCTCCAGTTAATAAAAATCCCTGGGCCTGACAAGGGTGTCTCAGGTCAAACCTCTCTGCTGGCAGACTAGCTTGTATGACAGGATTATCCACACTCTTGCTACTATGTACTTGATTGTTTACAACCTCTCAACCATAAACAGCACAGAGAGTTTGAAGTATTTTGAAAGTCTTAGTTAGCATTGGGTTTTTCTAAAGTTAAAAATTGTAACCCACTACACCCTCACCCTATAGGAATGCAACTTTATCTGGTACCTTTGGAGGGTGGTGCCTGGTTTAAGAAAAATCACCCCTGGAAAATAAGTTTCTGGTTGACTGACCGTTATCAGATAGAAAAGATCATAAAATGTTAGCAGGCCCCCTGGCCAGAAGATGATGTAAAATCCCTAAAGACCTTTTTGTATACATTTATATGAAGCACCTGATTTTGATAAAGGTCAGGACTGCTGACCCCTCTGTGACTTAAAAATTTCCATTTGTCTGAGCAGGCACAGGAGGGCCTAGAGGAGCTATCCCACGTTGAAGGTCAGGAATGGCGGCAGTAAGGAGATACCCCTCGTCCAAGGTAAGGAGCAGCAGCTATGCTTTGTTGGAGCAGCTGTGAAAAGATACCGCATGCCCAAGCTAAGAGAAACCCAAGTAAGATGGTAGCTGTTGCAAGAGGGCATCAGAGGGCAGACACACTGAAACCATACTCACAGAAAACTAGTCAATCTAATCACACTAGGACCACAGCCTTGTCTAACTCAATGAAACCAAGCCATGCCCATGGGGGCACCCAAGACAGGTGGGTCATGGTGGAGAGATCTGACACAATGTGGTCCACTGGAGAAGGGAATGGCAAGCCACTTCAGTATTCGTGCCTTGAGAACCCCATGAACAGTATGAAAAGGCAAAATGAGAGGATACCAAAAGAAAAACCCTCCAGGTCATTAGGTGCCCAATATACTACTGGAGATCAGTGGAGAAATAACTCCAGAAAGAATGAAGGGATGGAGCCAAAGCAAAACCAATACCCAGTTGTGGGTGTGACTGGTGATAGAAGCAAGGTCCGATGCTGTAAAGAGCAACATTGCATAGGAACCTGGAATGTCAGGTCCATGAATCAAGGCAAATTGAAAGTAGTCAAACAAGAGATGGCAAGGGTGAACATCGACATTCTAGGAATCAGTGAACTAAAATGGACTGGAATGGGTGAATTTAACTCTGATGACCATTACATCTACTGCTGTGGGCAGGAATCCCTCAGAAGAAATGGAGTAGCCATCATGGTCAACAAAAGAGTCCAAAATGCAGTACTTGGATGCAATCTCAAAAACGACAGAATGATCTCTGTTCGTCTCCAAGGCAAACCATTCAATATCACAGTTATCCAAGTCTATGCCCCAAACAGTAATGCTGAAGAAGCTGAAGTTGAACGGTTTTATGAAGACCTACAAGACCTTTTAGAACTAACATCCAAAAGAGATGTCCTTTTCATTATAGGGGACTGGAATGCAAAAGTAGGAAGTCAAGAAACACCTGGAGTAACAGGCAAATTTGGCCTTGGAATGCAGAATGAAGCAGGGCAAAGACTAATAGAGTTTTGCCAAGAAAATGAACTGGTCATAGCAAACACCCTCTTCCAACAACATAAGAGAAGACTCTACACATGGACATCACCAGATGGTCAACACTGAAATCAGATTGATTATATTCTTTGTAGCCAAAGATGGAGAAGCTCTATACAGTCAACAAAAACAAGACCAGGAGTTGACTGTGGCTCAGATCATGAACTCCTTATTACCAAATTCAGACTCAGATTGAAGAAAGTAGGGAAAACCACTAGACCATTCAGGTATGACCTAAATCAAATCCCTTATGATGATACAGCAGAAGTGAGAAATAGATTTAAGGGCCTAGATCTGAGAGATAGAGTGCCTAATGAACTGTGGAATGAGGTTCGTGATGTTGTACAGGATACAGGGATCAAAACCATCCCCATGTAAAGAAATGCAAAAAAGCAAAATGGCTGTCTGGGGAGACTTTACAAATAGCTGTGAAAAGAAGAGAGGTGAAAAGCAAAGGAGAAAAGGAAAGATATAAGCATCTGAATGCAGAGTTCCAAAGAATAGCAAGAAGAGATAAGAAAGCCTTCTTCAGTGATCAATGCAAAGAAATAGAGGAAAACACAGAATGGGAAACACTAGAGATTTCTTTAAGAAAATTAGAGATACCAAGGGAACATTTCATGCAAAGATGGGCTTGATAAAGGACAGAAATGGTATGGACCTAACAGAAGCAGAAGATATTAAGAAGAGGTGGCAAGAATACACAGAAGAACTGTACAAAAAAGATCTTCATGACCAAGATAATCATGTTGATGTGATCACTAATCTAGAGCCAGACATCTTGGAATGTGAAGTCAAGTGGGCCTTAGAAAGCATCACTACGAACAAAGCTAGTGGAGGTGATGGAATTCCAGTGGAGCTATTTCAAATCCTGAAAGATGATGCTGTGAAAGTGCTGCACTCAATATGCCAGCACACTTGGAAAACTCAGCAGTGGCCACAGGACTGGAAAAGGTCAGTTTTCATTCCAATCCCCAAAAAAGGCAATGCAAAAAAATGCTCAAACTACCGCACAATTGCACTCATCTCACATGCTAGTAAAGTAATGCTCAAAATTCTCCAAGCCAGGCTTCAGCAATATGTGAACCATGAACTCCCTGACGTTCAAGCTGGTTTTAGAAAAGGCAGAGGAACCAGAGATCAATTTGCCAACATCCGCTGGATCATGGAAAAAGCAAGAGAGTTCCAGAATAACATCTATTTCTGCTTTATTGACTATGCCAAATCGTTTGACTGTGTGGATCACAAGAAACTGTGGAAAATTCTGAAAGAGATGGGAATACCAGACCACCTAACCTGCCTCTTGAGAAATCTGTATGCAGGTCAGGAAGCAGCAGTTTGAACTGGACATGGAACAACAGACTGGTTCCAAATAGGAAACGGAGTACGTCAAGGCTGTATATTGCCACCCTGCTTATTTAACTTCTATGCAGAGTACATCATGAGAAACGCTGGACTGGAAGAAGCACAAGCTGGAATCAAGATTGCCGGGAGAAATATCAATAACTTCAGATATGCAGATGACACCACCCTGATGGTAGAAAGTGAAGAGGAGCTAAAAAGCCTCTTGATGAAAGTGAAAGAGGAGAGCGATAACATTGAGTTAAAGCTCAACATTCAGAAAACAAAGATCATGGCATCTGGTCCCATCACTTCATGGGAAATAGAAGGGGAAACAGTGTCAGACTTTATTTTTCTGGGCTCCAAAGTCACTGCAGATGGTGATTGCAGCCATGAAATTAAAAGACGCTTGCTCCTTGAAAGAAAAGTTATGACCAACCTAGATAGTATATTCAAAAGCAGATACATTACTTTGCCGACTAAGGTCTGTCTAGTCAAGGCTATGGTTTTCCCAGTGGTCATGTATGGATGTGAGAGTTGGACTGTGAAGAAGGCTGAGCCCCGAAGAATTGATGCCTTTGAACTGTGGTGTTGGAGAAGACTCTTGAGAGTCCCTTGGACTGAAAGGAGATCCAACCAGTCCATTCTGAAGGAGATCAGCCCTGGGATTTCTTTGGAAGGAATGATGCTAAAGCTGAAGCTCCAGTACTTTGGCCACCTCATGTGAAGAGGTGACTCATTGGAAAAGACTCTGGTGCTGGGAGGGATTGGGGTCAGCAGGAGAAGGGGACAACCGAGGATGAGATGGCTGGATGGCATCACGGACTCGATGGACGTGAGTCTGAGTGAACTCCGGGAGTTGGTGATGGACAGGGAGGCCAGCGTGCTGCAATTCATGGGGTCACAAAGAGTCGGACACGACTGAGCGACTGAATGAACTTTGTCTCTATGTGTAACAAAAGGTATATAAGCAAACCTGAAAATAAAGAAAACAGATCAGTTTCTGGAAAGACCGATTTCCCCGTGTCGTTCGTTCTTTCCCCTTCTGGCTGAATTCCCATCTGGAGCGTGGATACTCGCCAAGCCTGCTAATTTTGCCTGGGTTTCTAAGATCTGACCGGGGAGGCCTCAGTGTCTCCTCTCCTTCGGGAGAACGGAAAGAAGCCTGTGGCCTACGTAGGTGGTGCAAACTCCTTGTCTTGGAGTTTTATTGGTATTCCACATAAACCAAGTTATTCATCATCTTTTTCTCCGCTAGTATTTTCCTACTACACTATTTCTTCCTAATCTCCTTCCATATCTTAAATTAAGCAATTAATCCTAGGACGCTGACTCCGTCCCAGCTTCGAATTACCTTGGATCCACCAGGGCTGGACCCCGGCAGACCAGAACCCTAATGAGAGTGTGAAAGAGACGAGTGACAACTGTTTTCTGATCTTCTCAGAAAATGACTCAAGCTAAGGTCTAAAGAATGTGAAGGACTCATAAAAAGAATTTCCAAGTAGGGACCTCACAGGAGGAAACATTTTGCTGTGAGCACCAATCCCCGCATCACTGCCTGGAGTGGGGAAGAGGTGCCTCTTTCCATCCCCCTACTAGAAACCCAGCTAAGTCCTTCCTCAGTCAGTTGTTTCCTAATGTCTCTTTAAACATCATGACAGGATAAACATTCACATCTTCTCTGAGTGTGTGGCCGAGTATTTGAAATGTAGAGACCAGGAATATATTAACCAACATAGAGTATCCAGGATTAAATTATTTAGAAAAGTCGCTGTTCAGAGTTATAGAAGCATACAATGCAAATAAATTAGCTGTTAAGGTGGCCAAGAAAACATTGACCAGCCTTTGGCATTCTTGAAACTCACCAAGAGTCAACCAGTCATTCCTGTTCCAACCACCACTACCAAACTTTTTTCGTGCTTCAAGTATATGGCAGCTTTGTTTTGCTTATGTCAGTTCCCTTCTCAGAAATCACATTTGTTGCAAGTCTTAAAACTTTTTCACAAGAACCTTAAGGCCCAGAGCATCACATCTCATTATTCTCTATTCCCTGCTCGTTGCTTTGATTCTGTTTGCTTACCTCCTATTGTATCGAATCTCAGTGGTTTCAAATCCATGTCATATGTTAGATTCCTGTGTCTCACCCCTGAAGATCCTGATTCTTGGTTTTAGGAGTCTGTGTATTTTTTAAAAATGTTTTTTGGAACATAATAGACATATCATAGCCTATGTTTATTTATAACATTCAATTTGATACATTTTAACACATGTATAGGGGCTTCCCAGGTGATTCAGCTGTAAAGAATTTGCCTGCTAATGCAGGAGACACAGGTCCAATCCCTGGGTAGAGAAAATCCCCTGGAGGAGGAAATGGCAAACCATTCCAGTATTCTTGCCTAGAGAATCCATGGACAGAGAAGCCTGGCAGGCTACAGTCCATGGGGTCGCGAAGAGTCAGGCAAAACTGACTCTCTGAGCATGTACACATGTAACGTTTGTATATGCCAGTGAAACTATCACCAAAATCAAGACAATGAATGTATCCATCACGACCCAAATTTTCCTCATGCCACTTTGTCATCTCTCTCTCCTGTCCTTCCCTTCCTGCTGCTCTGTCCCCAGGAAATGACCAATCTGCTCTAGTTACTATAGATTAGTTGTATTTTCAAGAATTTAATGCAAATTCCAGCTCCTTTTTGTCTAGCTTCTTTTACTCTCACTTTATAATGGTTTTGAGATTCATCTCAATTGTTGCTTTTATCCATAGCTCATTCCTTTTATGGCTAATGCAATATTTATTAATAGTTGTGTGGCTGTATCACAGCATATTTATGCATTCACCAGCTGATGGATTTGGATGGTTCCCAGGTTTTGCCTATTGCAAATAAAACTGCTATGAATGATTGCACACAAGTCTTTCATGGGCATATACTTTCATTTATCTTAAGTAAACATCTAGGAAGAAAATGACTGGAGAATAAGGTAGTTATGTATTTAACTTTATGAGAAACTTCCAAACTATTTTCCAAAATGGTTGCACCATTTCATATCTCACCAGCAGTACATGAGAGTTCTAACTCTTCCACATCCTTGTCAATACTTAGTGTGCTAGTAGTATGTGGTGATAGCTCATTGTGGTTTTACTTTGCATTTACTTTGCATTTCTAGCGACTAATAATGTTGAATGTTTTTTCACAATTTTGTCATCTGTGTATTTTTTTGGTGAAGTTCCTGTTGAAATCTTTTGCTGATTTTTAAAAATTGTATTCAGTTCAGTTCAGTCACTCAGTCATGTCTGACTCTTTGCAACCTCATGAACCGTAGCATGCCAGGCCTCCCTGTCCATCACCAACTCCCAGAGTCCACCCAAAGCCATGTCCATTGAGTCGGTGATGCCATCAAACCATCTCATCCTTGGTCGTCCCCTTTTCCCCCTGCCCCCAATCCCTCCCAGCATCAGGGTCTGTTCAAATAAGTCAGTTCTTGGCATCAGGTGGCCAAAGTATTGGAGTTTCAGCTTCAGCATCAGTCCTTCCAATGAACACCCAGGACTGATCTCCTTCAGAATGGACTGGTTGGATCTCCTTGCAGTCCAAGGGACTCTCAAGAGTCTTCTCCAACACCACAGTTCAAAAGCATCAATTCTTTGGCGCTCAGCCTTCTTTATAGTCCAACTCTCACATCCATACATGACCACTGGAAAAACCATAGCCTTGACTAGATGGACCTTTGTTGGCAAAGTAATGTCTCTGCTTTTTAATATGCTGTCTAGGTTGGTCATAACTTTCTTTCCAAGGAGTAAGCATCTTTTAATTTCATGGCTGCAGTCACCATCTGCAGTGATTTTGGAGCCCCCCAAAATAAAGTCAGCCACTGTTTCCGGTGTTACCCCATCTATTTTTTTC